>NC_030810.1:97409586-97744678 GCF_001704415.2 Capra hircus | reverse complement strand
ACCCAGCCAGGCAAGGACTATCTGCAAGCCAGGAAAGAGAGCTTGCAGCAGAAACTGAATTGCTGGGCAGTTCCAACCATAATCTGCTGCTGCTGCTGCTAAGTCGCATCAGTCGTGCCCGACTCTGTGCGACCCTGTAGACCTGGCAGCCCAACAGGCTCCTCTGTCCCTGGGATTCTCCAGGCAAGAATATTAGAATGGGTTGCCATTTCCTTCTCCAATGCATGAAAGAGAAAAGTGAAACTGAAGTCTAGGACTTCTCAAAACTGTGAGAAAACAGATTTCTGGTTAAGCCACCCAGTCCATAGCATTTGTTTTCTGGAAGCCCAAGCTGACTAATACAGGAGGTCACTTAGTCACCATCTGCAGTGATTTTGGAGCCCAAAAAATAAAGTCTGACACTGTTTCCACTGTTTCCCCATCTATTTCCCATGAAGTGATGGGACCGGATGCCATGATCTTCGATTTCTGAATGTTGAGTTTTAAGCCAATATTTTCACTCTCCACTTTCACTTTCATCAAGAGACTTTTGAGTTCCTCTTCACCTTCTGCCATAAGGGCAGTGGCATCTGCATATCTGAGGTTATTGATATTTCTCCTGGCAATCTTGATTCCAGCTTGTGTTTCTTCCAGTCCAGCATTACTCATGATGTCCTCTGCATATAAGTTAATGAGCATGGTGACAATATACAGCCTTGACGTCCTCCTTTTCCTATTTGGAACCAGTCTGTTGTTCCATGTCCAATTCTAACTGTTGCTTCCGACCTGCATACAGATTTCTCCAGAGGCAGATTAGGTGGTCTGGTATTCCCATCTCTTTCGGAATTTTCCACAGTTTATTGTGATCCACACAGTCAAAGGCTTTGGCATAGTCAATAAAGCAGAAATAGATGTTTTTCTGGAACTCTCTTGCTTTTTTGATGATCCAGAGGATGTTGGAATTTTGATCTCTGGTTCCTCTGCCTTTTCTAAAACCAGCTTGAACATCTGGAAGTTTTCGGTTCATGTATTGCTAAAGCCTGGCTTGGAGAATTTTGAGCATTACTTTACTAGCATGTGAGATGAATGCAATTGTGCGGTAGTTTGAGCATTCTCTGGCATTGCCTTTCTTTGGAATTGGAATGAAAACTGACCGTTTCCAGTCCTGTGACCACTGCTGAGTTTTCCAAATGTGCTGGCATATTGAGTGCAGCACTTTCACAGCATCATCTTTCAGGAATTTGAAACAGCTCTACTGGAATTCCATCACCTCCACTAGCTTTGTTCGTAGTGATAGTTTCTAAGGCCCACTTGACTTCACATTCCAGGATGTCTGGCTCTAGATGAGTGAACACACCATCGTGATTATCTGGGTCAGGAAGATCTTTTTTGTACAGTTCTTCTGTGTATCATTCTTCAGGGTGACCCAATACCCCAGGTGGCCTGCATTTCCTCTTCTACTGGATGAGTTCTATGGTTTGGACTCTCCACAACCATAGACAAGGGTTTGGGTGCTGGTGAAGAATCTGTGCCTAATTCTGGGGAGGCTCAGAGAAAAAGGAAAGAACTGCCAGAATCTGGGTGTGGGAGGGGGCGGGGGCTGAGAGGCTGCTCTTCTGTGAATAAAGGAGGTTCGACGATGTGAGAGGAGCTGGGGTGTGTATGTGTGTGTGTGTGCCCATTGTGTGTGTCCAGGATAAATTCAAGGGAAGTTCAAGAGAGGGCAGCTGCCATTCTGGGACCAGAGACTAGAGCACCTTGGCATCAAGCTCTGCTCATCCCCCTTCTTCTTCTGCCTCTGTTTTCCTTTCTCCTCCCTGTCCTCGCTAGCATCTCACCTGCATTTTATTGTTCCACTCCTCCTCCCTCTCTCGCATCACCCCTACTACCATACACCCATCCCAACACGAAGCAGGCCAGCAAAGAAGAGGGCTGAGCAGTCTGGGAGGAAAATGATGGAATATTTCCCACCAGCCTAAGAAGCACAAATACATTTCTTTCTGGTTAGATTCTTCTTTGAAGGGGACAGAGTAAGATGGTTGCACCTCCACAGTCAGCTAAAGCTGCACAGGCCTTAAGGCCAACCCTGGAGATATGTGACCAAAATCAGGAACTCGACGTGGATGGAGGACATCTGGTTCACAAGATCCCAGATAACTTAAAATCTTGGTGCCATCTTCTTTATAAGGCAAGTTCCAAGGGGAGGACCACATTGTACCCTCCCGGCTTTGTTCATGTAAGGGTGCATAGGTGTGTGTTCATGTCTGACTCTTTTCGACCCCATGGACGGTAGCCCACCAAGCTCCTTTGTCCATGGGACTCTCCAGGCAAGAATATGGGATTGGGTTGCTATTTCTTCCTCCAGGGGATCTTCCCAACCCAGGTGTTGAAGCGGTGCCTCCTATGCTGCACTGGCAGGAACCTGAGAAGGTGTGCAGGCCTCATGCTCCTCCCTTTCCTGGATCTTCAGTGCTGAGCCACCAGGGAAGCCCTGGGAGTTTCGTAGCTCTGCCTTTTCCCTTTTCTCTGGGTTTTGTTATCTTCCCAAGCAGCGACCTTTCCTCTCACATCTCTTGCTTAAGGAGGTGAATTTAGAAATATCTCTTTGATATTCCATTTATTCTATAAGCATTCTTTCATTCTGGACTTAATCCTTTTGAACCCTATTCTGAGCCTTTTTGATTATTCAGTAAATATTTGTAAACAAAATTGTTAATTTTGATATATTGACTCAACCAATCAACACTGAGGTTGGCTCCCCAACCCCTCTCCATCCACACAGGAAATGAGGCCCAGCTGTGGATGCCCACTGAACAGTGTTGGGGAAGCTCTGAAGGAAGTTTTCTGGCACCTCCAGATGAAATTGTATGGTGAAGTCATTCAAAATGACTGTTCTCTTGCTATCTGTTCATTCTCCTTCACCAGCCACTCCTTCACCCACATAACTATCCAATCCCCTTAATTACTAATTCAGTTCAGTTGCTCAGTTGTGTCTTGCGACCCCATGGACTGCAACACGTGAGGCCTCCCTGTCCATCATCAACTCCCGCGGTTTACTCAGACTCATGTGCATCGAGTTGGTGATGCCATCCAACCATCTCATCCTCTGTCACCCCTTCTCCTCCCACCTTGAATCTTTCCAAGCATCAGAATCTTTTCAAATGACTCAGTTCTTTGAATCAGGTGGCCAAAGTATTGGAGTTTCAACTTCAGAGTCAGGTCTTCCAGTGAATATTCAGAACTGATTTCCTTTAGGATGGACTGGTTGGATCTCCTTGCAGTCCAAGGGACACTCAAGAGTCTCCTCCAACACCACAGCTCAAAAGTATCAATTCTTCAGTGCTGAGCTCTGCTTATAGTCCAACTCTCACATCCATACATGACTACTGGAAAAACCATAGCCTTGACTAGACGGATCTTTGTTGGCAAAGTAATGTCTCTGCTTTTGAATATGCTGTATAGGTTTGTCATAACTCTTCTTCCTAGGAGGAAGTGTCTTTGAATTTCATGGCTGCAGTCTCCATCTGCAGTGATTTTGGAACCCCCAAAATAAAGTCTGTCGCTGTTTCCATTGTTTCTCCATCTATTTGCCATGAAGTGATGGGACCAGATGCCATGATCTTAGTTTTCTGAATGTTGAGTTTCAAGCCAACTTCTCCACTCTCCTCTTTCACTTTCATCAAGAGGCTCTTTAGTTCTTCTTCACTTTCTGCCATAACGATGGTGTCATCTGCATATCTGAGTTTATTGATATTTCTCCTGGCAAACTTGATTCCAGCTTGTGCTTCATCCAGCCCAGTGTTTCTCATGATATACTCTGCATAGAAGTTAAAGAAGCAGGGTGACAATATACAGCCTTGACGTACTCCTTTCCCAATTTGGAGCACCTTGATTATAGGGCTTAATCAATAACCAACTATGCGGTTACCCCGACCCCAGCCTCTGGTTTCCCTGGTGACGGGTGAGCGAATCAGACATCAATTGTCCCTATAAGTTATAGTCTCCCCTCAAGTCTGTCCCCTCCCCCGCCCCCAGTAGTGAAGATCCTTGCCTTGTTGTTCCTGCCATGTGCTGAACACTGTGGCGTGTCACTCCAGGGCCCTTTATTTAGGAATTGTAAGATTCTGTATCCACTGAATGGTTGTTGTGTCTGTCACTGTCTATGGGCTGTTTTTCTTTGGTGTTGCAGCTGGGGAATTACAAGGCTTGCAGGCCTGCACGGTAGGCCCCAGTGCACAAGTAGGAAGGGGGTGTGTGAGGAGACATGGGTCAGCATTTCAGCATGGGAGGGACACAGGGAGCTTCAGCAAATTTTGGAGAAACCTGAGAAGGTGTGTAGGTCTCATGTTCCTCCCTTTCCTGGATTGAAACTAGCTGTGAGTTATGGGGAGGTAGGATAGGCACTGACTGGTGTCCAGTTTGATAGCTAATGACTGAATATCTGCAAGTGGGTTGCACAGAAGTAGTGCATTTCCTAAAGCTCCTCCTCTCTGGAGCCTAGGTCTGACGGCCATGGTTGGGGATTGTTAGAAAGTAGCCCTTTGTAGAATGAGAAATGCTATGGAGCTTGGGTTGGTGGGTCTGAGTAGCTCTGTTCTCTCCACCTTCTCTCTTTGCTTCTCTGATTGGTAATTGGTGCAGCCAGGGAGGAAAGGGATCTGGAAATGCCCTCCTGCCCCTGAAAATGTGACTGAGCTGAAGCTGGTTTTCTTCCCTAAGGACTTTGTTTGCATTGGAGAGCTGATGTGTGGACTCCGGACCTGGACTGTAGAATTTAGAGGTAGATCCTCTCCTGAGAAGTGCAAGCAGGTAAGTTACACATTTGGGTAACAGAGGCTCTCTGTTTGCTCATTCTCTGTCTCCAAAGACACTGTCCCAACCCAGCAGAAAACTCGGAGGCTCGCATCGTGGTGGGACGAAGTCTGCTGGGCCGAAACGCCTGGCTTTCCTGTGGCTCCACTGCATGGGTTCTTTGCACGCATTTTCTGTGCCCTGGCTGAGCTGTTCAGGAGGCTCTAATCCTAATTTGGTGCTGCTGCTTCGGTTTTGGCAAGATAAGGGCATGGGAAAGGTCTGGCCTCCCAGTGTCAGCAGCCTGGGGGAGAGTGTGGGCAGGAAGGCCACCTCGGTCAGTGGCTGGGGGAGGCCCTGCAGACCTGGCTCCACCACGTGCCAATCACAGGACCAGGGCACAGTAGTCAGCAGGCAGTAGGCAGCGAATGAGCAGATTTTGGATGGATGAGAAGTCAGGATTCTGGGGACCAGACCTGGTTTGATCTGCAGTGAGGAGAGTTACTCTCTGAGCTCAGATACCATCACAAAGGGAGGGGAATGGTCCTTGTCCCTGCGTTGCTGGCTGTAAGAAGCAAGTGGAGGAAAGCAGACCACATTGCTTTGAAATCTGCAAAGTTCTTCCCAAGGGCAACCTCCAGATTCTCCCTAAATAGACCAGATATAGGAGGCCGTGGGCCTCTCCAATAGCTTCTGCAGGCAGTGAAACTGACCCTGTGTTCCAGCTGGTCCCACAGGCAGTCATTAATGCAGATGGACTCCTCCGAGTGCTGGCACAGGTTCCAGATTTCACCAAGATGCTCCTCTAGCAGGTCTGCTCCTGCAGCCACCCACGAGGACAGGAGGAGGTGGATATGAGCGTCCTGGTCACATGTGGGGGGTGGGGTTTGGCCAGCAAACTCCCTAAATATCACCATCCTCTCTCATTCAGACATCCAGAAGTTTAGGTGAGCTTGCTTGAAGAGTATACTGGCATCAAACACAGGACAGCCCCTTCAGCCTAAGCAACCTCGTGGGCATCCTCCCCTACAGGGGTGTGTGTAAGGGAGCTGTAATACATGTACAGTTACCAGGATAACTGGTAAGTGTAAGGGACTTCACATGTTTTAGGAAAGTAATTGAAGGTTGTGGCCGTCAGCTTAGTACCTGGAAAGGTGTGACCACCTCTTGAGTGTGATTTAGAGTGAGGCCTTCCTATCATTCCATACCCTAATACCTTTCCTTCTATTGATGTGTGACCAAATATCCTTTAGTGAGGGAGAAAGCCCTTATGCCCCTCTTAGAGGGAATGCCCAAGGTAAAAGTCAGGATGAGTTGACATGGCTAACGACCGGCACTGAAGAAATCCCTCAAATTCTTTTTATACGAAAAGAAGAGTCTGTACTGATCCAGGGATATGAAGACTAATAACAGAGGAGGAAAAAACACCCCCAAGAAAAAAAAGAAAAATGCAGGAAAGAGCAGTAGGAGTGGTGCTAATGTCCAAGGTGCTAATAAACATGTGATTGCATCAAATGCTTCATTTTGCCTGGACGCAGCCTATTTCTGAGAATCCCAGTTCTCTTCTCTTGGAACTGGGTGGCATCCCAGCATTCCCCTGTGTGGCTGCACCTCTCCACCAAGTGAAGACCAAGGAGCTAGGAATCAGAGGAGAGTTTGAATTGGGTTTGTACACAGGATATGTTAATGGGGTGAGGATCTGTGTAGAAATAACTCCTCTTTCTGTAATAACTCCTGATGATGGAAGAATGTTCTGTGAATGTTGGCACCGGGCATTCTGGAAGGGTCTGAGAGTGGGCTGGGATGGGACCAGGGAGCAGGGACTGAGAAGGGCACGAGTGTGAGAGAACAGAGGTCACTGACTCTCTCACACCTCTGCTCCACCCTGATGCCCAGGGTGGGGAGAATGAAGGATGTGCTTGGAAGGACTCAGCACTGCCAGGGCTGTTTCCTTTATTCCTACTCTGTGAGCAGGGACTAGAGGAGACATGGAAAATGCTGGCCA
Source organism: Capra hircus (assembly GCF_001704415.2). NCBI lineage: Eukaryota > Metazoa > Chordata > Mammalia > Artiodactyla > Bovidae > Capra > Capra hircus. The sequence continues at coordinate 97,737,903 of NC_030810.1, read as the reverse complement.
GGTAGGAAAGGCTGCTTCTGCTACTGCTAAGTCGCTTTAGTCGTGTCCGACTCTGTGTGACCCCAGAGACGGCAGCCCACCAGGCTCCCCTGTCCCTGGGATTCTCCAGGCAAGAACACTGGAGTGGGTTGCCATTTCCTTCTCCAATGCATGAAAGTGAAAAGTGAAAGTGAAGTCGCTCAGTCGTGTCCAACTCCCAGCAACCCCATGGACTACAGCCCACCAGGCTCCTCCATCCATGGGATTTTCCAGGCAAGAGTAATGGAGTGGGTTGCTGTTGCCTTCTCCAGGTAGGAAAGGGGTGGACCCTAAATGAGACTTCATTTCACAGGCTGACCTACTTGGGTTTGTGTTTACCTGTGGGCTTGGAGTGAAGCTGGTACTTGGAGGAGCCTGAGGATAGGTCCCCGGATATGCTCCCTTTCTGAGGCCTCATCATGTCCCACTGGCCACTGCTGCCCAGGTACCCAGGCTCCAGGACTTTGCCTAGTTCCGTGGTGCTCCTCAGAGGACAGAGGGGCTGGGGAGGGTTGAGGCAGAGGGAAGATCTGGCTTCTGTAGGGTTGGTTGGCAATGTGGCCGGGGAAGCAGGATGAACACTGGTGACACCTGCGCAGAAGGAAACTCGAGTGAGAAGCACTAGCAGAACACGAGGATCCGCCAGGAAACGTGTGACTGAGAAGAACAGACACTGAAGGGACACACGGGCTGAGGTCCCAGTCAGCTGCGGAATACCAGTGAGATGAAGACCGACACCCACAAGATACAACCCTAACCCCTTGTATTCGCTAGCATGGGACACAAGAGGTAGGGGTGAATAAAGCATCCTAAAGTCAGCCATGTGCACAAAAGGAAAGTCCTGCGGCCCTAATCCTGGCTCCATGATAATGCCTCATGATGGAGTCCAGGGAAGGTCCTGGGTAGAACTCCCTGGGAAAGTCAGGGGGTAAGAGTGTGATGGGCCGCAGCACTGAGCACGCCTGTGAAGAGGAATGTGTGTGTTCCTGGGAGTACTTGCTGTTCCGGGAGCTAAAGTGAGTGTGTCACTCACCATTTTTCCTTTGGGGTTGTCAAAAGAGGAAGGGGGCATCAATTCAGCTAGAATGGTGGCCCCAGTCACTCCAGAGTGAATGTGTTGCTGAGGTTGGGGGAGGTTCTGTGTGAGGTAAGGGGTGATTTGAATCTTAACACAATTCAAGGAACTCAGATGTCATCACTCATGTCTGAAGAGCTGAGAACACTCTCCCATGCTTAGTCATGCTTAGCGCCATGCTTAGTCACTTAGTGCCATGCTTAGTCACTTAGCGCATTGCTTAGTCACTTAGTGCCATGCTTAGTCACTTAGTGCCATGCTTAGTCACTTAGTGCCATGCTTAGTCACTTAGTCGTGTCTGATTCTTTGTGACCACATGGACTGCAGCCCGCCGGGCTCCTCCTGGGGAGTCTCCAGGCAAGAATACTGGAATGGGTTGCCATGCCCTCCCCCATGGGATCTTCCCAACCCAGGGATCGAACCCAGGTCTCCAGCATTGCAGGTGGATTCTTTACCAGCTGAACTACCCCAGAAGCCCTCCATTGGGGAGAGAGGCCCCTTCATTTCATAGGCTGATGCTCTCATAGATCCTGTGCAATCACGGGCCTTCACATCATCTCTGCTTCTATGTAAAAAGAAGCCCAGCTTGGTGGAGAGAGGGAAAGAGGTGAACCGGCTATAGTTTAGGATATTTACATTCAGAAGACTGCTTTCTTCCAGGGATTATTAACATTGGCAGCAGAGTCAAAACCAGATGCACATAAGAAATAGAATGGAGAGCATGGTTTTCTCCAACCAAGCCAACCCTTTGATGGGTTAATGCAGTTGGCTGCTGCCAGTTTTGATCCTCAGTTATAACTGTTTCTCAAATGTGGCTACATACTGGGGTCATCTTAGAATATGCGAAAACATAACTGGACCTCTAGAGAATTTGCTTTAATTGGAATGGGGTATAGCTTGGGCAGTGGATATTTAAAACTTTCCCAGCTGATTCTATTATGCAGGAAAGTTTGATAAGTATTGTCATGGGTCTCTCCCTCCCCAATTGTATAATTTTGTTATTAGGATCACTGGAAATTAAAGACAGGGCTGAAAAATATTAAGCATCTAAGTTACAGTCAGGTTAAGAGATGGGACTTCCTATCACTTTCACACCCCTTTCAATCCCAACACCACACAAGGCAGGAGGGAAATTAGTGGTTGTCTCCAATCGGCTTACTTTCTCATTAAGGCCAAAGGAGGTTCCACCCATATCAGTAATAGTGATCAGTACAGAGCACATGCCCTAAACCATGCAGATGCCAGACAGACACTTACACAAGGAAATTTTATCTCCATTGTGACCTGAGAATCTGCCATGCACCACTGTCCACTTGAAAGCTTGTTTCAAAGCAAAGGAGGAGTATTGATGAGTGATGGATCCTTTGAGAGGACTGTGCTTCACCAGGTAAAAGAAGGGCTATAGCCTTCCTCACCAAGGCTGGGCCATCCAAACTCTGGCTGATGAAACAGACTGGATGTGACTGCAGTTCAACCCACATCAGCACACCCTTTCATGCACCATGCTCCCCTTTCTCCATATTTCCTTTTGGGCAAAGACAATGTGACAGTGTGGAACACATGAAGGAAATGGAGGCAAGGAAAAGAAGGGCGATCTAGTGAAACAGTCTTGCCTTTTGGCATGGAACAGATTTGTTATCCATCAATTGTTGGCTCCAAGTCTGCTATGGTAGCAAGTTCTAGGTCAGAGAGAATAGCACCTTCCTGTCATCTCGAGAGAGAGAAAAGATTGTTGCAAGGGGCTTGCAGCACTATTCAACAGGTTGCCATTCTAGATAGAGAAGGTATAATGGAAACGTGGAATCAGTAGTCAAAGACCTGGGTCCAAGCCCATTTTGCCCCCTTACTAATGACCTTGAACAAGTAACCTCACTTCCTGAGTTTTAGTTCTCTGCCCTGGTAAGACCATGTTCACGTTGGTAGATAAGCTTAGATCACTTTACCCATGTAGCATTGATAGCAGAAGGTAGCCTCTGAGACCTCACTGCCTGCTGGAAGGAAGATGTGCAGACTCGCCTAAATAATAGACTCAGTCTAGCTGGTTCTGGAAACCACACTGGTGTCAGAGTAGCCTCTGTACCCATTTCCAATAATACTAAAGTGGTCCAAATGATATTTGGGGCTTCAGGAGTACACATTCTCAGCTGTGGTCTTAGGTCATGGGACATCCTTTGTATGGTGTTCCTACCATCAATCTCTGGCTCATCATAGATCAGTGCATGTTTGAAGGCATATCACAGTTTTGTAAATATTTTTGCCAACATGACAATAGTAGTTTGTATGCTCTGTCTTGGCTATCATAAGATTTGCTGTTCAAGAATATGGAGTTACTTTCCTGGGTTGGGAAGATCCCCTCTAGAAGGGAATGGCAATCCACTCCAGTATTCTTACCTGGAAAATCCCACAGACAGAGGAGCCTGGTGGGCGACAGTCCATGGGGTCACAAGAGTCAGACACAACTTAGCAACTAAACCACCACCCCCAAGGAAAGAGTAGGGAAACTAGCTTGGGTCCTGCCAAATCAAGAGCCATTCTGAACTCTGATAGTATCCTAAATACTGGCTGACATTTCCTGAGCTCAGCCCAGAGACCCTACACTTTGCGGATTTGTTGGATTTTCTGGGTGTAGTCACAGGTACTTTAGCAGACAATAGTATTTACGCTGACTACAGAACTAGACGTAGAAGCATACTACCTGTATATGCTACCTTCCTTATCACCTCTTACTGTAATGGTCTCAGTGAAAATGGGAAGGGGCAGGTGAAACACTTAGTATTCAAATCAGGTTATGGGACCAAATTGACAGTGTCATGTGAATTTAAATTATCGTGTCTTCATGGATTAAATATTCAGTGGTCTTTATGGCCAAATATGTTGCTAAAGTTTCTTCCAAAATAATATGTTCTTATGCATTTTCTCTGGAGAAGGAAATGACAACCCACTCCAGGATTCTTGCCTGGAGAATTCTGTGGACAGAGGAGCCTGGTGGGCGACAGTTCATGGGTCGGAAACAGCCGGAAGCGACTGAAGCGGCTGAGCACACACACATGCATTGCTCGTCTGCAGCTCCAAAGCCAAAGCCATATTTCTCTGTTACTTGGTGGTCCCCGTCATCATCTTCAGTCAACAGATCATCATTCCAGACCGAATTCTGGAATCTGAGTCAAGAAATCATCATTCTTTCAATGATGATTTTTCTATTCATGATAACATTTTTTTTCCTGGTAACATCTTTAAAGAACACGTACTATCTTAAGTCCTATTGAAAATGGTTCCCATTGTACAAGTAACCATAAAATAAATCATAACACTTAACTAGCTTTTCTCTAGTAACCAAATACTGGCCAGAACTTCAGAGGTTTTTAATGAGCTTGGTAATAATTGCGTACTATGTAGTACATAGTATTAGGATTATTTTTAATAGCAGTTCAGATAAATCAGTGCAATGTGACTTTAGCCAAGTCACTTAATATTCTTTATATTTCAATTCTCATTTTAGAAAGAATTTGGATAACCTTTTTTTTTTTCTGCCACATATACTTTTGAGCTTCCTCACCAAGAAATATTATTCCTTTGCTGGGAGAAATATCAATAACCTCAGATATGCAGATGACACCAACCTTATGGCAGAAAGTGAAGAAGAACTAAAGAGCCTCTTGATGAAAGTGAAAGAAGAGAGTTAAAAAGTTGGATTAAAACTCAACATTCAGAAAACTAAGATCATGGCATCTGGTCCCATCACTTCATGGCAAATAAATGGGGAAACAGTGACTTTCTGTTTTGGGGGCTCCCAAATCACTGCAGATGGTGACTGCAGCCATGAAATTAAAAGACGCTTACTCCTTGGAAGGAAAGTTATGACCAACCTAGACAGTATATTAAAAAGCAGAGACATTACTTGGCCAACAAAGGTCCATCTAGTCAAGGCTATGGTTTTTCCAGTAGTCATGTGAGAGCTGGCCCATAAAGAAAGCTGAGCACTGACGAACTGATACTTTGCTGAAGAATTGATACTTTTGAACCGTGGTGTTGGAGAAGACTCTTAAGAGTCCCTTGGACTGCAAGGAGATCCAACTAGTCCATCATAAAGGAATCAGTCCTGAATATTCATTGGAAGGACTGATGTTGAAGCTGAAACTCCAACACTTTGGCCACCCGATGTGAAGAGGTGACTCATTCGAAAATACTCTAATGCTGGGAAAGATTGAAGGTGGGAGGAGAAGTGGATGACAGAGGATGAGATGGTTGGATGGCATCACCAACTCGATGGACTTGAGTTTGAGTAAATTCTGGGAGTTGGTGATGGACGGGGGGCCTGGCGTGCTGCAGTCTGTGGGGTCCCAAACAGTTGGACACGACTGAGCTACTGAACTGAACTGAACTGAACTGTAATGAGAGGTGGGGCCCCAGCATTGAGAAGCAATCTGCTCACTCCTTCCTTCACTTCACTAGTCATAAGTACTTAGTGGAACACTTAGATATTGTGGCCATTGTCACCTTTGGGAAAACCACCAGCCTAGCCAATCCCAGGAGAGTTATAGTGATACACATATATCAGGAGAACTTCCCATATTTTGGACTCACAAACCATGAGTCCAAGATGGTTAGAAGATGACTCTTGTGTTTTTGGTTTTTTTTGCCCACATCGCTCTTCCTGACTCAAGCTGCTGTGCCTCTAGACATTCTTGTGCCTGCGTGGTATATATCCTCTTCACCTCTGATCCTGGCTTATATTTCCCCATGTGCATCTGAGAAACAAAGCCACAGGTTCCTGGTATGGGCCAACCCAGGTCGATCCAGCAACTGTTGCATAGAGACTGCCCTTGCATCCTCTCCATTGAATATACTGATTTTCCCAAGTTAGATAAAAGTAACGTCAGGTTTACTACTTGTATTTAAGGAGCTATATATGAAATATTAGTGGATTCCCTGGTGACTCAGACGGTAAAGTGTCTACCCGCAATGCGGGAGACCCTGGTTCGATCCTTGCGTCAGGAAGATCCCCTGAAGAAGGAAATGGCAACCCACTCCAGTACTCTTGCCTAGAAAATTCCATATATAGGAGCCTGGTGGGCTACAGTCCATGGGGTCACAGAGTCAGACACTCTGACAAGTAGGAAAGAGATCCTGTGGAATTGTAATAAAATTCATTAGTTACACATAACTGTAGTTACACATACAGTTTAATTCTCATAGAAACTTAAAAACTACAGAGGATGAAATAGGGAAATAGGCATGCCCAAACTGACTTCAGGTTGCATAAAACCCAGTATGTTGCCATGGGGGGAATTTGTCAGCATTATAATGGGATATATCAGCAATAATAAAGTTGGGAAAAATATACCTTTGCTAAATTGACTAGTCATAAGCTTAAGCTGAAGAAAAGTGAAAGCGTTAGTCACTCAGTCATATCCGACTCTTTCAGACCCCATGGACTGTAACCCTCCAAGCTCCTCTGTCCATGGAATTCTTCAGGCAAAAATACTGGAGTGGGTTGCCTTTCCCTTCTCCAGGGGATCTTCCCAACCCAGGGATCAAACCTGAGTCTCCTGCATTGCAGGCAGATTCTTTACCATCTGAGCCATCAGGGAAGCGAGTTTAGGCTCAGTAAAATATTATTCTCAAATTGTCTTTACACTTCAAAGGGTGTGAAAGATTGGTAAAGTCTAAAAGAAGAATATGTAAAATTTTACATTTTTCTTTGAGGAAAAGCACCAAGGACAGTTCAAATAGAAACAGATTGATATATGACCTCAATAGAGTCCTGCATAAGTGAATGTTATTGGGAAATATTGCCACCTTGATGTTTTTCCCTGAACAAGGAGAAATTCTCAGATTTGAGAAACAGTGCTTGCAGGATCAGAGCAAGGAAGCCTGGAATTGCAAGGGGCTGTTGGGAAAGATGGTCTCCTTCATCAGAGACCTTCAGAGAGGAGCTAACTAGCCTTTACTCTGACTGTGGCTAGCACTCTAATGTGATGTGGGTGTCTGATAAAGTTTCCTGGCTTACAAGGTGTGTCCAGGGACTGCATTTAAACCAGAAGATAAGAATCACAGCGTTCTTGTCTCCAGCATAATTCAAAACACCTTTGTTTTCCTTAGAGTCACTCACTGTTGCTTGTTTCTCTTCTCACTTCCAGGTCCTTCATTTCCTCCTCATGACTGTTATCTCTTTTTGTCCTCCCACCCACAGATGGTTCCAGGCCCAGGTGACCAAGAAAGCAGTTATCTGAATCATTCCCTAGGGCTGACTCTTCCTTTAGGAGCTGCCTTTTTGCTGCCATGTTTGGATATGACCTCTTTGTCACCTGACCTCTTTATATATATTTTTAATTTTAGCAGCTTTTTTAAAACAATATTGTGTTTCAGCTATACAGCAAAGTTATTCCGTAATATATATATATTTTTTAAGATTATTTTCCATTATAGATTATTACAACATATTGAATATAGTTCCCTGTGCTATACAGTAAAGCCTTGTTGTTTATCTTTTTTATATATAGCAGTGTGTACCTGTTAATCCCAAGCTACTAATTTATACCTCTCTCCTTATTTCTCCTTTGGTAAGCATAAATTTGTTTCTATGGAAGTCTGTTTCTATTTTGTGAATAAATTCATTGTATTATTTTTTAGATTGCACATATAAGTGATATCATAGAATTGTCTTTCTCTGATTCATTCAGTATGATCATCTCTAGGTTCATCTGTGTTGCTGCAAATGGCAATATGTCATTCTTTTTCGTGGCCAACTAATATTCCATTGTATATGCACATAGTTCACATCTTCCTTATCTGTTCATCTGTCCATGGACACTTAGGTTGTTTTCATGTCTTGTCTATTGTAAATAGTGCTTCTATGAACATTCAGGTAAATGTTGTGGTACAGCTATCTTTTTAAAATAGGGTTTTCATGCTTTATTTTTTTAATTTTATTTTTAAAATTTATTTTTAATTCAATGATAATTGCTTTACAATGCTGTGTTAGTTTCTGTCATACAGCAATGTAAATCAGCTATAACTCTACATGTGTGCTCTCCCTCTTGAACCTCCCTCCCACCCCACTCATCCTAGCCATCTGGGTTGTCACAGATTACCAAGATGGGCTCCCTGCGTTCTATAGCAGCTTCCCACTAGCTGTTTTCCATATAGTAGTGTATATATGTCCATACTACTTTCTCAGTTTGTCCCACCCTCTCTTTCTCCCACCGTGTCCACAAGTCCTTTCTTTACATCTGCATCTCTATTCCTGCCCTGAAAATAGGTTCATCAGTGCCATTTTTCTAGATTCCATATATACGCGTTCACAAGCACTGACCCTTGTTTTCAAGTATGTTGACTCATAATTTATATCTACTTGCTTTAAATTGGAAGTCATACTAGTGCAAACACATTCTGAAAGATCTACAGTTTTATAATCCCCTTCCTCAGATTTTGTGACTTCATCTTATTTTACATCTTCATGCTTATCTTCTTACTGCTATTTGTATTTATAATTGCTTTGACAATACTTTTCATTGTTTTTTAAAATCTCTGCTGGCTCATTTCAGTGATCTTCAGTACTTTTATGTATACCTTTCCAACTGTGATGTCCCTTTTCTATAGATTCTTGTTTCTTTTCTCTTTATAGAAGACCCTTTAATATTTCTTTTGGGGGTAGGTTTAATCTCACTGAGTTCTTTTAGTTTTTACTTGGCTGAGAAACTCTTTCTCTCTCCATCTATACTAAATGATCATTTTTATGGGTATAGGATCCATAGTTGAAGGTTTTTCCCTTCCTGGACTTCAAATATATTATGCCACTGCTTCTGGCCTGCAACGTGTCTTCAGAGAAATCAGCTGATAACTTTATAGAAATTATACTTTAATTGATTCTTTGTTTTTCTCTTGCTGCATTTAGAATCCTCTTGTTCCCTTTAATTTTTGCCATTTGAAGTATGATATGTCTTGATATAAATCTCTTTGTGTTCATCTTGTTTGGGACCCTCAGTGCTTGCTGTATCTGGATTTCTATTTCCTTCTTAGATTTGAAAAGTTTTAAGCCGTAATTTCTTCACATATATTTTCAATCCCCCTTTCTCTTTCTTTTCCTTCTGGAATCCCTATTATGTGAAGGCTTGCATGATTTCTGTTGTCTCATGAGTCTTGTAAGCTGTGCCTTTTTTTTTTTTTAACTTTATTTATTTTTAGTTTTTGGTGTTTTTTTTTTTTCACTTTTATTTTGCTTTACAATACTGTATTGGTTTTGCCATACATTGAAATTTGTCTTTCTGTCTCCTCTTTGGATTTGATTTCCATTATGCTATCTTCAAGATCACTTATTCATTCTTCTGTGTCATTTAGTCTGCTATTTATTGTTTCTAGATTATATTTCTGGCAGTTGAATTATTGATTTTTTATTGGTTCATAGTTATGGTTTCTAGGTCCTTGTTTCAGTGACCTACATTTCTGTTGATACTTTTTCTTAATTCAGTTAGCATTTTATTACCTCCTCTTTTATTGAAGTATAGTGGATTTACAATGTTGTGTAAATTACTGCTGAATAAAAAGTCACTTATTTATATGTACATATATATATATATTCTTTTTCCATTATGGTTTATCATAGGATACTGAGTATAGTTCTCCAGACTATATAGTAGAACTTTGTTGTTTATCCATTCTGCATATAAAAGCTTACATCTCCTAACCCCAGCCTTCCATTCCATACCTCCCTCAGCCCTCTCCCCCTTGGCAACACTAGTCTGTTCTCTATGTCTATAAATCTGTTCCATGGAGAGGTTCATTTGTGTTATATTTTAGATTCCACATATAAGTGATATCATATGGCATTTGTCTTTCTCTTTCTGACTTACTCCACTTAGTATGATCATCTCTAGTCACGTATGTTGCTGCAGATGGCTTGATTCTGTTCTTTTTTATGGCTGAGTAGTGTTCCTGTGTGTTTGTGTGTGTGTGTGTGTGTGTGTGTGTGTGTGACACATCTTCTTTATCCATTCATCCATCAATGGACATTTAGGTTCTTTCCATGTCTTGGCTATTGTGACTAGTGCTGAACATAGGGGCACATTTATCTTTTTGAATTATAGTTTTGTCCAGATATATACCCAGGAGTGGATTGCTGGATCATATGGTAATTCTATGTTTAGTTTTCTGAGGAACTTCCATGCTATTTTCCACAGTGGCTGCACCAACTTATATTTCTGCCAAGAGTGCAGAAGTGTTCCCTTTTCTCCACACCCTCTCCAACTGTTTTTACTGGTAGACATTTTAGTGATGGCCATTCTGAGTGGTGTGAAGTGGTACCTTATTTTCGTTTTGATTTGCATTTCTCTAATAATTAACCATGTTGAGCATTTTTTCATGTGCCTGTTGGCCATCTGTATTTCTTTGGAGAAATGTCTATTTAGGTCTTCTGCCCATTTGGGGGTTGGGTTGTTTCTGTTTGTTTCTTGTTGAGTTGAATGAGGTGATGGTGTATTTTGAAAATTAAGCCCTTACTGACTGCATTATTTGAAAATATTTTCTCCCATTCTAGAGGTTGTCTTTTCATTTTATATATGGTTTACTTTGCTATGCAAAAGTCTGTATGTTTGATTAGGTTCCATTTGTTGATTTTTGGTTTTATTTCTATTGGGAGACTGACCTAAGAAAATATTGGCACCGTTATGTCAGAGAATGTTCTGCCTCTTCTAGTTTTATGGTGTCATGTCTTATGTTTAAGTAGTTAAGCCATTTGGAGTTTATTTTTGTGTATGGTGAGAGGATGTGTTCTAACTTCATTGGTTTACATGCTGCTCTCCAACTTTCCCAACACCACTTGCTGAAGAGATTTTTTCCCATTGTATGTATGTTCTTGCCTCCTTTGTCAGAGGTAAATTGACCATAGATGTGTGGGTTTATTTCTGGGCTCTCTATTTTGTTCCATTAATCCACATGTCTATTTTTGTCCTAATACCACATAATTTTGATTAGTATCATTTTGTAGTATTGTCTGAAGTCTTGGAAGGTTATGTTTCCAGCTTTGTTATTTTTCTTCACGATTGCTTTTGCAATTCTAAATCTTTTATGGTTTCTTATGAATTTTAGGATTATTTGTTCTAGTTGTGTGAAACATGTCATGGATGATTTTAAAGGGATTGCATTAAATCCATAGATTGTTTTGAGTAGTATGGCCATTTTAACCATATTAATTCTTCCAATTCAGAGCTGGGATATCCTTCTATTTCTTTGAATCAACTTTAATGTCCTTTATTAATGTTGTATAGTTCTCAGCATAGAAATCTTTGACTTCCTTGGTGAGGTTTATTCCTAAGCAGTTTATTTTGGGGATTACCATTTTTAAAGGTATAGTTTATTTACATTCCCTTTCTGATATTTCATTGTTGGAATAAAGAAATGCAACCAATTTCTGTATGTTAATCTTGTATCCTGCTAACTTACTGAATTTGTGTATCAGTACCAGTAGTTTTTGTGTGGAGTCCATAGGGTTTTCTATATACAGCACCATATCTGCATATAATGACAATGTTAAATCTTCCCCTTCGTTTGAATACCTTTTATTTTTTCATGTGTGATTGCTATGGCTAAGACTTCCAATACTATGTTGAATAGAAGTGGTGAGAATGAGCATCCTTGTCTTGTTCCAGATTTTAGTGAGGCTTTCAGTGTTTCACCATTGTGTTGTATATTGGGTGCGATTCTGTCATAAGTAACTTTTATTACGAGAAGGCAATGGCACCCCACTCCAGTACTCCTTCTGGGAAATCCCATGGGTGGAGGAGCCTGATAGGCTGCAGTCCATGGGGTCGCCAAGAGTCAGACACAACTGAGCGACTTCACTTTCACTTTTCACTTTCATTCATTGGAGAGGGAAATGGCAGCCCACTCCAGTGTTCTTGCCTGGAGAATCCCAGGGACGGGGGAGCCTGGTGGGCTGCCGTCTATGGGGTTGCACAGAGTCGGACACGACTGAAGTGACTTAGCAGCAGCAGCAGCAACTTTTATTATCTTGAGTTATTACCTCCTCTGTGCACGCCTGGTCTAGTAGACTGGTGAGATCTGTTTCATTATTTGTTCTTTCAGAGAATTTCTTTTGTTCTTTTAATTGGGAGTAGATCTTCCTTTTCATTTTACTGAACTTAGTCTGTATGATTTTAGGAGAAACAGTTATCTATTGTGGTCTTGAATGGCTGATTTTATGTGGAAGTGTCCCTGTGTAGCATCCATGAGTCTCATATTTTTGGTGTGAGGGCTGGTTTCAGATGGATGTCAGTCAAGTCTTTCCTCAGTTTGTGCTGGCCATTATCCCTTTGATAGTGGGGTGTGTGGTGGTGTAGTATCGAAAGCCTGTGCTGGGTGTGAGGTGGGGCTTCCTCTCTGCTCTGTATCATGGCTGTCTCGGGGCAGGCTGTGTTCCCCAGTTGTTGGAGTAGAAGCCATGAGGGTTGGGTTTAATCAGGCTGTTGCCCTTGAGTGTATGCCCTGCCCCAAAGGAAGTGAGTGGTGAAGCATGTGAAGGCCATGTATTCACACAGGATATACATCTACAGCTCCACTCAGGGTCAGGCCAAGGTTATGTCCCTATTGTTTGTCTCAGATCTAGTATAAGGCTGTGGTTTAGAGTGGGCTGGGGCTGGAGGTTGGGGGGTTGTGACTGCAAGGGTTGAGGTATCTGCAAGGATTGAGGTGGCTGCACTGCTGCCTGAGATCTGCGTTGTCTCTGTGGCAGACTTCACCCAGGACCTGTCTGCCCAGATCCAGTGCTAAGCTGGAAGACAAACCACTACCTACTCCTCAGTGTGGTGTGTTTGTGATGGCCATCGAAGCCCCAGCTGGACCACACCCCAGAGCCTCTGGGCTGTCTCTGCCTGGTTAGGCCACGTCCTCGCTCAGGGCCTGTCTGCTAGGGATTCACCCCTTGGCCCTTGCACACTCCTGTTGTGCCGCCCTCTGCACACACTAATGTTTGCTGCATCTACACCTGTTGCTCTGAGCCCTCACTGACTATGGCCTCTGAGGATATTCTGGGATTACACCCCAGCTGTCCTGGCCTGTCTCTGCAAAGCTAGATTGAGTCTCTGCCAAGATCTTGTGCCAGACTGTGGTGTGGAGTGAGTGGAACCAGGGCATTGGTCCCTTTGGATTGGGAAATACAGCAAGGAGGCTGCTCACAGTGCACGACTCTCCACCCTGATTGTCAGCAACACAGCATGTGCTCCTGATGAGTAGAGTCTAGACTTCTCCAAACCTTCTGTCTCAGATTTCCCAGGAGGCAAGGGGTCCGGGCCACTCCTTACAGGACCCCAGGACTGGGACACCCAAATTGTGACTTGACCTGCTAACTCCAGGGCCAGGGTCTACCCTTGTGGATGTTCTCTTTGCAGATCCCTTCCAGAGGCCCAGGGCCTGGACTGATTCTTTTCTTTCCCATCCTACTGAGTTATGTGCAGATCCTTCTTGCAGCTTTGATTTTCAGGAGTTATGCTAGTTTCCAGTTAGTCTCCATTCGGAAGTGTCCCACATGTGAATGTATTTTTGGTGTGTTTGTGGGGGAGGGGATCTCCATACCAGCTACTACAGCCTCTTGATTCTGCTTTAGATGCTGAGCTTTTTAGCGACAGTTTGTCTTTCCTGTTCTTACATACTCATCCTGCAGGCTGGTATAGAAATTGGAACCTAAGCAGGCAAGGAAAACAATTTTTTTTTTATACATAGTTTGCTTTAATAGCCACCAAAAAGACTGTGTCATTTCCTCTCACTGACCCTGTCCACCAGTTATATTAGCCTTCCACACAGCACTATAGCAACATATATAAATATATATCATACATTTATACACACATACACACTTTCTAAAGCACTTTTGTGAAGACACAGACTAGGCTTCAGTACAAGCACAACTGGGGGCCTCTTGCATGTCACTTAAAAATGATCACCGGTTTGCTTTACACAAGACTTTCAGTGGGCTTGCTGTGGCCATTAGTCCCTAGTTCCCAGAGAGAAGCTGGGATGACAAAAGGGGACAGTATATGTAAAGTCAGTACAGCTTTTGGAGACAACAATAGAATATAAGTAGGAAGTCTAGGCTAAGCATGAGATGGCATATGGGAATCACCATTCCCACCACATGGATTCATAGTACTCAGGTGCTGCAGTTTAGACTGACACCCAGCCTAACGGTGACCCAGTTGCATGGGCCCTGGGTCAGGCAGTCAGGCCCCCCTGCCCAAACTGTCCTGCAGGGCACCGCTGCTCAGTCTTGTGCTTTCAGATCTGCCGAGGAGCTCCAATGTTGGGACCGCATGCTGAATTGTGGGGAAGCAGGTCCTGTTTCCCCTGAGCTGACCCTCTGAGGACAGGTGATGAAGCAAGAAGTGTCTGTTGCTGGCTCCCATGCCCTCAGCATGTTCAGAAGCAGTGTCACAAGGTCGTCTAGTAACTAGGCATGTTTTCCTTAGTGCTGAGCCATGGACACCCTGCCTTGTTATTCCTCAAGTGCAGGAAAGGCCCTCTGCCTTTCACCCTGCCCACGAGGCCATATCTATGACTCCTTCCAGACCCTCCAGTAGGTGTGGAGGAGGGCTCAGATCCTCCTCAGCAGACAGGGAGCTGTGAAGAAGGGGCGCAGGCCCATCCTTCCTGCTGTTTTAAGGACCTCTGGTGGCTTCGCTTCTTGCATGTCTCCTGGAAGGCAAGGGTCACAGGACTGGAGTGCATGGCAGGGCCCTTAGGGATTTCACCTGGAGACCAAAGTGACACAGAGTCCATTATCAGATCCTGCTGGTGGCTAACTGAGGCAGGAGGGGGCTGAGTGGTGACAGAAGCCAGGATTGTGGTGAGAGCCTGTCAAGAGGATGAGCCGAAGGGAGGCACTGAGGTCTGGAGGAGCAGCAGGTGCCAGCAGGTCAGTGTGAAACCTTCCCACACCACCTGGTCAGGTCTCTGCTCACAGCCACTGCACACCAGGTGGCCAGACCTTACCACTCCTTCTTCAGGGACCAGCTCACTCTACGATTTGCTTGGAAGAAAGAGGATGACTTTTGTCATTTCCCAGGAAAAGATATGCTTAGTCTGAAACAGGCACATATAGAAGTGGCCTGTTGTAAGGAAGGAGAGGACATTTTGAGAGGCAGGCCCCTTGTTAAGTTTATATTCTGTTTACTTGATGAGGAGATGGGGCGGGGTGGGGGGGCGTGATAGGCAGGTCAGCAGGGCCCTCAGAAATCATCTAAGTCTAGTGCTTCCTCTTCCAGATGAGGGTCAGTGGTCGCACAGAGACTGGGGCCAGCCAAAGCCACACAGCCAGTTAGTGACAAGCCTGGGATTAGAACTTGGGCCCTGGTCCATTTCCAGTGGCCTAGCAGAAGTGGGAAGGAGACTTCCAAGCCAGCGGGTATGAGAGGCTGTTGGGTTACCTTTGCTGGGACAGGAATAAGGCTTTACAGAAGCAGTCTTGTAAGAGTTCTTCTAAAAAGGCTCAGGAAAGAAAGGAATCAGAAGAAATTAGCAGGAAAAAAAAAATCAGGGTTAAATTATGGCCCAACCCATTTTCATACTGTGGGGTCAACATCTTTTTAGGTTAAAATTTAGGAATATTCCTAGGAATGGGCTCAACTGATTATGGCAAAGCTTTAAAGCCCAAGGTACAAAGCTTAGCTTTTGACTTTGAAGCCATTTCTAACACCTCAAGTTTTTCTTCAAAGTGGCTGCTTGAGAATGCATTGGTATTTTCAATAAATGTAGAGAATGCCTGCCTTATAAGATATTCTTTCCCTTTAAGTTTCAGTTTTTCCTTATTACCAAGTTCTCTTTTAGATCAATAAGACCCAATGATTTTCTTATGTTGTTTCCTAAAGAAAAATATGTCAAAATCAAATTGCTGCTTTCAGCCCAATATTATGCAGTGAAATCAATTTGTTAGGTGGCATCTTTCCATCAGTTTTTCATATAGTGGCATAGGAACCCTGGAACCCATGACTGGCCTCAGGATTCCTTTACTGGAAAGCTCATTCAGAGGCAGACCCCATATGTCCTCTGACCTTGAGAATCAACTGAACTGTATTTCTCCCCAATCCTGACATGGCATAAAGGAGAGAGAATTGGGGTCAAGAGAGAAGATGATGACAAAGTGAGAGTGAACTGAGAAGTCAGGGGAGGTTTCTGATTAGGGTGGGAGGACTGATGGGGATGGAATCTAGAGGGATGTTCATTGAGAACCTGTGCTCCCACAGGTGGACCAGAAATTTCCTTTTGGAAGGTCAGCGCAAGTCAGGAGTCACCTGTGCACTCTGATACAGACGGTGATAGTTCGCTCTGATCAGTGCAGTGGTTTCCTTACCTCCAAATTAGTCCTTGCCTTCTTCAAAACATCGTGTGTCCTGGTCACTGTAACAACAAAAGAGTTCCCAAAGGCAGAAATTACCAGTGGGGTCCATATCTGTCTTGGGTGTGTATGTTCTAAAGCTTGTCTTTCTGGCCACTCAGCTTGGGGTCTCCTAGTCCCCTCCACCCCCACATCTCCTCCTCTGCCTCTATGATTACTGATGGCACAGGAGGTTCAGGGATTTCACATCAGTCTCCCCCATCCCCTAGCCTCTCTGGTCGCTGTCCATTCACAGCACAAGTAGGGAGCCAGGAAGGCCCTCCCAATTTCCTGTCCCATTCCCTGGCTCAGGGCACCCACACTGGCTGAAGATGAACTGCTCCATGCTCTCCTTCTGCTGATTGGCGGTCTTCAGACGCTCAGATGTACTCTGAAGGAGACTCTCCTGTTTGGATAGTTTGGTTCTCAGTTCCAGAAGCTCCTTTTTCATAGACTCTCCCTAGGAAGAAAAATAGGTGCTCTGTCAGTGGTCAGAAGGCCTTAAGCATCCTGTGATTTGTGGCTCTTTACAATCCCAAACAGGATTCTACAATCTTCTCTAGTATTTCTGGACCAGATTTCCCTCATCAAAGCCTCTAAAACCCTCCAGCAGGTGATGGCTCAGGATGGGCCATGAGGTGGGAACACTGAGGACCTGGAAGCCCCTATGCAAAGGAGCACAGGCCACACTCCAGTTGCTGCAGAGGACCTGAGTCCAGCCCACACTGAAACTCCTAGCTGTGAGTAAGAGCTCTAATTTAATGCTGACACAGTTATATCATTTGGGCATCAAAAATTGGTCATTAGGAATATTATGCCTGGGGAAACAGGACTGGCCTGAGACGTTCTACAAGTCTGTAAATATATCTGCCAGCCTCAGGATGGCAAAATACTTCCTCCTTGGAATTAGCAAAGTTGGATCCCCTAAAGTTATCATTGATACTAGTCTGGAGTGAGAACACTAGGAGGGATTTTGAAATCTACCTAATCCAAGATCATCAACCAGAGTGGCCTGAGATCTGAGAGCACCTGGGGGAGGCTGACTCTCAGCAGGCTTGACCCAGAGATACAGGTTTAAGTGGAAATTTTTCTGGGATTTCAGTGGGTGGGTAAAAAGGGCTGGTCCACTCCTGGGGACATTCTGTGATCCTGTCTGCCTATGCAGACCTGGAGGTGAGTGGGAGTGGGCTTAGGATGGAAAAGGAGGTGTTGATGTTTTAAATGCCCCCAAACTTCAGCTCAGCTGAACTTCAGAAAGTTAAAGGGATGGAACATTTGTGGGTTACGAGGGCTCTCATGTCTCTGCCTCCTCTATGTTCTTTTCTTCTCCTGTTTGGCTCCTTATCCTGGGGGTCAGGCTGGGAGGAGAGAGATGTTTTCAGACCTGCACAGATAGCGCTCACCACAGAGGAGAGGTCTCCCTCCAGGGACACATGCCTCATGTCCCTTTCGTCCCAATTGCCCATTCAGCTCCTGATCTTCAGGCTCTGTAGGCCGAGGAGGTAGAAGGCTAGTTTGGGGGCAGAACCAGTAGAGGATGCTGGCTTCTTACCACTTTGCCCACAAGCATAGCGCCAGGGGAGCTTGGCAAGGCTGCTCTCCAGAACATGGTGAGGAGGGAGGCCGACTCCTCCAGCCGGTGGTGCAGGGCAGTGGCGCTGCTCCTCAGCTCCTGGATGCCTTCGCTACCCATCACCTGGGAAAGAGGGCAGTAGCCATGGGCATCCCTGTGGCTGAGACAGCACAGGCCTTGGCTTCCTTTGTGAGTGAGGTACGGCCACAGGCTTGCTTGAACCTGTGAGACATTTTTCTAACCTGGAAGCCAAGGTTCTCTGACCTCAGCAAGGACCTCCCACTTTGTTGTAAGAATTCATTTGATTCCACACTTTTTAGCTTTTAGTCCTGCTTCTTGCTCTGGAATCTAAGGTCCCTATTTTTGCACTGTACTCCCACCCCCACTGCCCTTCCCTAAATCAGGCCTTATGCTTCAAATGGGCTGCGCCATTTGTAGCTCAAACGACTAAGTGCTGACCCCTTTACCTGGCATGTTCTCCACCCCAGAGAACTACACACCCCCTAGTGGTGCCCTAACCCCCATGAACCTGTCGCCTTCCTTCTGGGATAATCGCCACTTCTGGGTTCACTCCGTCACACCCACAGCACTTCCAGCACTGTGCCTGGAGCCCCGTGTTGTATTTGCTGACTCAGGTGTTCGCCTCCCTCTCCTGTGTGGGGGCTCCTGGAGCTCAGACAGCACAGTGGCTGGTACCTAGGTCTCTGCCTGGGGAAAGACTCTGAGAGGCCTTGTGGCCTGCTCTCCTCTCCTGCTTGGTCTAAGCAGAGAAATCCAGCGCTGCCACTCTCCTCACCCCTTCCACACATCTGGCCCATATGGATGAATATTCTCAATTCCCAGGCAACTGATGAAGTGATTTTATCCTGCCCACAAATGATCATATCCCAGTGTGACTTTAGCAGATAATACAGAACCAAACAGCACTGCAAGTATGCTGATGCTTAACATGCTCTACTGATGAGGATGGCAATGCTGCACGTACTTTTCTGTGGTTCTCAGGGGAAATAGAGAGTCAGCTACATCTAAAACAGAACAAAGTTTGTAGTGAAACTAGCTGGTGAAGACGGAAGGCCTAGCTGGATGTAAATGTAAGATACATCCTCAGCTGGTGAGAGATGTGGAGCAGGAAAAAAGATAGGGGGAGAAGGAGTTAAAATCAAAAGAAGAAAGGGCTTAAGGAAAAGGTGCATCTAAGAGCTAAAATGTGATTACCTCTATGCCCGGAGCTTCAAGACCAGAGAAGCTGCAGGTTGGTCTCACAAGTGATGCTATCTTCTTGACCAGCACTCTGCCCTCCCCAATCTGCTCTCTTAGGGCACTATAGTCATCAATGTGGCCAATGACGTGGCGGCCATGCTTATTGGCAAAGGAGCCATCAGTAGCATCACCCTCCAGCTTGGGAGGGTTCTTCATTACTGGAGAAGCATCCAAACCCAGCTCTGAAGAATAAAACCACAACAACAAAGAACCCACTGTTATTCATAGTCATCTTCAGTTCAATCCAAAAGGGACATCAAATAGTAAAAGAGGCCAGAAACAAGATTGACAGTTTTGGAAAGCACACCTGTGAAGTCCATACATATTCTGGGTTCTATATTATTATAGTCTTTCTCTCAGCATCTCATAATTGTAAAATTGCCAGGAGGTAAATTTTATCCTTATTGACAAACACTCAGGACAGACATTAATGTTTTTCTTTTTTTTTAATTTGGAGGTTGAGAAGACACAGACAAGGAAACTAAGCTGCATAGAGAGCACTTTCGAGAAGGAAGAGGTTACAGTACAATGAAGCAAATACCAGAGCAATAGGAAAACCATATGAGGAAGAGTAGTGACAAAAAAGGCAGCCACAGGAGGTCGAATGATAGGGCTAAAGGCCTTGGGACATGCAGAGAAAAATCTCTAAATTCAGATAATGTGTATACAGGGAACCAAAAGTTACTTGTAATAATTTTCCATCATTAGACCCTGAGTCCTGTGGTTGCCCTCTTTACCGTTTGTCCTACTGAAGGTTGTGGTCTCTGGGCCAGGAGCTTCAGAAGAAGAGCTGGGGAAGACCAGAACTGGAGAATTCATGCCCACATCCCGAACTGGAGGGGAGGCAACTGAATCTAGGGAGTAAAGACAGCCACAGCTTTAGGAACCCTGGAACACACCGCTCCACTGGAGATCTAAGGCACCATGACTCTCCTCTTATACAGTCATCACCCATGTACCACAATCAAAACTAATAGCAAACTAATCACTTATTTTGAAATAAGATATGAACGCTGTTCCATGAGAAAAAAAAAACTTGCAATTTGAAAAAATTATTAGGTGTATTTTTCTAATCCCAGATTTAAATACAATATTGTATGTGCAGTATGTCTAATACAATGCTTTGTAACTAAATATAAATATGCATAAATATATGTGAAGAACTGATGCTTTTGAACTGTGGTGTTGGAGAAGACTCTTGAGAATCCCTTGGACTGCAAGGAGATCCAACCAGTCCACTCTAAAAGAGATCAGTCCTGGGTGTTCTTTGGAAGGAATGATGCTAAAGCTGAAACTCCAATACTCTGGCCACCTCATGTGAAGAACTGACTCCTTGGAAAAGACTCTGATGCTGGGAGGGATTGGGGGCAGGAGGAGAAGGGGACAACAGAGGATGAGATGGCTGGATGGCATCCCTGACGCGATGGACATGAGTTTGGGTGAACTCCGGGAGTTGGTGATGGACAGGGAGGCCTGGCGTGCTGCGATTCATGGGGTCACAAAGAGTCAGACACGACTGAGTGACTGAACTGAACTGAACTGATATGCAGTACCTATGTTAAAATATTTGATCAAGAAGTGAATGGATTTATGGGGATTTAACTCTGCTCTCTAAACACTGTTCTGATGAGTCAGTACTACAAAATATGTACTAGTATAAGAAGAATAGGAGACATAAGCCTTGGTGAGTTTGAGATGCCCTATTGGAGACCAGACCGCAATCTAGAAAATATCACGAAGAGACTGATATGATCCCACTCAGGCAAATGTGGCCTAGAACTGGATTTCTAGCTCAGGCCTCTCTGCTGTATGATGATGAGGAGGAGTGTCTGAGCCAGCAGGGATGAGTCCTGGCTGGTGCTGTGGGAAGGCACTGAGAGGGCAAAGCCTGAGAGGGAAGAGAAGCAGTACCGAGACAGAGCACAATGAAGGAGAAGGAACACAGCAAATCAAAACTTCTGCTTTGAAGCCTGGGTTGGCCCGTTAACTCCCGCAGACCTCAGCATATCAGTTAATTGTCTCAGCGCCTATATTTTCTCATGTGAAATACAGAGATAGTAAATCCTGCACTAGCTCTGATGAAATTATTTGAAAACATGGTAAATTTTAAAACACTCCACAAACATAAGGAATAGGCATTAATATATACAGCTGTTAATTGTTTTGAGTACTTCTTATGGTGTCAGGCACTTTTAAATTATTTCATTTAATGCTCCACGTAATAGTTTATATTATTATCCTCATGTTAAAGATGAGGAAGCTAAGGCTTAAATACTTGAGGAGTTTTAGCACTTTTCCTAAGGCAAACAACATGTAAGTGGCAAACTCAGAATCTGGAGCCAGATCTGACCCCAAGCTCCATGCCCTCAAGGTGCTGTACTGAAGCATCTTTGACTTCACCCTGACCCTAAGGAGTGTGGAAGAGGCAATATTGTCCCTTCCACCACACACATCCTGGGGACCTTCCCATTGGCTGAGGGCTTCATGATTTCCTTTTCCTTCCTACCTTGGAAGAACGGCTGCTTGTTTCCAGGGTCAGTGTTGGTGGGGAATTTCTGGTTAACGGAGGAGCTGAGGCTGGCTTTGCTGGCACCACCATCCAACTGCTGTTCGAGCTGCAGTCGCAGACAGTTGTTCACCTGAATGCTCTGCTCCAGCTGCCCTCGCAAAGCTCGGATCTCTGCCACCAGGTGGCTCAAGTCACTGCTCAAAGGGACTTGGTGACAGGCATTCCAGGTATAAGCTGAAAGGAGAGAGAGAGGTCTGGTGGCATTGAACCAAGTGTTTCCAAGCATCTGTCAGAATACTCTTCTGTGACGTTCCTTTCTGCCAAGGACCCCACTGTAATCTCAGAATCCCAAGAATAATGTGGCTTAGAATCTGCTTAGAACCATTATATCCCCTGCTGTGATGGTGATGTCACTTTTCCTGGGCGAAGACTGGCACATATTAAGATGGTACACAGTCCAGCCTGGAGTTTCCTTGAGACTCAAATGAGCCTTGTCCATTTTAGAGGGCACATGATTGGCAGATGAAGTCAAACCTAATATTTCTCCTCCTTATTAACCTTGGTCCTTCAGGCTAGAGAGCAGGGTCTTTCAAGGCAGAAGATCAATACTAAGCTGGAGAAGTACACAGACTGAGAGAGAAGATGTGATGACCTCCACATTCAGGAATCAAAGAGGAGAGGAAGAAGAAGGCATCAGGCCTTTGGGCAACACTTAAGAATGGGAGGGATAGGGCTTCCCTGGTGGCTCAGTGGTAAAGAATCTGCCTGCTAACACAGAAGACATGAGTTCAATCCCTGGCCCAGGAAGATCCCACATGCCGGGAAGCAACTAAGCCCATAGGCCACAACTACTGAGCCTGTGCTCTGGAGCCTGGGAACTACAATTATGGGGCACATATGCCCAGAGCCTGTGCTTTGCAGCAAGAGAAGTCACCACAATGAGGTGGCTTCACCACAATGAGAAGCCCATCCATCCCAACTAGAGAAAAGCCTGTGCAGCAATGAAGACCCAGTACAGTAAAAAATAAATGAATTTTTAAAATTTAAAAAAACAAAAAACCAGAATGAGAGGGATAGATGAGAGATCACAATTAATTGGACTTCTCAAGTTCTACTTGCTTTTTAACCTGCACTCACCACCCATAGCCTTTCTCTATGTACTGGGGGAAGAAGAAATCTAAGAAATATTCTATAAGACTATCATTGCTCATCTAAAAACATTGAAGTCAAATGTGTATAAAAAGAATTTGTTTCAGTTTTTATCAAGGTAATAGGATGCATATACCATATGATATATGCATCCAGTTGCATCAGAGCCACAGGCCTTAACCAAACACATTATTTCTGCAGTGAGCTATGTGAATATTCTCACGAAATGGAATAAATGAAGAGGAGTGCAGGAGAAGATGGCAGAGTAGAAGGACGAGCTCACCTCTTCTTGTGAAAACACTAAAATCACAACTAACTGCTAAACAACCATCAACAAAAAACACTGGCACCTACCAAAACAGATATTCTGCATCCAAAGACAAAGAAGGCACAGTGAGAGAGTAGGAGGGGTGCTTTCATGATATAATCAAATCCCATGCCTTCTGGGTGGGCTACCCACAAACAGGAAAATATATTGCAGCAGTTCTCCCACAGGAGAATTCTGAGTCCCACACCAGGCTTCCCAGCCTGGGGATCTGTAATAGGAAGGAGGAGCTACTGGAGCATTTGGCTTTGAAGGCCAGCACGGTTTGAGTGTAGGAGTTCCACAGGGCTGGGAGAAACAGACTCCAGTTCTAGAGGGTGCACATAAAGTTTCATGAGCACTGGGACCTAGGCCAAAGCAATGACTCCACAGAAACCTGGGCCAGACCTACCTGCAGGTCTTGGAGGGTATCCTGGCTCTCTGTAGGGATATGGACACTGGTGGCAGAAGCTCCAGGGAATATTCAACAATGTAAGCTCCCACTCCAGTGTTCTTGCCTGGAGAATCCCAGGGACAGGGGAGCCTGGTGGGCTGCCATCTATGGGGTCGCACAGAGTTGGACACGACTGAAGTGACTTAGCAGCAGCAGCAGCAGGCTCTCCAGGAGGTTGCCACTTTGGCACCAAGACATGGCCCCACCCAACAGCCTATAGGCTCCAGGGCTGGGATGCCTCAGGATAAACAACCAACAGAAGGATGGGAACACAACACTACTCATCAGCAGACAGGCTGAATAAAGTCATCTGGAGTTCTCTGATGCCTCTAAACATACCCCTTGACCTAGCTCTGCCCACCAGAGGGGCAAGATCCAGGTCCACCCACCACTAGGCAGGCACCAGTCTCTCCCACCAGGATGCCTGAACAATCTCCTAGACCAACCTCACCCACTAGGTGGCAGATACCAGAAGCAAAAAGAACTATAATCCTGCTGCCTGTGGAAAGGAGACCACAAACACGGAAACTTAGACAACATGAGACAGTAGGGAAATATGTTCCAAACAAAGGAACAAGATAGAACCCCAGGAGAACAACTAAGTGATATGCAGGTAGGCAATCTACCAAAAAAAATTCAGAGTAATGTTGGGTAAAGATGATTCAAAATCTCAGAAAAAAAATGGAAGCACAGA
Source organism: Capra hircus (assembly GCF_001704415.2). Lineage (NCBI taxonomy): Eukaryota > Metazoa > Chordata > Mammalia > Artiodactyla > Bovidae > Capra > Capra hircus. The sequence continues at coordinate 97,713,506 of NC_030810.1, read as the reverse complement.
TCAAGAAGATACAAGAAACGTTTAACAAAGAGCTAGAAGGTATAAAGAACAGACTTTTACAATACAGTAACTAAAATGAAAAAGGCACTAGAAGGAATCAGTACCAGAATAAATGAGGCAGAAGAACAGATAAGTGAGTTGGAAGACAGAATGGTAAAAATCACTGCCATGGAACAAAAGAATGAAAACAAAATAAGGACAGTTTAAAACTAATGCTCTGTGGAGAGGATATTGGCCCTCCTACAACATTCCTTTCTGTGAAAAAGTCTACAACTGGAGTGACTAACCAATGCTGGTTAAGAAGCTGGGTTTGGACTACTCTTACCATCTGGCTTCATGAACTAAAATCTTCTGGTGTGACCAAGGAAAAGTGACTGATATGGAATCCATGAAATATATCATGCAATACAATAGTATGTAGCACATTTCTCAAGAATCATTCCTCAAAAGTCCTTTTCTTCCCCATGGATAAAGAACCCATATTACAAGGAGGATCCTTACAGGAAGGGTGATCCCTGGAACACCATCTGCTGTTGTGAGGGCGTAAACTCATAGAGTCCAAGTTCTGGAGGTGGCTATGACACAAGGTGGCAGATGTCTACCTGGCATCCAAGTACAAAGCCTATGCCATTAGTGGGCCCACAGTACAAGGTGATCTCCCTGTTTTTTTTACTGGAGCCATTTCAACAAAACTCTCCATGAAAGCATGCAAGAGGCCTAAGACTGATTTTATTATCATGAAACCAAGTTTGTAACTTGACATAAAATGAAGGAGGGAGATGAGGGAATAGAATGGAATAGAAAGCTTCAAATAAGATGTCAAAGGCACTATTTTAGCTATGTTTTTCCATTCAGAATTAGTCTTAATAAAATACATTCAATTTTTTTTAAAAAGAAAAAAATTAGGAGAGTTTTAAGAGACTTCTAGGACAACATTAAATGTACCAACATTTGTATTATAAGGGTCCCAGAAGGAGAAAAGAGAGAGAAAGAGCCTGAGATAATATTTGAAGAGATAATAGCTGAAAACACTCTTAACATGTGATAGGAAACAGTTGCTCAAGTCAAGAAAGTGAAGACAGTCCCATACAGGATAAACCCAAGGAGGAACACTCTGAGACACATATTAGTCAAATTGGGAAAAATAAAAGATAAAGAGAAAATATTAAAAGCAACAAGAGAAAAGCAAAAAATAACATACAAGCAAATCACCATAAGGTCATCAACTGATATTTTTGGCAGAAACTCTGCAGGCCAGAAGGGAGTGGCATGATATATTGAAAGTAATGAAAGGGAAAAACCTACAACCAAGAATAGTCTACCCAGGAAAACTCTTGTTCAGTTGTGATGAAAAAATCAAAAGCTTTACAGACAAGCAGAAGCTGAGAGAATTCAGCACCACCAAACCAGCTTTGCAACAAATATTAAGGAAATTTCTCAAGGCAGAAAAGTAAAGGCCACAACTAGAAACAAAATTACAAATGGGAAAGCTTATTGGCAAGGCAAGCATATTGTAAAGGTTAACATACTGTAAAGGTAGAGAATTATCCACACACAAATATGGCATCAAAATCAATAATCATGGGAAGTGCAGAGTATAAAAGCAGGCTATTGGAAATTCATTTGAAAGTAAGAGATGGACAACTTAAGACAATCTTGTTTATATATAGACTGCTATATCAAAACCTCACGGTAACCACAAAACAAAAATCTACAATTGATACACACAAAAAGGTAAATCAACACAAACACAACATTGAAGGCAGTCATCAAACCATAAGAAAATAGAATATAAGAGGAAGGGAGGGAAAAAGACCTACAAAAACAAATCTAAAACAATTAACAAAACAGCAACCAGAACATATGTATCAGTAATTACCTTAAATGAAAATGGATTAAATGCTTTAATCAAAGACATTGACCGACTGAATGGATACAAAAAGACGCATCAATGTGCTGTCTACTAGAGACCCACTTAAGAACTAGAGACACATACTGACTGAAAGTGAGGGAATGGAAAAAGATGTTCTTTGCAAATGGAAATCAAAAGGAAGCTGGAGTAGCAATACTCGTATTAGACAAAATTAACTTTAAAATAAATATATGATAAGAGACACAGAAGGACACTACATAATGACCACAAGAGCAATCCAGGAAGAAGATATAACAGTTGTAAATATAAATGCATCCAACACATGAGCACCTCAATATATAAGGCAAATTCTAACAGCCATGGAAGGAGAAATTGACAGTAACACAATAATAGTGGGGGGCTTTAATACTCCACTTACATCAATGGACAGATTAGCCAAACAGAAAATCAATAAGAAAACATGGGCCTTAAATGAAACATTAAACCGGATGGAGTTAATTGATATGTTTACAGGATTCCATCCAAAAGCAGCAGCTGATAAATTCTTTTCAATTACATATGGAACATTCTCTGGGATTGACCATATGCTAGGCCAGAAAGCTAGCCTTGAGAAATTTAAGAGAATTGAAATCATATCAAGCACCTTTTCTGACCACACACTATGAGATTAGAAATAAACTACAAGAAAACTGTAAAACAAAAACATGTGAAGAAAAATAACATGTTTCTAAATAACCAATGGATCATTAAAGAAATCAAAGAGGAAATTTAAAAAATACCTAGAAACAAAAGAAAATGAAAACACAATGATCCAAAACCTATGGAACACAGCAATAAATCTTACTTAAGGAAACAAGAAACATCTCAAACAACTTAATCTTATACCTAAAGCAACTAAAGAAAGAACAACAAAATCTAAGGGTAGCAAAAGGGAAGAAATCAAAGATCAGAACATAAATAGATGAAATAGAGACAAAGAAAGCAAAAGAAAAGATCAATGAAATTAAAACTTTGCTATTTGAAAAGATAGACAAAATAGATAAACCTTCAGCCAGATTCATCAGAAGAAAAGAGAAGGCTCAAATCAATAAAATTAGAAATGAAAAAGAAGTTACAATAGAACCACAGAAATACAAAGGATCAGAAGAGACTCCCACAAGCAATTGCATGCCAATAAAATGGACAACCTATAAGAAATGGACAAATTCTTAGAAATGTACAATCCCCCAAAACTGAGCCAGGAAGAAACAGAAAATATAAATAGACCAATCACAATTACTAAAACTGAAACTGTAATTAAGACACTTCCAACAGACAAAAGTCCAGGACCAGATAGCTTCACAGGCAAATTCTATTTAGCGAACAGTTAATACCTATCCTTCTGAAACCATTTCAAAATATTACAGAGGAAGGAACACACCCAAACTCATTCTAAGAGGTCACCATTACTCTGATACAAAATCAGACAAAGATGCTACAAAAAAAAAAAGAAAATTACAGGCCAATACCACTGATGAACATGACACAACAAAATACCTGTAAACTGAATCCAACAATACATTAAAAGGATCATATACTATGATCAATTGGGCTTTATCCCAGGGATGCAAAGATTTTTCAATATCTGCAAATCAATCAGTGTGATAAACCACATTAACAAATAGAAGAATACAAATCACATGATCATCTTAATAGATGCAGAAAAAGCTTTTGATAAAATCCAACAGCCATTCACGATAAAAACTCTCCAGAAAGTGGGTACAGAGGGAACCTATCTCAACATAATAAAGGTCATTGTGACAAACCCACAGCTAACATCATACTCAACAGTGAAAAGCTGAAAAAGAAAGTATTTTCTCTAAGATCAGTAACAAGATAAGGATGTTCACTCTTGCCACTTTTGTTCAACATAGTTTTGAAAGTCCTAGCCACCGTAATCAGAGAAGAAAAGAAGTAAGAGGAATCCAAATTGGAAAAGAAGTAAAACTGTCACTATTCGCAGATAACATGATTGTTGTTTAGTTGCTAAGTTGTGTCCGACTTTTCTGTGACCCCATGGACTGTAGCCCACAGTCCTCTGTCCATGGGATTTCCCAGGCAAGAATACTGCAGTAGGTTGCCAATTCCTTCTCCAGGGGATCCTTCCTGACCCAGGGGTCAAACCCATGTCTCCTGCATTGGCAAGTGGGTTCTTTACCATGTTGGGAAACCCGGTACGATTCAGTTCAGTTCAGTCACTCAGTCATGTCTGACTCTTTGTGAACCCATGAACTGCAGCACGCCAGGCCTCCCTGTCCATCACCAACTCCTGAAGTCCACCCAAATCCATGTCCATTGAGTTGGTGATGCCATCCAACCATCTCATCTGCTGTCATCCCCTTCTCCTCCTGCCCTCAATCTTTCCCAGCATCAGGATCTTTTCAAATGAGTCAGCTCTTCACATCATGTGGCCAAAGTACTGGAGTTGCAGATTCAACATCAGTCCTTCCAATGAACACCCAGGCCTGATCTCCTTTAGGATGAACTGGTTATTCTACACATAGAGAATCCTAACGATGCTACCAGAAAACTAGAGCTGATCAATGAATTTGGTAAAGTTGCAGGATACAAAATTAATACACAGAAATATCTTGCAATTCTATACACTAACAACAAAAGGTCAGGAAGTGAAATTAAGGAAACAATCTAATTTCCCATCATATCAAAAAGAATAAAGTATCTAGGTGTAAACCTACCTATGGAGGGTAAAGACCTATATTCTGAAAACTATAAGATGCTGATGAAAGAAATTGAACATGACACAAACAGATTGACAGATATAACATGTTCTTGGATTAGAAGAATCAGTATTGTTAAAATGACTACACTACCCAAGGCAATCTACAGATTTGATGCAACCCCTATAAAATTACCAATGAAATTTTTTGCAGATCTGGGATAGAAATCTTAAAATTTGTATGGAAACACAAAAGACCCCAAATAGCCAAAGCAATCTTGACAAAGCAAAATGAAGCTGGAGGAATCAGGCTCCTGATTTCAGACTATACAGTAATCAAAGCAGTATGGTACTAGTACGAAGACAGATCAATAGAACAGGCTAGAAATCCAAGAAATAAACCCCTGCACCCATGATTAATTAATCAACAACAAAGGAAGCAAGACTCTACAATGTATATAAGGTAGTCTCTTCAATAAGTGGTGCTGGGAAAACTGAATGGTTACATGTAAATGAAAGAAATTAGAAATCTCTAACACCATACACAAAAACAAACTCAAAATGGATTAAAGATCTCAATGTAAGACTGGATACTATAAAACTCTTAGAGGGAAACCTAAGCAGAACACCCTTTGACATAAATCTCATCAAGTTCTTTTTGGATCCACCTAGATTAAAGAAATGAAAACCAAAATAAACAAATAGGACCTAATTAAACTTAACAAGCTTTTGCACAGCAAAGGAAACCATCAACAAAATGAAAAGACAACCCACAGCATGGGAGAAAATATTTGCAATCAATTGATTGACAAGGGATTAATCTCCAAATTATACAAACAGCTGATGCAGCTCAATGTCAAAGAAACAAACAACCCAATCAAAAAATAGGCAGATCTAAATAGACATTCTCCAAAGAGGACATTTCAGATGGTGAAAAACCACATGAAAAGATGCTTAACATGGATAATTATTAGAGAAATGCAAATCAAAACTGCAATGGGGTATTACCTTATACTGGCCGGAATGGCCATCATCAAAATATCTTCAAACAATAAATGCTAGATTGGTTGTGGAGAAAAGGGAACCTTCCTATCCTGTTGGTGGGAATTCAGTGTAGCCATAGGGAGAACAGTATGGAGGTTCCTTAAAAAACTAAAAATAGAGCTACCATATGATCCACCAATCCCACTCCTGAGCATATATCTGAAGAAAACCATGCTTGGAAAAGAGACTTGTGCCCCAATGTTCACAGCGTTAGTGCTTACAATAACCAAGACATGGAAGCAACCTAAATGTCCATTGACAAATGATTGATTAAAGATGTGGTGCATGTATACAATGGGCTATTAGCCATAAAAAAGAATGAAATAATGCCATGTGCAGCAACATGGGTGGACCTAGAGATATCATACCAAGTGAAGTCAATCAGACAGAAAAACACAAATATAATATCACTTATATATGGAATCTTAAAAAATGAATACAAGTGAACTTATTTACAAAGCAGAAACTGACTCACAGACTTAGAAAACAAACTTCTGGTTACCAAAAGGGAAAGGTGGGGGGAGGGATAAATTAGGAGGTTGGTATTAACATAAACATCCTCTGTAATAACCTATATGGGAAAAGATTCTGAAAATGAATGGATATATGTCTAACTATATCACTTTTCTGTATACCTGAAACTAACACATTGTGTATCAAATATACTCCAATATTTTTTTTAATTTTAAAAGAGAAAAAAAAAAGAACAAAGTGTGAAGGCTTACCCAAACAAATTCAGATTTTACTATAAAACTCTAACAATGAAGACAGCTTGTTATTGGTGGAAGAATGGACATACTGATTAATGGAACAGAGTGAAGTCAGAAATACACTCACATATATTGGCAAGTGATTTTTTTGCCTTGGCAGTTGTTTTTCAGTGGAGATGCCAAGCAATTTGAGGGTGGTTGTGGTGATGAAAAATCAATTGTGTTCCTATATCCCAGCAAAAAAATTACTTGGCAGTTGAAATGAAAGAAAGTTTTATCCCACACATGAGAAATATTTATGTAAAAATTAAAATATGAAAGATGAATATACCAAAAATTATAAAGTATTACTAACAGAAGTTATGGTCAGTTGATTGTCAACAAAGCTGCGAAGGTAATTAAATGGGAAAAGGACATTCTTTGTAACAAATGGTGCTGGAAAAACTGGATATCAATATGGGGAAAAAAGAACTTTAACCTTTTTCTCACATCATATACAAAATTAATTCAAAATGAAACACAGGCCTAAACATAAGAGCAAAAACTATAAAACTTCAAGAAGAAAAATACAAGGAAATCTTCATGATCTTGAGATAGACAAAGCTTTCTTCACTAGGACATAAAGAAAAGCAAAAATAATAAAAGAAAAAAATCTGATGTTCAATAAAATCTAAAAAGTGCTGTCTTTCAAAGACACTAAAAGGACTTAGAGAAATATATGCAAATTATTTTTCTGATAAATTAATTATACCCAGAATAAAAATGTCTTTAAAGAAAACTTTTTTCTCACTTGGGGAAAGGTCAGCTTGGGAGCTGGTTGTCTGCAACATTCGCTGCCTGGGTGATCAGAATTCGCATCTGAGAAGTTTTCAAATGATGACACCACCAGAATGGTTCTTTGCATTTTTTTTTAAATCACTGTATAATCTGGACTTTGATTAACTTGTCTCAGACCATCCAAGTAGGTGAAGTTTGACTCTTGTAGCCTATTTTTAAGGATCTGTAGGCTGAATCTTGCTCTTGTCACCAGCATCTGGGCTTTGTGTGTGAGTGTTCCCCCCTTCTTATTGGGATCCTCAATGACTGAGGCTTTTTCTCAGATAGAACAAAGTAAGTTCCAAGATCTCCGGAACTCCCAAGGTAAAGACTTCACTGGAAGCTTTAGCAAGAACAAGAAGCTCACAGGGTGGGGAAGAAGGGAAAACATACCTTTCAGCCCCTTCTTGGAGTCACCATAAAGTGCCTCATAGATCTGTAGCTCTGACTGGAGGGACTGGAAAAGCTGCTGTTTCTGTTCGCACTGTTGCTGCAGGAGGGCCAGCTTATGCTGCAGCCTGGCAAGGGAGAAGCAAGGGTCCATTGAGCAGGTGGAGTGCCATCAGGGCAAGAGGCTCTGAGCCAACTTTTGCATCATAGAATTTTAGCCCTAGATGTCAACTGAGGTATCATGAAAACCACTGCCTTTATTTTACAGATGTGGCAAGAGAGGCTCAGAAAAGTCCCTTTGCTTAGAACTGTGCTGTTAGCTATCACACCTGGGACACACTACCTGGTGTTCTTACTGCCCCACCGTGTCTTGTCATGCTGTCCAGCAGTTACAGGGTTTATGCTGGGAAGCAGCACCAAGGCTGGTGTAGACCTCCTAGGTGATGATGGGACTAATATCCTAAAACTCACTGGAAGTACTTTCTCCAGAATCTGATTTGCTGAAGCCTTACATAAGAGGGTTTTACTCTCTCAACTTTGGAGTGAAAAAGTCTTTCCTAGAGAAGTCATTCCTTCTGTTCAAAGTTACCCATAAATCTGAAATAGCAGAGGGGATATTGAGGTTTCCGAAAAGGACCATTCACTGACTTGCCAATGTCCCTTTTTCTAAATCTGAAAATGGGGCCATCTTCAATGGGCTCCCTCTAACCTGGAGTCTTTCTCCTGGAGAGACAGTCGTTCCTCCTGGAAATGCAAGATCTCCTGCTGCTTCTCCTTCAGGTCTTCCAGTAACTGCTGCCGGTCTACCTTTTGGTGCTCCAGCTCCATTTCCAGCTCTTGAAGCCGGGATCGAGAGGTCAGCAGGGCCTCCCTCAGGCATTCTGTTTCCTGGGAGTGCTCTGGTAAGCAGGACACAGGAGTACTTATATTGTAGGGTCAAAGGTCAGCAGGAAGATAAGCCCAAGCACATCCATCCCGACAAACAGAACTAAGGTGAAAGGAAGGCGAGCTTCTGTTGCCGGGGAGGCAAAGCCAGTGTCTGCTGTTACATCCACACACTCCAAGAAGTGGGAGCCTCTTTCTCTGCAGAAAGAGGTTGCTGCTGTGATTCAGTATGGCCTGCCTTGGTTTTAGGGAACACACTCTGCTTCCTAACTCTATTTTCTAAGTACTCACATACCCTCTATGTAATAATCCACTCGTGAGTTTTGCCAAGGATCAAGAGGCTTATGTAGAAACCTCTCTGAATGTCTTTTTCCTTTCCTGCAAGCATTATTTCATTCTGGGCTTAATCCTCTTAGCCACTATTCTTTGTCTATTTGGCTATTCAATAAATATTTGTAAATAAAAATAATTTGTGATTGAAAATACATTGATTTCATTAACTCAATTAAGGTCACCGCCCACCACCACCACCCCCTGCCCTGCCCAAGCCCCAAAGGAAATGATGCCTACACATGGATGCCCACTCACTAGTGTTGAGAAAGCTCTGGAAGATGTTTTTCTAGCACCTCCAGACACAGTCATGAGGACCGGGGACCAAAGAGGAGCCCTGAGTGTATAAGGAGGGAGATGGAGAGGAGACATCGGATAGCACATCAGCACGAGAGGGACACAGGGAGCTTCAGAGAGGTCTTGGAAGAAACTGAGGGGGTGTATAGGCCTCCTGCTCCTCCCTTTCCTGGGTCCAAACTAGCTGTGAGTTGTGGGGAGGTAGGACAGGCACTAACTGGTGTCTAGTTTGATAGCTAATGACTGAATTACTGCAAGTGAGTTGCACAGAAGTGGATTTCCTAAAGCTCCCCCTCCCTGGAGCCTAGGCGTCTGAAGGCCCATGGTTGGGCACTGTCAGGAAATAGCCCTTTCTAGAGTGAGAAAAGCTATGGGAGCTTGATGTTGGTGGGTCTGAGTAGCTCTGTTCTCTCCACCTCCTTTCTTTGCTTCTCCAGTTGGTGATGGGTGTGGCCAGGGACGAAAGGGATACAACACTGACCACAGTTTGTGGCTTTTGGCACTCACCTCTGGAAACATGACTGAGCTGAGCCTGAAGCCTGTGGTTTTCTTCCCTAAGGACTCTGTTCTCATTGGAGAGCTGAGGTGTGGACTCCAGGCCCTGACTATAGAAGTTAGAGGTTGAGCCTGTCCAGGGAAGTGCAAGCAGGTAAGTTACACATTTGGGTAACAGAGGCTCTCTGTTTGCTCATTCTCTGTCTCCAAAGACACTGTCCCAACCCAGCAGAAAACTCTGAGACTTGCGTCCTGGTGGGACAAAGTCTGCTGAGCCAAACGCCTGGCTTTCCTGTGGCTCCTCTGCATGGGTTCTTTGCATGCATTTCATGTGCCTTGGGTGAGCTGTTCAGGAGGCTCTATTCCCTAAATAGCTGCTCCTGCTGCAGTGTGGACAGGTCAAGGGTGTTTGGAAAGGCCTGCCTCCCAGTGTCAGCAGCCTGGGGGAGAGTGTGGGCAGGAAGGCCACCTTGGTAAGCGGCTGTGGGAGGCTTTGCAGACCTAGCTCCACCACATGCCAATCACAGAACCAGGGCACAGAAGTCAGCAGGCAGCAAATGAGCAGCTTTAGGGTGAACAAGAAGCCAGAGGATTCTGGGGACCAGATCTGTTAGATCTGCAGTGAGGAGAGTTACTCTCTGAGCTCAGATACAGCAACAAAGGGAGGGGAATGGTCCTTGCCCCTGCCTTGCTGACTGTAAGGAGCAAGTGGAGGAAAGCAGACTACAGTGCTTTGAAATCTGTGACTCTCTTCTCTGGGGCAACCTTCAGATTCTCCCCAATTAGACCGGAAATAGGAGGCCTTGGGCCTCTCCTACCGCTTTCGCGGGCAGTGGAGCTGAGCCTGTGTTCCAGCTGCTCCCGCAGGCGGTCATTAATGCAGATGGACTCCTCCAGGCGCTGGCGCAGATTCCGTATTTCACCAAGATGCTCCTCTAGCAGGTCAGCCCCTGCAGCCACCCAGAAGGATAGGAGGAGGTGGAGATGGAGCATCCTGTCTGCTAGTGGGGCCCACTAGGGGGGCTCTGCCAGTGGCCTCTCAGCAAGATCCCTAAACATCACTGTCCTCTCTCATGGGCATATGGGAGCTCAGGTGACTTTGTTTAAAGAGTGAATTGGCTCCACCAAGATGTATACACACAGACACACACACACAGTGGAATATTGCTGCTGCTGCTGCTAAGTTGCTTCAGTCATGTCTGACTCTGTGCGACCCCATAGACGGCAGCCCACCAGGCTCCCCTGTCCCTGGGATTCTCCAGGCAAGAACACTGGAGTGGGTTGCCATTTCCTGCTCCAATGCATGAGAGTGAAAAGTGAAAGTTACTCAGCCATAAAAAATAATGAAATAATGCCACTGAAGCAACATGAATGGACTTAGAGATCGTCATACTGAGTGAAGTCAGAGAAGGAGAAATACCATGTGACTCCCCTTATATGTGGATTCTAAGAAGAAATGATACAAATGAACTTACTTATAAAACAGAAAGAGACTCACAAACTCAGACAACAAACCTATGGTTGCCAGGGAGAAGGTTGGGGGAAAGAGATAGTTAGGGCATTTGGGATGGACATGTACACACTGCTATATTTAAAATGGATAACCAACAAGGACCTACTATATAGCACCCAGAACTCTGTTCATGTTATGTGGCAGCCTGGATGAGAGGGGAGTTTGAGGGAGAATGGGTACATGTGTATGTATCACTGAGTCCCTTTGCTCATCTGAAACTATCACAACATTGTTAATTGGCTATACCCCAATACAAAAAAAAAAAAAAAAAAAGGTTTAAAATTAAATAACCTGTCACTTTTACCCTTAAAAAAGAGTAATTTGATTTCAAACACAGGACAGCTGGTGCTAAGCAAGCCCCATGGGCCTCCTCCCATATAGGGGTGCATGTAAGGGAGTTGTAAGTGTACATGTACAGTTACCAGGGTAACTGGTAAATGTAAGGGGTTTCATATGGTTTAGAGAAACAATTGACCTGCTCGGCTTTGTATTTACCTGTGGGTTTGGAGTTAAGCTGGTACATGGAGGAGCCTGAGGATAGGTCCCCGGATATGCTCCCTTTCTGAGGCCTCATCATGTCCCACTGGCCACTGCTGCCCAGGTACCCAGGCTCCAGGACTTTGCCCAGTTCCGTGGTGCTCCTCAGAGGACAGAGGGGCTGGGGAGGGTTGAGGCAGAGGGAAGATCTGGCTTCTGTAGGGTTGGTTGGCAATGTGGCCGGGGAAGCAGGATGAACACTGGTGACACCTGCGCAGAAGGAAACACGAGTGAGAAGCACTAGCAGAACACGAGGATCCGCCAGGAAACGTGTGACTGAGAAGAACAGACACTGAAGGGACACACGGGCTGAGGTCCCAGTCGGCTGCGGAATACCAGTGAGATGAAGACCGACACCCACAAGCTACAACCCTGACCCCTTGTATTCGCTAGCATGGGACACAAGAGGTAGGGGGTGAATAAAGCATCCTAAAGTCAGCCATGTGCACAAAAGGAAAGTCCTGCGGCCCTAATCCTGGCTCCTATGATAATGCCTCATGATGGAGTCCAGGGAAGGTCCTGGGTAGAACTCCCTGGGAAAGTCAGGGGGTAAGAGTGTGATGGGCGGCAGCACTGAGCACGCCTGTGAACAGGAATGTGTGTGTTCCTGGGAGTACTTGCTGTTCCGGGAGCTAAAGTGAGTGTGTCACTCCCCAGTTTTCCCAATTTTCCTTTGGGGTTGTCAAAAGAGGAAGGGGGCATCAATCCAGCTAGAATGGTGGCCCCAGTCACTTGAGTGAATGTGTTGCTGAGGTTGGGGGAGGTTCTGTGTGAGGTAAGGGGTGATTTGAATCTTACTCAACACGATTCAAGGAACTGAAATATCATCACTTGTATCTGAAGAGCCACGAACACTCTCCCATGGGGGAGGTAGGACCTTTCATTTCATAGGCTGATGCCTTCATAGATCCTGTGAAATCATGGGCCTTCCCATCATCTCCGCTTCTATTTAAAAATAATCCCAGCTGGGTGAGAGAGGGAAAGAAGTGAACCGGCTATAGTTCAGAATATTCACATTCTGAAGACTGTTTTCTTCCAGGGATTATCGACACGAGCAGCAGAGTAAACAGGTAGCTCTGCCTAAGAAATAGGAGTGAGGAGTGAGGTCCTGGTTTCTTCCAACCAAGCCAATCCCCTTTGAGGGATTAATGTAGTTGGCAGTTGTCAATTTTGATCCTTATTTATAACTGTTCTCAAATTTGGCTACATTCTGGAATTATCCGAGACAATGTAAAAGCAAGCACTGGTGCCTGGTTCCCCAGAGATTTGACCTTAATTGGTATGTGGTACAGCCTGTGTACTGAATGTTTTAAAATCGTCCTAGCTGATTCTAATAGGCAGGAAAGTTTGAGAAGTATTGTCAAGTATCTCCCCTTCCTCAGTTTGAAAAATACTAGATATTCATTAGGATCACTGGAAATTAAGGAGGAGGATGAAACGTGTAAGCATCCAAATTACAGTCCAGGATTTAAAAGAGACGTGTCTCCCTACCTAGTCCACACCACTTTCAACCCAACCCCACACAAGGCAAAGGGGGAAATCACTGGTTGCTGACACTCAGCTTACTTTCTCACCAAGATCGTAGGAGGCTTCAAATCTATTAGTAACAGGGATCAGTAGTCTCATGGTCCAGTCTCCCCAGCCACACAATACAGAGTGCATGCCCTAAACCATGCAAAAACACCAGACAGACACTTGCACAAGAAGATTTTCGCTCCACAGAGACCTGAGAAGCTGCCATGCACCACTATCCACTCAGAAGCTTGGTTTAAAGCAAAGAAGGAGAGCTGATGAGCTCTTTGGAGAGGACTGTGCTTAACAAGGCAAAGAAAGGGCTACAGCCTTTCTCGCCAAGGCTGGACCATTCAAAATCTGGCCCATGGAACAGACCGGTTGTGACTCCAGTTCAACCTGCATCAGCAGACCATTTCATGCACGGTGCTCTTCTTCCTGTCTTTCCCTTTGGGCAAAGACAATGTGATAATGTGGAAAGGCGAAGGAAAAGGAAGTGAGGAAAAGAAAAGTAGTCTAGTGAACACTCCTGCCTTTCAGCATGGAACAGATTTGTTACCCGTCAATTGTTGGTTCCAGATCTGCTGTGGTAGCATGGTAGCAAGTTCTAGTTCAGAGAGAATAGCACCTTCCTGTCATCTCTAAAGAGAGAAAAGACTTTTGCAAGGGGCCTCCAGCATTGTTCAGCTGAGCTCAGCCTGTGCTCTCAGCAGGACTGTAACAAAACCATTCTAGATGGAGAAGGTATAATGGAAACATGGAACCAGGAGCAGAAGATCCAAATTCAAGTCCATTTCTCCCCCTTACTAGTGACCTTGATCAAGTAACCTCTCTCTCTGAGTTTTAGTTCTCTGCCTTGGCTCTGTCATGCAAGGTAAGACCATGTTCACGTTAGTAGGTACTTAGGTTGCTCTACCTGTGTGACACTGGGAGCAGAAAGTAGCCTCTTAGTCCTCACTGCCTGCTGGAAGGAACATGTGCTGCTGCTAAGGTCGCTTCAGTCGTGTCCGACTCTGTACGACCCCACAGACGGCAGCCCACCAGGCTCTGCCATCCCTGGGATTCTCCAGGCAAGAACACTGTGCAGACTCTCCTTAAAAATGATCTCAGTCTAGCTGGAAATCAAACTAATGTTAGAGTAGACAGTGTGTCCAATTTCAGGGATATTAATGTGGTCTAAATGGGGCTCAAGCTGTACACATTCCCAGCTGTGGTCTTAGGTCATTGGACACTCTCTGTATGGTGACCATCAATCTCTGGCCCATCCAAGCTCTTCTTTACAGGCACAGACCACGGTTACAAGGTAATTTCAAATTGCTTTCTAGTTTTTTTTAAAGCACTACTAGAGGGCAAATTCATCATGTGAAGTTCTTTTCTTATTTCACATAGGAGGATCGTTAGTTACCTACTAACTGATGAAACACACACATAAGAAAGATAACAGCAAATATATTTCCAAAAACAGCAAGCGCAGCTCTCCCTCAATCGTCCACTGATAGCGTGTACCCCTGTGTTATTTTTAAAACTCTGCCATCCAGCCAAAGCCATGCAGAGACACACAGTGTGGGTCCACCATCCGCAAGCACACAAATGCAGCAGGAAGTGCTCACTTTCTCCTAACTGCTTCCGCAGCATCTGCAGCTCCTGCTGAGCCTCTGCCAAGGAGACCATGGGTGTCTCACAGCAGCCAGGGAGGGGAGGGCCAGCAGAGCTGAAAGGCAGGAAGCTGGGTGGAGCTGAGGGCAGTGGTGCCTGGGGAAGGCTAACCAGCGTGGGTATGGATTGGAAATGAAGGCCTAGAAACAGAAAGTTAGGGAGAAAGGACATAAGTCATTAGACAGAAAGGGAGAGAAAAGAATGGGTAAAAGATTGAGAAGGTGGAACTATTTCCTGACCAGGTGTCTCCTTGGGGAGTGTAGGTCATTCAATGTGGTGATGACTCAGATGGCCAAGGGGGAGCACAGCTACACAAGAGGCTGACTTATCTCACTCCCTCCTTCCTCTCCCCTGCCAGGGCTATCCTGCATTCACAGTCTATGCTCATCTTGAAAACAGCTGGTTATAAAAAGGCAAGGTAGCATTACCGTAGCTCGGGCAGCCGTGAGAGCCCCATCCTAGCCACCTGGGCATGGCAAGTCAGGATGGCTCTGCCTGAGTGCTCTCAGGGGCCCTGGGGTGCTGCTGCCAGCATGGGCCAGTCCTGGCCCCCATGACAAGACTCCCCCACATCTAGAACTCCTGAAAGAACAGGACTCGCCCTGAGGAGGACAGGAGTAGGCTAGGAGGGTGGGGACGCTGGCATGACTGAGGCATGAGATTCAAGGCTGATGGAAGCAAACGTGAGAATCCCAAACCACTGTGCTCATTCACCAAAGGAAAAATAAAAGCCTTGGCAAACTGACTTAGACACAGTGGCATGCAAATCTGTCTGGACATTCAAATAGTTTAAGAAAAATGCTTAACATATGTGGATTCTTCCATCCTTGATGCAAACCTACTGAATCATAAACTCTGGCAGAAACTTTTTTAAAAGAAAAAACTTCACAAGTGATCATTATGCAGCCCATCTATAGACTTCAGGAAGCCTGGGAAGTTTGAATCTCTCTCCTTTTCCTAAACACAGTTGAAGGGCATGTAGTCCACAGAGGGAGCAGAAACCAAGACGTCTAGACTTGTGGAGACTGTTTCACACAGAAGACAGTGATCACATTCTGAAAAACATCCCTTATCCCAGGATGCTGACAGTATCAGAGCAGCAAAAGACCCCTGAATTACCAAGTGTCACAGCCCAGGCCTCCTTCAGGGAGGCATTCTGATTCTAAAACCTTCGACCTTCTGCTCTTTTTAATCCCAAAGCATTCACAGAGATGTCTACAGTGCTTGGCAAATGGTTTTTCCCATGATTTCCTGGTTTAGCTGGAAATTTTGGCCCAGAAACTTTGAGCCCAGAAAGAGTTGGACACATTCTTTTCCTTAAGATTTGGTTGACTTGGTCTCAAGAGAGACAAGGACAGCAGAAGAAAAGTGTCGTCCTTCTGTAGGCATCTCTCCTGAATGCAGCCTCACCGCAACCACACTGAAGGCAGCCAGCCAGCCCGTTTTGCTGAGGGGCAGCAGGTGAGAATAAGCTTTGCCTGTCCTGTGCCATTGCTAGTGTGGAGCTGTGATTGGATAATACACCCCCTGGTAACTAACCTGAGGCAGGTAAATGAAATATACAACTCTGTCGGTCCAAGATATACACCGTATATATATCAAGGACCACCAACCCATTCATAAAACCATGAAAGATAATGTAATATGAACAGAATCCCTTCTAAGGATACTGAAGCATCCTCAGCTATGAAGGAAATAGTCCCACCAACTACAGAGGCTCCTCTGCAGATAAAATGAGGAAAACATACAAGGGAGCAGCAGAGGGAAATTTCTTTTTGCTCTCTGGCTACAATAATCCTGAGAGAAACATTTTGCCTCTTTGATTCCCAGGGTGAAATGAGAGAAAGAAATGAAGATGATTCTTTTAAAATGATTAGCCAATGACTGGTCAAAATTGGCATGCAGATCAAAGTCTGATGTGGATTGTTTATTTTTCTACAGTAGTTAAAGACTAGTCAGACCCTATTAGTGAATTTAAATGGTCTCTTGATTTTTGTCTAGGATCCGATGTATCTAAGCTCCTAATGGTGCTTTTCTTGTCCCTGAAGAAAAGTCAAAGCTGAGTGAGAGGAGATGAAGCCCCTGCCCCATTGGCTAGTGCATACCTGGATGGGCCTGGCTGGCCTCATTGGGGGGATTCTGGGGAGCTGGGAAGCTGATAGGGTTGCTGCTGGGTTCGGCCTTAACCCCCTGAGATGAACTGGTTGCTGATGGTTTGGAAGACAGTACAGCAGAATGACTCGAATGATGGATGGAATCTACAAAACCCATGAATGAAAGAACATGTTTGGTATTCTACAAAGAACTGGAATCTGATCTTACAATTTAACCAGGGCAGAGCCTTGTTTTCAGGGAAAGCACCAAGCACAAGCACTGTGAGCAGCTTTCATTCCTTACTTGCAGACTGCTCCTTCAGTGAGAAAAGCCACCTGAGAGGTAACAGTGGGGCTCAGAGCTGGGAACCAAGACAAAGGCACCTCCAAAAATACCAGGCAAGTGCAGCAGCATATGCGGACACCCAAGGAGACTCAGGGGTTCAGGAGCTGCAGCTGGCTGGAGGGATAAGACATCCCATCTTATAGAAGGAGACCAATCAGACAGATTGTGTGCCCAGGAGGCAGTGGGGAAGCAAAAGTCTCCATCCTCTTCTCACTCTCCCCACTGTGATCTGCCTAGTCCAACAGCACCCAGGTGAGAGTGGAGACCCAGTGACAGGGTCAACTCGTAGAGTCAGGAGCAAAGCAAAGGTCCTGACCCACTGGGGCCTATGTTTGGCATGGTTCAGCCTGACACAGGCTAAGGTGTATCTATAAAGCCTGGATGTGGAAGTCTCCTCTCAGCCTAGAAAAAGGTGGTTCCACTCAGAAAGTGGAGGCTACCTGAGTGACCAGGTGAAGCTTTCTTCTCTTCATAGTGTGTGTACTCGCTGGCGATGTCCATGTCAGAGCAGGCTTCCAGCTCGTCAGACAAGAAGGAGGAGCTGCTGGGAGAGCGCTGAGAGTCAGACAGGGCATGACTGCTGCACGGCGTGAGGGAGCGGGCATCCAGCTTGGCCTGCAGGACTTCAATCACTTTCTCCTTCTCCTGCAGCTCCCTGCTAAGCCTAGTGAGGTGAAGGAGGACAACAGGGGAAGCCAGAATCACTGGATGAGCTAGTCCTTATGAGGAAAACTACCTAAGTCAAGGGGACTGTGCCTGCAAAGAATAAATGAAATTACGCATCTCTGGTTTAGGAGAAGGAGGCCAGGTGCAGAGGGAGGGGGAGCAAGAGGTGCCCAGTGCACTGGCCACACGATACACTGAGAACTTGCAGAGGCTCAGCCAGCCCTCTAAGACACTGCTGCTCCAAGCATGGTCCCCAGGACAGCTGGAGTCTGAGAACTCCTGGTTCCTGGTCTCCAACAACGTAAGTACAGAAATAGATGGTGAGCACCAAGAAACACAGCAGTGTGGCATTCTCACAACATCCAAGAGTACGTAAGTAGAATCATCTGGTTGATTAAGATACAGACCATGTGTGTGTCTATGATAGATTAGAGAGAAAAACAAAATCGTTTGTCCTTCACCGCAGATATTTGGAGGAGCACTGAGTGGTCTAAAGCACACTCATGACACAAAGGGATTTGAACTGGTAACTACAAAGAACTCTGAGCCTGAACTTTATTGCACATAATAAGAAAATATGCAGTGACTCATTGGAAACTGGTTTCCAAGGCACTTAGCCTCCCAAGATCTGCAACATTGAGGAATTTTATTAGGAACTGTAATACAATTCTTTTTTTCCCAAGGAAACTGTGTGGCCACTAAACTAGCTGCTAACTCAACTTGGGGGTAAGCCAACTTGGCAAAAAGCACACCGTGTATTTAAACACACAGAGTCGGGGAGCAGAGGAGATCCTTGGGGTGCTAAGGACCCTTGAAATCTGGTAAGTTTACTTTTAGGTCAGACTGACTCTAGGTTACTAAGCCTGGAGAATCATTATACAAATAGAAATCAACAGAATTATATCAAAAGAGTGTAAAGAATTAAGCTAAAAAGAACAGGTAGGTGTTTCATGAACAAATGAATTCATTACAATCAGTACTTTCCATACCCCCTCCCCACTTCCGACTTGTGAAGTTGCAGCCCTCTTTGATCCCTTAGGCCTTGTTCCCAATTTCTTTACCAGATTCTATTTGAATTACCTCAGAGCCAGTGGCTCGAGTCCAGCTTGATCTTTCTCACTTTTATGATCCTCTGCAAACCAAATTCAGAAAGAAACAGTAAGAAATTAAACAGGTCTCACTTTACACATTACAAGTACAAGAGCCTATTCAAGCACAAAATAGTGACCACTTTATGTGTGGTCAGGACATGTGGAAGAATTAATCTCGAGACCTCATGCTGCATTTTTAGAGAACAGACCTGCAGGATCTCTAGCACTCGCCAGGCAGAACCTCCCTGACCTGGCAATCACCATCATGACTGCCTCTGCCCCAAATCAATGCAAAAAAAATTCCAAAAGGCACTTGGCCAGATTCCCTCCGTAACATACCAGGCTCCAAGCCTGCCACAGAACGACTCCCAGGTGAGAGCTCTGTGTCCCCTCATAGCTTTCACATAGAACCTGCTTTTGCTTTGAGGAAGTGACCAATAACCCTGTCCCACCTCTGCACCTGCCACTGGGATGTGGGCTGGTTGGCCCCCAAAACTGATCCTGCCGTGCCCCCTTGGGTGCTCTCAGGAAATTCTAAGTAAAAGACTCTAACTGTGACCAATATTCCTAGCCTGTGTACTGTGATGTTCAGTGCCCATGTTCAAGTGGGCATGGTGCTGTCCTTTATCTCTATTTGAATTATATTCATGTGTGATGCCGGGCAATAGGGGAAGAAACAAGAGATGTCAAAGATTTCAAAAGTGAAGCCATTTGCCCACAGAGACTGAATGGTAGCATCAGGCTAGAGCTTGTGTCCTGCAGTTCTCAATTCAGACCTCTTTTTATTGCCATGAAGTCCTCCCATCCCTCCTCCCTTTCTCCCCCAACACTGGATGAACTCAGCCTCCTTTCCCAAAGGGCACAGTCCATAAATGATGACATTTCTACAATTGCAATCACGGCCTCTCCAACCCTGTGCTTCCTCCTCTGTGCGGCCCACCGACCAGTCCTGATCTCATAACGGCCCCCAGGAATGAAGCAGAAGCAGGACTTGGGTTAACAGCTGTGGTGGAGGTGAGGTGGGCACCTGGGGCTGGGCTCTGGGAGTCACTGAGAGGGTCCCAAAGCCATGAGGCCGACTTACTGGTGCTGAGTTTGCTGGTGAGCCTTTCTGTCAGCTGGCTGCCCTGGGCGAGGTGCTCCCGGAAGCTCTGCCCCAGGTAGTAGTCAATGTCG
Organism: Capra hircus; assembly: GCF_001704415.2. Lineage (NCBI taxonomy): Eukaryota > Metazoa > Chordata > Mammalia > Artiodactyla > Bovidae > Capra > Capra hircus. The sequence goes on along the minus strand of NC_030810.1, from coordinate 97,693,360 downwards.
TTGCTCCTTAGGAGGTCCTCGAAAGACTTTACCGTGTCTTTCGAGTGCTGAGTGAGAAGATAACAGATACCTCTCCCTTCCCGTATTTTCTGACGTAGGTAGGATAGTTCTCGGGCCTGGTCCTGAATCAGGGAATCATATTTCCTAATGAATGAAAGAAGAGGAAAGAGTAAGAATGGAAAATTAAGCTATGGGGGCTTCTGTAGAGATTTCTGTAAGAGCATCTCTAAGAATTCCTCAGTTTATGCTGAATTCTGGCACCAAAACCAAAAGATGTGTTTAAGAGTAAATTCTGTTCTGACAAACTTGCATCAAACAACATGGTACAGCACCATTCCTCCACTGTTTACTATACATTAGTCATGTCCCAAAAGTGAAAAATAAGTTCTGTGGGGGTAAATACCGTGCTGTATTTTACTTCCCTTACAGCACCAATATAGTGTAGACTTATAGTTGATAATAAATGATAAATATATTTATTGAGTAGGTACTCAATAAATACTAAAAATCCAAATAAGTCCTTTCATGTCTTCTACTTCAAAGACCATCTATATCACGGCAGGCTGTATTTTGCAAAGATGGTCATTACTCGAACTCCCATTCCACATGCTTGGCCACAGTGTGGCTGTGCCCCTCTTTCATCATTAGGTGGAAGTCATTCTCTACCTCCTCAAATCTGTGTGGGCTCTGTGACACTGCGCCAAGTCCAGGAGTCACTCTTAATTCACCGGGCAACTTTTACTTCCTGACTCTTGGAAGCCAGCTACCATGCTGAAGTGAAACTACCCTGAGAGGCCCAGGCCAGGAGGACAGGCCAGGCCAGGAGGACAGGCCCCGGAAGACAGGAAGCCACGTGCAGAAAGAGAGAAGCCAGGGAGCACTGTACCACCAGACACGTGGATAAAGAAGCGGTGTCTAGGCAGACAGTGACTCCAGCCCCAGCATGAGAGACGGCATGAGAGACCCCAAGTGAGAGCTACCCCTACTAAGCCCAGCCATTCACATAAATTACTGTTTGAATCCCCTACTTTGGGGTAGTTTGTTACTCAGCATAGATAACCTGGATACCGAGATGGACATCTAGTCCAGTGTTTTTCAACACAAAGTATCAATAACAATAGTAATTATGGCAAATAGGGTTGAGAGCTTTAATATGTGCTAGGCATTATTATAAGTACTTGGATTAATTCATTTAAACCTAATAACCACCCTTTGAGATAGGTTTTCTTATTATCCTCATTTAATAGATAAAGAAACAGGCTCAGGAAGACTAAGGAGGCTTGCATAGCCTGTAAGTACTGGAGCTAGGATTCAAACCCAGAAAGTCTGCCTCCAGTTTTACTACTTGTATGAAGACATTCCTAAGAGGAAATCCCAGGGACCTGGTATCTCCCAGCAGGGGTCATGTGTCCTTTCTTAACACCCAGGGCTACCTTTGAAATAGGTCCTCTCTGACTGCCCCAATGGGTTCTCTCTTTTACCTGCCTGGGCTTCCCTATTTCACACATAAACTTAGACATCTTCAATCAAGCAATGACCCACAGAGCACCCTCCTTACCCAGGCCATGAGGCAGATCTCAGCTCCTCGGCCAGCTTCCCTTCCGTCCCAGTTTTTGGGAGCTGGGCTTCTAGCTGGGACACCCTCTGGATCAGACTCTCCAGATCCTTTTTAGCCTGAAGCCCTGGAGGGTAGAAAGCCCCAGTGCCATCAGACAGCCACCCCTCGTCCTCATCAGTGACACTGTGCGGTGAAGATCCCTCTAGGGCACCAATGGCCTTCAGCTTTCGGGGTCTCTCCAGACTAGATGAATAATCGCTTGTAACTGAGAGGGACCGAACCCGGCTCTTCAGGTTCTGAATGACCTTGTTGGCGTTCTGCAGCTGGGCCTTCAGATCTTTGATGTCCTTACGTAGGACAGAGATGTCTTCTGACTTTCCGTATGCCCGGAGCTCCTCCTGCTTCCCTAGTTGGCTGTCCGGGGGCTTCTTCCCAGGGGGGCTGGCCATTGTGGAGCCCAGGTGTCCCTGCTTGGAGCACAGCCCCTCCATCAAGACTGTTTCCCTGAGGCTGTTGTGCTCCTCACACTCTGAGAAAAGACAAAGACATCCTCCTGAGTGAAGCTGGGCATGCTGCTGAGGCCATGCCCTTCAAGGTCTTGAGGACAATAATTACTAGAACAAAAGTTAAAGCAGTACTTTATTCAGTGCTGGCACTGTGCCAGCCTCCAAATGCTGTATTTCTTGTCCTCTAAGAGCCCTGCAAGTCAGGTGTGCTCACCTTCTATTTTACTCAGTGTTTTTCTCCTCAATTTCAATTTGGTGGATGTCCCTATAGCTAAAGTGCTTTTATAACAGAAAAACACTTTTTTTAGATGTTCAGTTTGCATATCCCCCTGATAGTTCAGTTGGTATCCGCCTACAACGCAGGAGACCCTGGTTCAATTCCTGGGTCAAGAAGATCCACTGGAGAAGGGATAGGCTACCCACTCCAGTATTCTTGGGCTTCCCTTGTGGCTCAGCTGGTAAAGAATCTGCCTGCAACGTGGGAGACCTGGGTTCTATCCCTGGGTTGGGAAGATCCCCTGGAGAAGGAAAAGGCTACCCTTTCTAGTATTCTGGCCTAGAAAATTCCATGGACTGTATAGTCCATGGGGTCTCAAAGAGTTGGACATGACTGAGCAACTTTCACTGACTCACTCAAAGCTCATTTGATCTTCTCATTAATAAATAGACTTTAGTATTTTTTTTTTCTGGTGGTTCAGATGGTAAAGAATCTGCCTGCAATGCAGGTTTGATCCCTGGGTTGGGAAGATCCTCTCGAGAAGGGAATGGCAACCCACTCCAGTATTCTTGCCTGGAGAATTCCATGGACAGAGGAGCCTGGCAGGCTGCAGTCCATGAGGTCACAGAGTCAGATACAACTGAGCAACTATCACACACACAGTATTTTTTCTAAAATAATCAGTTGGATAGAACTATTTTTTTTAAAGTTCACACTGAAATTGTTTTTTAAACAGGCAGCATGTTGAAAACTAATTGTAGAAATTCAAAGTCACACTCAGCCTCATTTTGGGCATGAGTTCTCCAAACTTTCTGTCCCCCTCTGTCCTGTGTCCCCTTCAGCCTACTGTACCCCTCAGACCTGCTCCTCATCAGATGTGGGATTGGCCAGCAGCACCCAAATGTGAAGGCTGCCCTTAGTGGGGGAGGGCGAGCCCCACACCCAAGCTCTCACCAGGGCTGGTGCTCTCCTCCCGCTCAGCCTCGTTCTCGCTTCGGCCACAGGTCTCATAGCCCAGGTCCTGGAGGTCCACCTGCACTTGCTTGCTGTCCTGCTTCACCGATGATCCACCTGCTTGGGAACAGACAGGGCGTGCTACAGAGGATCTAAATTTCCCACATACACACTCTCATCCTCAGCAGCACACACCCTGGCCCTTGGAGAGGTCAGACCCAGAGTGGGATAGATGCTTCTTTGGACTGAGGTGGGAGAAGAAACACCTGCTCCAGGCAGCAGGACCTCTCTCCACCAGGTGAGCTTGTTCCCCATTGGTGAGCTTACCTACAGATAACCTGGGCTTCCCTGGGGCCAGACATGTTTAAGTCAGACACTGCATACTATCAACTCTACAAGCCCCAGGGAAACTAGCAAATGCTTTGTTCATGGGGGCTCAGGGAATGTTTGAATGGAGCAGAACTAACTCAGTTTCAAAGACACTAAGATCTGCACTGTTCTGTAAGTGTTATAAACGTGACTGTTTTATGTTAAACTGATAAAAATTAAATAAAACTTTAAATCCCCAAATTGAATTAGCTACATTTCATGTTCTCCATAACCACATGTGATATAGATACAGAACATTTATGTCACTGCAGAAGTTCTACGAGAAAGCATGATTCTAGACCAACAACAATGGTACATTTTTGAAGAGTCTACTGTGGCGCAAAGAGGAGCAGAAGGGAAACAATCAACATATGTTGAGAGCAGTAAGGCGGTCTGTTGACTGTACCAGAAATCAGTGAAGCTAGATGTTAGCTCATTCCCTCCCTATGCTGTCACTGCAAACTTGCTCTATTCGTTCATTTGTTTCTGCCATCTGCAGATTGAAGTTGAGTATCCACTTCCATGGGCTTCCCTGGTGGCTCAGTGAAGAACCCACCTGCCAAAGGAGGAGATGTGGATTCGAGCCCTGGGTCAGGGAGATCCCCTGGAGAAGGAAATGGCAACACACTCCAGTATTCTTGCCTGGGAAATCCCAAGGACAGAAAAGCCTGGCAGGCTACAATCCATGGGGTTGTAAAAGAGTTGGACACGATTTAGCGACTAGGTAACAACAACAATCCACTTCCACAATGCTAAGGTCATATTCAGGATTAAATTGGCCATGAGACTGGGAAAGAAGAGTGAAGTCTGCAAAGCATGAGCTTCTCAGGGAGAAGACAGGTGGTGGTGAACTTAAGACTTACTAAACATGACTCTGTATTTCTCCAGCTGGTTGGCCTGGGCAAAGACAGTGGCTTCTGATATCAGCAGCTTCTCCTGGAGATCCTGATAGCGTTGTTTGCATTGTGCCAACTGGGAGCGCAGGTGCTTCGTGGATCCCGAGAGGCGAAATTCTGACTGTGGCCCAGGGTCATGGGTCTGGGGCTGGTTATCCAGCTGTGAAAAGAGCCAGCACAGAGTCAGGGCCATCTGAGCTCCTCCCTAGGCAGTGGTGGCCACTTTGCCTTGCGAACCCTGTGTACTTCATCCATGTGTCTGTCGTAACACTCCTCATTCCACTTGGCAGCTACTTGCTTTCCAGACTGAGCACCTGGAGAGCTGGGATGATGTTTTATTTATCGCTGTTGCTACAGCACACAGCACAGTGCCACCTGAGTCCGTGAGGAACCCTCAGCAAATGTTTGTTCGTGGTTGAAAAGAGAAGGGGTGGAAACCTCCACTCATCTCCCTGCGTTCCTACCCAGTTGTTCTCTCGGTCCTCTGCTAACCATTTTACTTAACCCCCAGCAGGCAATGGCACCCCACTCCAGTACTCCTGCCAGGAAAATCCCATGGGCAGAAGAGCCTGGTAGGCTGCAGTCCATGGGGTCACGAAGAGTCGGACACGACTGAGCAACTTCACTTTGACTTTTCACTTTCATGCATTGGAGAAGGAAATGGCAACCCAGTCCAGCGTTCTTGCCTGGAGGATCCCAGGGACGGGGGAGCCTGGTGGGCTGCCGTCTCTGGGGTCGCAAAGAGTTGGACACAACTGAAGCGACTTAGCAGCAGCAGCAGCAGCTCAGCCCCCTCCCCTTAGAGAATCCTGACAGTTCCTCTGAGGCTCAGGAGCAGACCCCTGTGCTGAGCTGTGAAGTACACAGCAGTGATAGGTAAGAGATGTCATTACACACCACTGACTGGCTGTCTTAAAGCCCCGTGTAGCTCTATATTGCATCCTATGGAAATGATCTGGTTTTGTGCCATCTTTCCCCACCATGCTGAATATCTGAAGGGCAGAGATGAAGTCTTATTGCCTGTTTCCAGTGCCTAGTGTCTTGCCTGGAAAATTAAGCATTCAAATATTTATGAAAGTTAATTACTCATGTAATATTCATGAGATAATATTGTAAAAGAAACCTTTCTAAAGGCTGGATGTTAGAGGAACATTATCACCACTACTTGTGGTGCAAAGGTGCCCTTCCCATGGTACCTCCTGACCCACGGGGCAGAACAGTTTAAGGTAAAAACGGACATTTCCAGCCTTTCTCCAAGGGCTTTTCATCTAACCCCACACTTACTTGGTGAGCATCCACTGTGAGGGCAGCCCCAAGGTCAAGGCTCTGGGGTCTGGGGCACGGCCTTGTGGTCACACCCTCCTCTTCTAGGCATTGGTGCTTTCCAGGAGAGTAAACCAGCTCTGTGTTCATTCTGTTGATCTCCTGGGCCAGGTGCACAAGGAGCTCAGGATTAAGCTTACTAGTCCCTTCCTTGCTGCTTAGCACCAGCTGTTCCTTGAGGAGGCTGATGATATTACGGGCATTCTTCAGTTTTCCCTGGACCTTTCTGAATTCAGCCTGAAGGCTATTCTCATTCAGACCCCTTTTGGCAACCACAGTCTCCACCATCACCTCGCCCTTCTCCTTGTCTTCCTCAATCTCCCATCCATCAGACATTGCTTCTCCCATCTGCTCTTTCAGCTCTGCATTCTCAAGGCAAAGGCTCAGCATGGTGTTCCTGCAAGAAACATACACAGTCAGGGGCCGGGTCTGGTCTTGGCCTCATTTCCTAGGAGCCCGGTTAACCCGCAACTCAGTCCATCAGAGACTCAGAGACACCCCAGTACATGAAGTGACCTCCGAGACCTATTAAAACATCCCTTATTTTATATACAAAGAAATCAAGGCTCAGGAAGAGCAGGAGATTCCCCACACTCCCATAAATACTTGGCAGCATTATCACTAAAAATCTTGGACTCAAGACACGCAGTCTACTTGTCTTTACCCATGCTTGCAAACTCATGTTCTAATTTTCAGTGGCCTGTAGAATAAACAAGGATACTTACTGTTAATAAAAAATAAAAAAGGACATTGCCTGGGAGAAATTTATGATTATGTAGACTACAGTTCTATTAATTATCATCAGTCATTTTTCAACTACTGGATGAGAGACTGGGACCTAGGAACACAGAAGAAACAAACAACACTAACCAGAATTGTAGTCAAATATGCTTATGTTAATGAGTTGCTTTCTATCTGCCTCCTGTGATAGGAGATCGTCTCCATGAGGAGGGATTCTGTCTGTCTGTTCACCCAGTGTCCCCAGAGCCTCCACAGTGCCAGCTGCACATCGAATATTCCTATTTGCTGAGAAGATATAATGGGCTAAACAACTAATTTTCACCAAGATATTCTGGTTGCAGCCTTTCCTCTCACCAAATCCTTTACTAGGATTGGATGAAAGCAATAAAAAGTATGGCTTTAATAAGGCAATTTATTTAAAAAGGCAGTTCACTTCATTGACTTAGTGGAGTCACTGGATGCTTACATGAAATTCTTCAGTGCTATGGTTAGTTCAGTGTCTGCAACTGAGAAGTTATATAATTCTGCTCTTATCAGCTGCAGACCTGAGGAATACTAACAGCGGAATCCTAGGAGGTGCTTGTTTAAAAAGCTTAAGAGCTAAGGCCTAAGAATCTACATTTTATTTAAGTTCCACAGGTGATTCTTAAGGACGGTAAATTGAGAACTGTTGACCAGGAGACACCAAGGTAGTAGCTAATTCACAGCCTGAAGGCCCAGCAGTTCACTGGGCCTCTACATTGCATGGCCCAGAATCCTAAAGTTCTGGAATAGAGCAGAGCTTGTCTAGAGTGAATTAAGGATGAACATGGTTTAGGACATAGGAATCAGAGAGACCGTGAGAGTTTCCTCAGCGGAGACAAGGGGAGCGGGTATTTTACTAAAACTGAAGTGTAACAGGGAAAGAAAGGGGCACGTGTGTGGTATAAAGAATATTAAATGTTATGTCATAACTTTGGATTTGGGGGGAAAACCTTGCTCTTTTCACAATACAAACTAACAAAAGCAAGGTTCAACAAAATCTTCCCAAAAGAGAATTACAGAGAATTACGAATTACACAGTCTATCTTCTACAGTATCCGTGGTGCTTCTATATTCAGCTGCGGGATTGAAAGGGATGTACTGCTCCCACCCATGATAGCGCAGGAAAGTTTACACATAATGAAGTTTAAATCAGACTTAAGCTCGATGGACGTGAGTCTGAGTGAACTCCGGGAGTTGCTGATGGACAGGGAGGCCTGGCGTGCTGCGATTCATGGGGTCGCAAAGAGTCGGACACGACTGAGCGACTGAACTGAACTGAACTGAAGATGAGAAATATGATGATTCAGAGTAAAAGAACCAGAACAAAGGATGATTGCAAGAGAATTTCAAAAAATGTTTGATAAAGTATATAGGAGAAAAGGCTTAGAATTTAATATTTGGGAGCCAGGGATCTTGCCATGGACTATTATGCAAACTTCAGCAAGTTTGCTAGAACTTTTTAGGCCTGAGGTTCCTTAATGGTAAAAAGGTACATTGTGCTAGATGTCAAAGTACTAGTATTAATGTTATTCTATGACTCAGGGACATTTAAGTGGCATACAATAGGCAGGGAAACGATAGGGTATGGATTAGCAGCTTTCCATCTGCACAGCTGTGTTCTAAACAGCAGGCCATGAGGATTGTGACCCTTATGGACGAATGAGTGAGTGGATTATCCCTATGTTATCAGCATGTTTTCCAAGCTTCTTTTGGGGGTGAGGGGGAAGATTGAAAGCAGAGCCATTCTAGCCAAAGAATAAGTTACTTCCCACTTTCGCAAAGTAAATAAAACAGAAGAGATTATTAAAATTGTTATCCCACAATTTAAGGATTTGTGCTTCTGAGAGAAAGATGAGTGGAGGCTCTGTGTAAACCCTCCTCCTCATGGACTGTTCTGGTTCTGCATACAGCAGTGAAGTGTCTTGGGTAGCAGGAGATTCCTTACACATTCCAGTCAATTCAAAAGAGCAATACCTGTCATACAACTGGGAGATTTCCACTTGTGACAGTCATATGTATAGCAGATAATGGGCATTTTTATATTGAATTAAGACCAGATTTATTTGAATAGGGCTTCCCTGGTGACTCAGAGGGTAAAGCGTCTGCCTACAATGTGGGAGACCCGGGTTCGATCCCTGGGTTGGGAAGATCCCCTGGAGAAGGAAATGGCAACCCACTCCAGTACTCTTGCCTGGAAAATCCCATGGACTGAGAAGCCTGGTAGGCTACAGTCCATGGGGTCACAAACAGTTGGACACGACTGAGTGACTTCACTTTCACTTTATTTGAATAGTTCAAATGGTAATTATTGATAATCACCATTATTCAGGGCTTCCCAGGTGGCTCAGTGGTAAAGAATCCACCTGCCAATGCAGGAGATGCAAGAGACATGGGTTTGATCCCTGGGTCGGGAAGACCTCCTGGAGGAGGAAATGGCCCTCACTCCAGTATTCTTGCCTGGGAAATCCCACGGACAGAGGAGCCTGGTGGGCTGCAGTCCATAGCATCACAGAGTCGGACGTGGAGCACACACACACACACACACACACACACACGTATTATCTAGTATTATCAGCTTTTCTAAGAATCTGTAGAACCGTGCATGCATGGAGCCTGGGATGTGGACCAAGAAGCCCCATGGTGGCACGAATTCCTTGGCTGCAGCAGTGTGGTCCCTGGGCTACAGCAGCCTCTCAATCGGCAGGCTCCTCTTCTCTGGGGCACGTCCTACCTGATGTGGGCCACAGAGGAGAATCCTGCTTCCTCGATTTGAGCCTTTAGCTCCTTCAGTTCCCCCTCAGCTTTCCTCTTCTCCTCTAAGTGCCGGTGAATTTCAGCCCTCAGGTGAAGCATTTCCTCCTGAAGACCCCTGTTACTGTCCCCTCCTGTCAGGGAAGGAGGAGCAAGAGAGACATTCTGGGTCTCCACAGCTGCCCGGCTTTTCTCCAACGCCACCTTGATGAGCTGAAAGAAAACCATGGTTTAAAGAAGTTAGTTCACTAAGAGGATCTCTGAGGAACATCAGAGCACAAAGGCAGCCTTTAAAGGGACCAAAAAAGGTAGACCTCCCTCCTAGAACTTTCCCAACCATAGGGTCCCTGGAGACTGGTTGGGGTGAGAGGACGCACCGCACAAGCAGGGAGAATTTTTGCCATGGGCCACAGGAAGAAATTGCACAGGTGGGTGAGGAAAAACCACAAGCACACAACAAACTGAAAACAAATGCAAACAGATGAGGTTTAAAGAGGACTGGAGAGTGTGGATCCTCTTGATTCTTCTCTTTCTGGGGGGACAGAGTTCCTTGGGAGCCTTCTCAAGAGACAAAAAGCTTCATCAGTTCCACAACACTCGAGTCCTTGATTGCAAAGATCATGGCTAAGATACCACAGCTCAGAGCCTGAGGCCAGGCCTGTAACTCAGACTCTGACAAGGATGATGATGAGGAAGGATCCGGGCACTTAGGAGTCATAACCAGAGAAATAGGGTGTGGGTGGAGTTACAGGTAAGACAAAGAAACTAATTTCATTGGCAGCAGGAGAACCACAGTCTATAGTTGGTGAGAAGTTAAAGTTGAAGCCACCTAGATGGGATGGGATGGGATAGGAGGAGGGTTTGGGGGAGAATGGATCCATGTATATGTATGACTGAGTCCTTCTGCTGTCCACCTGAAACTATTACAACATTGTTAATTGGGAGGCTGTTGTTACAACAATTGTTAATTGTTACTCCAATATAAAACAGAAAGTTGAATAAATTTTTTTTAAAAAATTAAAGAAAATGAGGCCACCTGTCTAGCAACCACCTTCCCTGTTGGCTAACACTCTGTGCTGATATTGCCAGCCAAACTCTCTCTACAGATCTAAGCAAGTGAGAAGAAAACAAGCAGAAACAATTTCCCATCACCTTTGGTTTTTGAAGATATTACTCCTTAAAATTTTAATAAAAGCAGACTGTATGGTTTTTTCCTCAAATAACAATTTTTTAACTTTTAAACTTTTTTACTATGTGTCTTAGGCGCCTCTCCAGCTTTTTCATCATGCTCTTTAAAGAAACCAAAACCTGAGTATGATAATCTACTTAGTGTATGACCAATCACTTTAGTACATGAATTTCCTGCCTGTCAAATATTAATCTTATATCCCAATGTCATGATGGCTTGTTTTTCCTTTCAGCGGCAGCATTTTGGGGTTTTGCTTAAAGTTGATTTTGACCTCCCAATTTTCCACGTCTCTACACAGCTATTTCTGGGTCATGTTTTATCTCTATAAATATAGTGACTTGTACCTGTCACAAATTCATTCTGGCTACAAAAAACCACTAACAATCATCAACATTATCAAAATATTTATGTGCATCTCCATAAATCATGTAGTGGCCACTTGTTTAGGAACGACTTGTAGAATTAATTATATACTTGATTCCTTCAATTAGATCAGGAATATATTGAACAAAACAGGGCTCAGAGGAGCTTAAATGAATCAGTGATTAATAGATCTGCTTGGCTTGTCTCAAAGCCACTGACTGTTGCTTTGGACCTCGTAACAGCATGCTAAAATCTAGGCTTCAGGTGCGTGGTGGGGTTGATTCATGGCGTGTATGTGTAAAGTGTTTAGTAGCACAGCAGTGGAGGTTGTGAAGAGACGTGCAGGTTCTGCCCTCTCGGCGAAGAAAGGAGAAGCTGCCCACGTGTGCTCATTTCCCAGCACCAATCCCACCTGCAGCTGTAAGCCTGAGATCTGGGAGGCTCCTGAGAATGTCTCTATGGCTCTGCTGCCAGGCTTAGACTGGCGGCCATCCCTGAACGTGCCATGAAGCACTTGGGACAAAATGAAGGAGGAGGACTGGATAAAACCACTTCTGAAAGCTTATGACCTAACCTTTCATTTAAATTATGTGACATTATCTTTCTACATAAACTCTTTGCAACTAACTTACCTAAAATAAACACTGCGATCAGCCTTCAATATGGACACAGTTATTCTTTGCTGTTAATAAAGGGTGCTCAGTTGCTCAGTTGTGTTTGACTCTTTGGGGCCCCAAAGACAGGGATTCTCTCTTGATGAAATTTTCCAGGCAAGAATACTGGAGCGGGTTGCCATTTCCTACTCCAGGGAAAACTTAAGGGTTCCTTCTGCTTAAAAATGATGTCTAATTTTAATGATGCCCTCTATTTTTTAAGTGCCTTCTGGATGTATGTTATCTTTTATTGACTTAAATACACTGGCTTTCTTTAAAAATGGAAAATAAGACCCATGGAATGTTAATACCAGAATGGACCATATGGTTTATCTGGTCTGATTTCTTACTTTTAAATGAGAAAACAGAGATCTGATTTGTTCCCAGGCTAATCTGACTTTTCAGATTTCAATGTCCAAGGGAGTTTACTTTGGCTGCTTTGTCTTTAAATTTTAAATGTAAATGCATGAAAAGTGATTCGGGATTAGCATTTTAATTATTTTTTTCTTTATCATCTATGAAAAGCTTCTATTGTTTTTCCTCAAGCAAAACCCCAGGGTGTCCGTGTATGCAGCAGTGGTACGGATCCTTTAGTTCCCTTGTTAGTTACATCGCATAAATTATTGTTGCTGTTGTTGTTTTTCACATTTCCTAATTTTTCTGTTCTATTGTTTCCATTTTATAATTCAACTTTTTGGTGTGCTGGTTTTCCATTTGCCCCACAGAATTCAGTGTGCAAACCTGATCTCTTATTTGAATAGAATGGCTTTGTTTTAGCCCTATTGCTCCATACCTCCCACAGTGTATTCAGTTCTCAGACAGCATTAAGGTATTAAAAATGACCTTTTTTCAAGATCATCACTGCCTTCCTCTCCTTTGCATTTGTGACTGTTGATTAATTTTCTCTATTGCAAAAGTTCAAATGAAGAAAGACAACGATGATTAGTTTCTTTCACAGGAATTTCCTAGGTATTATAGATCTTACATTTGATTAAGAATGGAATTGTGTAAGAGATGGGGAAAATTACCATTATGGCCAGACCTGAAACTTCCTGAGGAGGGTGAGTCCAAAAATAAAGATGGAGCAATATGCTTTGGCCAAAAGTTGGTTCTTGCCTTAAAAGGAACATAAAATTGGGTGGATATGTTTATAAGGGGAAGTGTGTGTATGCCTGAGGGCAGGAAGGGAGCTTGGTGTTGAGAATAAGGTCTACTCCCAAGGACACAACTAGGAGAAGCTCAGAGCACAACCTTAAGGGACCAGTTCCCTGAAGACAAGCAGATACATTTTTGAGAATCTGGACACAAGACAGTCACGACAAAACAAGCTTTATTTAACTGGTAGCAGGAGAACCACGCCCACAACCCTCAGAAAAGTTGCTGTAAGTTTACAATGATTTCACATACCTCCTTCCCAGAACTGAAGACTGACTTTCAAGGAAAGGAGATGCAAAGGAAAACACTGCTTACCCAAGATATTCTTTCATCCAACAGATAAATACTTGTCTAATTTATTAAGTATCTCCTATGCCAAGTGATTGGAGAAGGAAATGGCAATCCAGTCCAGTATTCTTGCCTGGAGAATCCCAGGGACAGAGGAACCTGGAAGGCTACAGTCCATGGGGTTGCAAAGAGCTGGACACGACTGAAGCAACTGAACACATGCCAAGGGATAGGGAAGACACTGCAAGGGAAGTGCAAATGCCCCAGTGGAACAATTTATTCCAGGGTTGGACTGACCTCAAAATGTAGTCTGATCATTTCTCCACACTCAGCTATAGGAAAAAGAAGGTTGAGGAAGAAGTGACTTCATAAACCAGTCTGCCTATAACTGAGAATCAGAGTGGAGAACTCCTACTATCACGCATAGTTTGGACCACATCTGGCTCTTTCCATATCTGTGGCTCCTGTTCATATATTCTGAAGTTAGTAACCATCAGTGTCAGCTTGACAGCTGACATCCCAGTCAAGCTCCATGTGAGAGTGGATATTTTCACATCCTGCAGACCCTTCTCTTCCACCCAAGGTCCTCAGTGCAATCAGGGAGTGAGAGGTGAGGCGAGGGATTGGCCCAGAGGGGCAACAGAGCACATAATTAAAGGTACAAGCATTGGTTAGGAGGACTCAGCTGTCCAAGCAAAAAGAGAAGTGGAGCTCATGCAGGAACTCAAGGGAGAAGTTAGGGCCAGGTGTGTCTAGAGCAACACAAAGGGGGTCTTGGTAGAAGGTAGAGAAACTGTGTTGAGAATGGGAGGTGTTTCAGACAACTGCTTATGTCCTCAAGAGTCAAAGACTGTGCCCAATCCTGTGAGGTTTGGGTACTGCTCACGTGGTCTTTCTGTAGGATTATTAGACATGCCTCGTCTTTTTCTCGTGCAGGAGATGAAGAGGCAGACTCATTTCCCCCATAGTTTTCCAACTGCTCCAAGGAAGCTATCCCTGGAAACGCCCAGCTGCTTCTGCAGAACGACAGATACCAATGATCCACTTGCTCCTGAAAAAAATCTACACACCCAGTCCCTTTAGGACACGGGATTGCCAAATGTCCCTGGGCAAGGTGAAGACACAGAGGCGTTCCAGTGGATGCTATGGGATCACTCTCGGAGACTGAGGTCCAGGACATTCTACCCTTGAACTCAAGAAAATGCTGGTTACACCTTCACTGCTGGTCAATGAGAACAATGTTTCAGCCTTGGGTACCACGGCTGAAAGGTACCAGCCTTGGGTTCTGAGGTCTGACCAGGGCTTGCTCTTGAAGTGTCATCTGCTGGTCACTGACTCATCACCACTTGAGCAGTCAGGTGCCCAACAAAGTTCTCTTTTATGTAGTGAGACTTCCCCAGGATGAGCCTGGTTTTGGAGGCATTCCAGTCCTCTTGCAGTTCCTCAGAGAGCACTCTCCTGAAGCAGGGGCCAGGCCTGCCACCTCCCCAGGTGGCCCTTTGGTAACTGTCTTCTGGGATGTATTTTGGTTACAAAAGCCCAAGATGGTTAAGAGTCCATGGTTTTGTTGTGAGCAAAAATTCTTCTGAAGCTATAGCTATAGATGGTACATAGGGGCAAAGGAGGGCAGGAAGGGGCAGGGAGCAGGAGCACGAGACACAAGGAGCAAAAAGGGTGGATTGGAAAGAAAAATGGAGTGAGAATGGTGGTTGGAAAAGCAGCTGGGAAGCTTGGGGAGAGCAGGAAGAAGACAGGGCAGTGGTTTATACACAAAGAGGGCTTCTCATGCCAGGCCCACAACGGCTGCAGGAGACCACCAGTCCCCGAAGGACTCTGAGCCCTCCACCCCAGGACCCCAGGACCTAGCTCGGACTTACTTGCTGGTGGCTGTTGTGTGCAGCCTCCTCCTCGATACTGTCGGTGAACTCCGTGCTCGCATCCTCCGTGTCGTCCCCTGCAGCTGTACCTAGAAGTGGGTCCAGAAGAGAAAGGTGACTGCCTTCGCAGGTGCCTTCCAGACAGCAGCTTAGATTACACTCATTTTGCCATCCACCTCTGATTTCTTCCTTTCCCCACAGAGTGGCCCCCTTGCCAGCAGGGCCGACAGGGAAGGCAACACCAACAGTGTAGAAAAGTCATTCATCACTGATACTTTGTTACTAACACTCCAGCTTAAACCTAAAAAGGTAAGCTGGTTTCAACTGCACAGCTATTAGACTGCTGGACTAAGTGGTTACCCCTCTCACTTATTTCCAGAAACCCTGAATTATTTCCTTCCTGCCACTATGTAATAATTTTCCCTACTGTGACATGGACCCAGTGTGACAACTTTTTCCCACCACTGAGTGCGGAGAGGGTCCCCGATTTCCTTGGGATCAGGGCAGCCCTGCTCCTCCCACATTTCCCTTGTTGGGATCAGCCGCAAGTGGGGTGATTATCTCAATGAGGAACCTTCCTGCAAGGGTCTTGCGTCCTACAGCAGCTGAGGTCTAGTCCAGCTCCGGGGCCGAGAATTGGTCAGCTGTTTCTTCACCCCTTCCTCTTAGCTCCCCTCCCTCCATCTCCCTCAAACCCTTGTCCAATGCCAACATCCTGAGCCTGAAGGGTTTCTTGCACCATTTTGTCTAAAAGGAATTTAATCCACTTATTCACTCACAAAAAATGAACACAGTCTCCCTGGGACACAAACATCTATGCCCCACACCAAGGGACAAGTAGCTGCAGTTCATGGTCTAGATGTATGTCTAGGGCAGTGCTGACCACCAGAAGTTTTTGCAATTTTATGCCTCTGCTGTTCAGTAGACACTAGTCACACGTGGCTACTGAGCCCGAGGAAATGATTTTTTTTTTCAAACATCTAAAAATAAAATATTCTTTTTAAAAATATTATCCTGTTATATCTAAGCCTTTTGAAGAAATTCTGGCTGGCACTGAGAAAATTAGTAGCAATACAAAGAACCACTATTCATAATTTTGTATCTGAAACTATAGATACTGCTTAAAAGAATTTTCATGAAGCGTTTTTCTTATAACAGTCCCAATGTTATGTCTATCTTTTTAAATGTAATTCAAATAATCACACACATGGCTGATGGCTGCCATTTCAGACAGCACAAATATAGGGTGTTCCTTCTTCTCCACATCTGTAAAAATAAGACTGTTCATCAAATTTTAGATTAAGACCTATTGCCCACATTACTGATTTCTTCTGAAAATGTAGGAATTTATAATGGTTAATTCATCTGGACACCAGAGAAAATGTATCATTGATACTCCTTGGGTCTTACAGAACCTGCACAGGTTAGAGAACCCTGAGATCCAGTTCTGATCCTGGCCTCAGAAACCAACCTGTTACAACTCTTCTTCTGGCCACTGGGTAACCTGAGCCTCAGAGATTAGGCAGCTTGACCACAGTTACATAGCTATAGCTAGCCCTGTATAAGAGCCATGCCAAGATGGCAAGTCTCTAGACTTTCAGGCAGAGACCATTCACTGTTCCTTCTGGTGACAAATCAGATTTTTGTCTCCTCCTCCAAGAGCAGAGAACCTGCTCCTGAGCTCACACACCATGAATGAAAGGCTCTGCATAAATAATGAGCATTCACTACCCTCTACAGGTAAGATGAGCAGGGCCAGCTAACACCTACACTCCATCTCTTGGCATCTGCAAGGTTATGCCAGGGTACTTGCAATGGACCCGGCCAATCTCATGAAAAAGTACTAAAAGCATGTTGTCCTAACAGGTTAATTTTATGACTCATTTGCTGATCTTTACCGTGAATGTTGTGTTAACTTTGGACCAAGGCAATGCCCTATTCAATAAAGCCCTACTCACAAGAAGACACCTTTACCACTCGGCATCTTTAGAGCTCTGTGGCAGACTGTTGTACAATAGAGATTTCCAATACTTACTTTTAAACCAGCCCCAGAACCATCTCATTTAGGACACTGGTTGTGTAGAGGTGACTGAACATATTTCCTAAGATGTGGCTGCTTTGGGAACTCATTGAACCCAGGATGCTAATTCACTTGAGGACAACCATGTTGTATTATGCTCACTTTGAACAACACTATTGTTGTTCACTATTCCCTGAACAATAGAGATCAGAACCTTCTTTTTTCTTTTTCTGCAAAGAAAATGAATTGTTCCACTCAGTGACAGACTTAAAAAACACACTTTTCATATTGTTTCCCTTCTGAGTGTTGAAAATAATAATCCTGTGGTTGAAGAAAGTTCAGCTCTATGAGGTCAGGATCCTCACCCCCACCATACCACACTGGGCTCACATCCTGCGATGATTCCTGTACAGGCTTCCAGAAGCAAGGTAAGTGGAGATTAGAAAGGGTGATTGGCACTGGCCTTGAAGGCTTCTGTCTAACCCTTTCTGCCCTCCACTTACCTTTGTCACCTTTCTGATGCCACACCTGACCTTCTATTAATAATGTTCTCTCTTTAATTCACTCTGGGACAGGATACCATGATTTTGACTTCATCAAGAGTTAAATGGAGATGAAGCAAAAATGCCCATTTCATCCTGACACTCTACTGCATAGGGGTTTTGTTTTCCTTACTCATTTTCTCAGGAGCAGCAGTCTGCGGTAATTCCTTCAGGGCAGCTTGAAGGGTAGCTTAGCCTTTACCAATTTGAATGCAAAAAGCTTTTTTGAATGTGTTTGTTTGAGGGGTAAATTTAAAAAAAATATACATAGAAAATATTGAAATAAGTTATCCCACACAAAGTCCTACCTGTAAGTTTACAGTAGACAAGCCTCTGCTGTTACCATTCCTGGTTTTTTAAATGGCAGTAAGAACTTCTCTTTGGTGGAGAATACCCTTTCTAAGTTTTTACAAAGCAACAAAACACTATCCTCAGAACTATACATTTCTAATTTAAAGGTACTATACTTTATATTGAGGAAGATATTGCTAATGTTTGATAAATATGAAATAAAATGGTCTGCCACCTTTAGAACTACTGAAAGCTAAGAATCTGTTCATTCAAATTTAACTTGCCTCTCGATCTCCATGGTAAGTTTGACATGTTAGACTGGAAATTTTATTAAAAACTTTTATTTGAGGCTTCAATAACAGTTCTCAAGTTGTGGTTCTCCCAAGTTTCAAGGCTCTGAATCACACATAAGGAGGTGCTACCAAAACTTCCCTCTCTTGAAGCATTGTTTTCTATCAACTGTCTGACTCTATAAAGTACATAGAAATAAACTTCTAAAATACAATACTTTAAAAGCTTTGGGCAAAATTTAAGTGGCATGGAAATATAAGGTCTTTTTTATCACAGAGGCAAAAAGTCTTACTTTTGTGCTTTTTAAGTTGAGGATGGCCTAATTCTTGAGAACATGGACTCTAGAGCCAGATTGTCTAGGTTAGATTTCTGCTTGCATCATTAGTTATGTGACTTTAGACAAATCCTTTTCATAACTTAGTTCCCTCACTTCTTAGGGTTAATAGTAATATCCACTCCATACACTTTTCAGCTACAAAGGGTTTGGTGCCTTTGAAGTGCTTGAAACAGTGCTTGGCATATACTCAGTATATTCCTTATTATTACTATTTTACAATATTATTGGCAAACTGGTTTATGCACTAGAAAGCAGAGAGTTGAAAAAGGCCATAGAACCTAAATGTACTCAGCAGAACTCAGTGGTAAAGAATCCGCCTGCCAATGCAGGAGACACAGGTTTGATCCCTGGGTCAGGAAGATCTGGAGGAGGAAATGGCAACCCACTCCACTCCCAGGTATTCTTGCCTGGGAACTCCCATGGACAGAGGAGTCTGGTGGGCTACAGTCCATGGGGTCACAAGAGTCAGACAGAACTGAGTGACTAAACAACAACAGTGTTTTCAGGGGGTGATCTTAAGTCTGCCTCTTCACTGCTCACGATGGAGGTTTGAAGTAACACTCTTAAGGTCTTCCTACTTTGCAGGACAGTTGAAAAAAACACACATCAGTAGATTAAGATGAACTCTTGAATAGGTGTTTTAACAAACAGGATTAATCATCATTAAATGATAACTCCTTAAAACTCCATCATGCACAAATAAGCCTTGAGGGAAAGTCATGAAGTGTTATTTTAATTCTTCAGTTATGAGCCCCAACTGGGCTGCAACAAGACCACTTTCTCCAAATTCTACTCTATGGTCATTCTTGTTTTCTTTTTAAGCCATTTATATGCAACCAACAGAAAAGGAGTAAAATTTTCCCATAAAGTTACTCGGAACACAGGAATCGTAGCTGACTAATTTTGAAATGTGATTTAAAGAGCTAAACTTTATAGCATGAACAAGTTTGCAGTAACAAGTGCCTGGCTGTTTTTCCCTCAGTGCCAGGCTCTTTATGTCCTCTGGGCCCACCTCCCTCTCACTCTTAGGCACTCTACCATGATAAGAACTTTCACCTGTTCACCTCATGAACCAACTACTGATGACTTAAATATTATGATCCTACATGAGAGGATCAAAGAAAAAAGGTCTCCTATCAAACTGCAATTTTACCTGCATCCATTCCCTTCTAGAACCATAAGAAAACTAAGATTTCATGGAGTCTTCCATAAGCTTCTCCTGAGAAATAAAATTCTTTAACTAGACATTCTAATATTGGAACCAAAGTAGCTGGAGGCGGGGGGGGGGGTGGGGGGTGGGGGGGGCGGGACTTGTCTGCAGTCAAGTTCCTTTATGGTGTATCTTTGTCTTTAAATCACAGTATCTCTTAGGTACCCTTCCAGCTTACAAGCTTGTAATTCAGAAAGCAACTGTTTTCAGTGACTTAAAATTCTGTAGTGTCAAGGAATTCTTCCTTCTATGATCTCTTTGTTCCTCAAAGAACACAAGAAACAGGCTTTTCCAGAACATACACAGGGACAGCACCACCTACCGTAACAACTGTTCAGCTGTGTCCGACTCTTTGAGACCCCATGAGCTGTAGCATGCTAGGCTTCCCTGTCTTTCACTATCTCCCAGATAGCTCATAACAACAGGCTCCTCAAATTTTCATCCCACTTTCCACTACTCTCCTTCAGCAAGCAGAGCAGGAAGGGTTTTTTTTAAGGTAAAGTAATCCATTTCACATTTCTAGGGGAAGTTTAGTGCTTCTCATTTCCTTGAGAGTAAAAAAATTCAGGTTTCTTCTGCTTCCTTCCTCTAGTTAAATACAAAGGCATTCACTCATTTCAGAGCCTTATTTAACTTGGAGTTTTAGTACAATCATCAATAGACTGGTTCTCCTATAAGGGGAAAAAAAAGATAAAGAGCTTTCTCTACTTTTCTCATTAATCTTTTAAGAATGAAACCAAATAATTACTGTTTGGCCTTTGATACTTTTATTGGATAAGTAACAATTTTGTGTTTCAACTAAAATAGCTGAAATTCTAACACTTATATATAAAAAAGGACATGCTCCATGCTAGCACAAATGTTAACACAGTTTAACACAACACAGTGCCATGAAGAAATGAAAACTTACAGCTTTTTTCAGTGGGTCAATAGGCCTAAAAGGGTCTAGTGCCAAGTTAATGGATGTAACATGTTACTTCCTTCTTCATCTAAATTGTTATGAATCACTTTTTCTCAACAGCCCTAAGATCAAAACTTTAAGTGGTAAAAAGTAAGCCTGATTTTATTATCAAATTGATCATACTTGGTGGAAACAGACAAATTCATGGTTTATAAAACACACTTGTATATACACATGCCTCTAAAATTTACAGACTGAGAGGGGTATTTCAAAGCGATTATTTTGAAATTGCAAAAGGAAGCACTGTCTATTCATGTTATGCACTAAACACAAACCTACATGCATTTGCCAGACAATCATGAGTTCTCAAAAGGAACAAGGAAGTCGATTTGGTTCATGTACTTAACCACCATACTCTTCATTATTATTTTAGATCAAACATTTTCTGATGTTGCTGAACTTTTTATTTTATCCTTCCAGCTTTAGCAAGAAGAAAACCGTATGATAAAGATTTTTATTTCTGGAATTTGACTTTAAATAACAAAAAGGGAAAGTAATGCAAAAAGAATTAGTATGTCACTTTAGAAGTTTAATTACTCTTATTTGAAATCTGATAAAATTAGTATTGTTAGTGCTACAGTTTTATGTCTCTCTTCCACTTCCCATCCTTTGTTGGAAGCAAATTACAAACACTGGTATTTTATTTGGGAAATTTATCCTGGCTCAGTGATGACATGGGAGGAAGTTGAGGACTTACCTTCTGTCAATATTCACACTACTTACAATCTATATGATTGTCTTTTCATTGTAATAAAAATGACTTAACAAAGTTAATTACTCCAAATGCCTAGTGACGAGGTGGCTTAAAACCATATTCCAAAATGCTTTAATACACAGAAACTATCACCCCACAGAAATTATTCTGCTTTCCTGGCCTGTGGACTCATTCCTTCTGTTTTTCTTATTGGGCTGCCTTATATGAGCTCCATATTCCCAGCTATGCAGTACAAATGATTCTGCAATACAAAAGGCAGAAGAATAAAAGCTCTCTGAGCTTCACCTCAAAGGGAAATGAGAGAAAATTTTCTAAATGTTTGTGTCTCACAGGATATTAGTATCTGAAAAACAAAGCTAATTTCATTTATCACACCTCTAGTACCGTTTCTACAAGGCAGGATGGAAAATGGACTTTAAAAGTGTGTGAGTCACTATATCCCTTCCCTGCTCTCTAGGAAGTTTGTCACATATCCCTGCACATTGGCTGCAAACCTGCAGAATTACTAGTGAGACCCTAGCTGAAGAAGCAACTTGAGTTTTTCAGGGATGTGAAGATTTTGTGACTTCAAAAAAAAGAAAGAAAGAAAATGACCAATAAGTCAGAAAACAATAACTTGATCATATCAACAGGAACCAGAGTTTTCTAATACTAGCTCAAAGAAAGCAAAGGTATTAAATAACTGTTTCCTCTAGGGCTTACACTCCAAAGGGAAGTGATTTTAGGTAGGTCACTTATTCCTCAATGACAGGAGCAATTTGGGGTGTAATCTGATCTGTTTCCCCTTGTCCTAATCAGAGGATTCTAGATCTAACTGAAGCAGAGAGCAGAAGAAGATGACTGAAGCAGAGAGAACTGAAACCAATTTTCTTGAACTGTTTTGAAGCTACTAACCAAACTTCTCAACCAGACACTGGATTAGAAGTGTAAGCAAGCATAAAAGTGATAGGCCTTTTACAGAAATCTGCCACTGCGGTCATTTAGGTATAAACAGTGCAAGTAGAAGAAACTAAACAGCCTCCTCAGGAAACTCATGGCTTGGATCTACTGTCCTATTCAGGTCAAGGTTTCCTTGATCTTTCACAGATCTCTGACTGCACATAACGACAAAGACAAATCTTTTAAAAATACAAATGAGGAAGCAGAAGAAATGAAGACACTGCTGCTGTCCACAAATGAATGAAGAGAAGTGGGTGTGGGAGGGGGCGGGAGGGGTTAAGGATAAGAGTTAAAGGCTGACAATATTAAAACAGTCCCATCAGGCCTTTTCAAAAAAGTTACTGTAACTTGACTAAATAGTTAAAAAGAGAACACCAGAAAACACTGATTTATACTAGGTATTATCAATGATCAGACTTCAATGATACAGTTTAATCCTGTAATAAAAAAGACTTTAAAGGAAATATCTATCAAAAGGACTTCCATTTCACTCATTATATAAATCTTGGAGGTCCTTTTCAATTCTTTAGTTTCTATAGACTTCAATTACCCTGACCTCTTACAACCATAACAACCAGAAAGGAAATATGTAAAAGGCCAAATCTATCAATACAGATTTTTCTGAATTTAACTTCTATGTTTCCAATTAAGCATAGTCTGAGTGAGAATTTAACTCTCATTTTCTTTCACCTTTTTTTCCCCTTCAAACACAAGGTTCTATAAGCACACAAGGCTTTATCTAAAGTTATTGTAATATTGAAAAACGCCTGGCAAAGGTAGAACAATTCAGTAAAAGAAAAGGTCTGCACTCCTAAGGAGGGAGTGGAATCTTAGTATAGCATGCTAAACACAAGTATATGGATGAAGGGGCCAAAGCATCAACTATCTGCGGGATACAGAGCAAAATTCATTAGAACCATATTCTCTAATAAGATGCCAAATTATCACACAAAATTGTTAGACTGGCAAACTCTCTCCAGTTAGCACTGTTCACAAGCCTTATTCCAACTATATAGACAAGAAAGAACCAGATTTTAGTCACATCTATGGTATCAAGATCAAACTTCTAATTTCCGGGCCACTAAATCCCTTAACTTTCTAAAATGTTTCCTAAGGACCAATATCAAAGGTAAGTAACTACAGAACAAGTTACTCCATCTTTTCAGGATCCAAATCAGGACTAGAGTTCACTTACTTTCTCCCCCTAATCTATGTATTTTGTTAATGTTTTGGTAGGAAGTTGGGTTTCTCATTATTCATTCCACTACCTTAACATTTCTAACATTTAGCAACTGGTCAAGATAACAAGGGAAATGCCTACTTTTGTAGGATGACAGACATGGAAGTAGTAGCTTACCTAAATTACTGTAATCTCTATGAGCCATTAGAAGCCAAATATCAGCCATGGTTGAATCTTAACAGGAAACTTAGTACCACTGGGCTATTAGTAAAAATAAGAAAAGACATTTCCTACATGCCTTGTAATCATATGACAGGCTAGTCTTTGGTGGGTTGATATTTCTACAGCTTGATTATCTGTTTCTTTACTTCTAGAATGTTACAAAAAGCTTTGTGCAGGAAAGGGTCACTAAAAATTGGAAGACTAAGAAAAAAATGGATGATTCAGCTTGTACTTCCTAATTCCTTTATTAAATGATGCCTTTTCCCCTCAAAGCAAGCCCATTAAAGCTGGGAAGCTTTCTATTTAAGAGGAAGCTTATGGCTACCAATCCTTTGCAAATTACTTAATCAGAGAATTCCAGGGTGTTCCTCCAGGAAAATATTTTCTTCCCTGTCCACGTCAGAGTGATGCTCTGTTACAGGTGTTGCTGAGGTTACAGAAACTTGGACAGAATTTTGAATGTAAACAAGCCACGTCAGCACATGAATGTGAAAGAAGTAAAATGTCATGTAAAAAAATGGGAGGGGAAAAAAGAAAAACCATTGTGCTCCGCCTAGTTTAGAAAGGATACTCAGTTACATTTACGGTGCTAAAGAGCCCCAATCCCTAGTTCCAAATTCCATGTTTAAAATCTGAAACCTCAGCTTCTAAGCTGGGAAAATTATATCCAGCAGAAATAACAAATCTCACAAGCTTGCAAAGCTCCAAAGTAATCTTGGTTACTGTTATTTTTTTATTGATATTTAAGATATCAATTACATTGATATTTAAGATACCAGAAGTATAATCTAAAGGGCCCCCTTTCTTACTTCCATCATGTTGGGATAACAAAACACTGAGACATGACCAAAGCCTAGAAAGATGTGTGACATTTCTTTCTAAACTATTCAAACACATCAAAGCCGGATGCCTATTAGTTGCTTTAACATGGAGAAATGCAAAAGCATGAAAAAGTGAAAAATATAGTACTCCAACTAGTGCCACTACCAAAAGAAAAAAATACAAGTAGTAAGCTATTCTGACCATAATGAGTTATTTGGTGAAATACTGAACTTGAAAGGGGACATTACATTTGAAATCGGCATTTTATGTGGAGAATTCTCACCCTGACAGACCTGGGAGCTTTCTTAAAGTTATGTTCTGACTAAATATTATACGCTTGGTTTAAAGAAAAAAAAATTAATGTAATTTAATCTGCATCTACTCTCTTTTCACCGTCATTCAATAATCAACTCTGAAACAATATTAGAGGTAAAGGTTTACTATAAATGTTTTAACAGTCTTTGCCTCTGCTCTTTAACTTGGCCTTCCCAATACTTTCAGTCTACTGCTGCAAGTCTTAGCTTTAATTACGTTCTAAGGATTATACCATTTCTGCAGAGTCATTCTACAGACTCTCATTCTCTCTCTCGCATCTTGAACCTTTGATTAAAACATTGCTCTCACTCAAAGAGCAGGAGTTGATTGAATGGCAAAAAAATACACACACATGCATTTATGACATGATATGGAATATATGAAATGGATTGTGAAAGTGGGGGAGGAATAAACTTTATTGGCCCAGAGAAGGGATGAGGGAAAAGAAGGAGGGGCGGGGGTGAGGAAGCTAAAATGGAATGATTTATAGTGTGCAAATATACCTTGTAACCTCCACCATTCAACTTAGAGACAGTTACGAACAGTGAAATACAGGTAGACTAAAATGAGTTTCACTTTGCAGGTGAGGCTACTTGTACCAGTTCTATCATTAGTAAGTCACCGTTTAGTTCAGACAGGGCTCTCTGGTTAGTGCACACAAGGGTCTCCATCCTGGGCTGCAGTCTGACCCGCCAGTGCTCAGAAGCCATGCTCGTGATGAACTCGCACACTTTCCAGTTCCCCACCTCCAATGGCGGCCAGGGTCTCCAGCCTGCTTAAGCGCTCCAGGCTTCTTCCGAGAACTTCTTCTAGCCGATTGCGGATCACCTGGGCCCCTTCTAGTTCCACCTGCAGAGTTCGGTCTCTCTCAGAGCTGATTAAACATGCCACACACAGAAGGAAAATGAATTAGCCATCAATGTAATGAGTCCATTCTTGTTGTTTAGTCGTGTCCGAGTCTTTTGTGACCGCATAGACTATAGCCCCCCAGGCTCTTCTGTCCATGGGATTTTCCAGGCAAGAATACTGGAGGGGGTTGCCATTTCCTCCTCCAGGGGATCTTCCCGACCCAGGGATCAAACCTGTGTCCCCTGCATTGTAGGCAGATTCTTTGCCACTGAGCTACCAGGGAAGCCCATAAGAAGTCCACAGATGCTTCCAAAGAGCCAACAGTGCCAGTCTGAGCTATGAGACTCTAGGAGACACATGTTACTGTGTCTCTAGAATACAATTAATGAATGTGGTCTTTGTTGTGGCACCTGTGTTCACTGCCGGTAGACTAGCAAGGTCTGCTTTCTGTAAAGTTTGTCCCTTTATCCAAGATTCTGGGCCAACCCGACATAAAATTATAGTTCCTAATATTTAGCTAACACCACTACAAGGCTACTAGGAGAAATTTCATTTTCTAACTGAATGCGTTAGTTTCTGAAAAACCAAAACCCAGGGAAAACTAACTGTAAACTGAATTCATATTGAGCCAAGTAGGGTTGGTTGCTACTGAAGGTACATGTTTTGTCATTTGTTAACCAAACTTCACAGTACTCTGAGAAGGAATCCAGTTCACAGAGAGTCAGAGATTCCTTAACAAGTAACACAACTGGTCCTATCATACCCTTCCTCTGCCTTCATTTTCTTGAAAGAGAAAGAAAACAAATTTAACTCAGCAATACATTAGAGAAAGCTGAATAGTAACAAAAATAAAAATTAGGAAAGAAAGAAAGGGGCTAGGAGGGAAGGCAAAACAAGAAAAAAAATAAAGAGAACAGAAAATGTACCAGAAAGATAGTAACATATATGACCAAAAATTAAGAGGTACAGGAAAACATATTCATCATGATGGCTATTGGTAATCCTGCAGTAATAGTAGCCATAACAACAAATACATTTTCCTCAGTGACATTCAGTGAATATCAGGGCCCATTATAGTCTTTCTCTTATTATTATAATATAATGAAGCAGCCTTTAATAGGACAAGGAGCAGACAAATGAAAGAAATATACAAGTTCTTACTACATGCAAGGAACAAATTGAGACACCTGAAATGTATTCTCATTTGATCTTTGCAACAACTACACGAAACAGGCAGCATTCCTGACTTAATTCAGACATTGAGGCTCAGAGGAATCCACAAAACAAATGACAAATTGGACCCCAGTAATGGTCCACTTTCTTTTTCTTCCCACTTTGTAAGCTGTAGGTATCTTCATGTAATGAGGAATAAAAGGAAAAACAATGCAGTCACTCTCTCACCTCTCTGGATGGGCATGGAACTTCACCAGACTGCTGTAGAGCTGTCTCTCTGCCTGTAAGGCCTCATTAAGCCGACTCCGCTCATCTACCAGTCCTTCGAGCATCAGCAGCAACTGAGGGTAAAAAAGAAGTGAAGCAACACGCAAACAGAAACACGAAGCCACAGTTAATTCTGAGAAAGAGATCAAAAGAACGAATCAGCATGGACTATGACTCAAGCAGCTCACTATCTCATTACTGACTCATCCTTTCTATATAGTACGCTACAGTTTTCAAGTCAATGTCATATTTGTCATAAAGTTTTTTATCTCTAAAACTCTATAAGGCAGAATTCAACTATGGGAAGAAGAAGAAACAAGAAAACAAAGCCAGAAACAGGAGACGGGCTAAGAGGGAGGATTGGGAGACAAAGCAAGGACAGGGCAAGAGGGACACAGACAGCAGGACTCACAAGTGCTCTTCGTCCACTGAGTAAATATTTACTGGGCCCCTTCTCTGTGCCAGGTTCTAAGGATAAACCTACTATCT
The DNA here is from genome assembly GCF_001704415.2 of Capra hircus. Taxonomy (NCBI): domain Eukaryota; kingdom Metazoa; phylum Chordata; class Mammalia; order Artiodactyla; family Bovidae; genus Capra; species Capra hircus. The sequence goes on along the minus strand of NC_030810.1, from coordinate 97,665,873 downwards.
AGTTGGGGAACAGACATCCATCAGTCACAGACAGGTGTCACTGTGAGCTACAGTAAAGTGCTCTAAAGAAGACAACCTGTGATAATGCATGACCGGCAATCTGTTTAAGGGAACTGGTAGAGTTGAAGCCAGTTTGGAATGAGATGAGTAGTGTCTATAGACATGGTAACAGAGACACGGAGAAGTACAGGTAAACCGGTCTTTCGATTAATAACAAGTTTGGCATTCAAGAAAGGTCAGATCTGAGGCAGCAGTTACAATGGAACCACACGTGCTAGAAAACAGCACCTGTGGCTGCTACTGGACATGGTGGGGAACTTGGGAGCACAGATTCTTGATGAAATTCTAGCAACAGCCACCATCGTAAGTAATTGACATCTTGTTCACTGTTTATTTTGCAGTAAAAATAAGGCCTGTACTCCAATAGCTTACTTGTTGTCTTCGGTTTCCGGACGTTTCCTGTCCTTGTGATTCTACTGAAGCAACTTTTTCCCGAAGAAGCAAGACTTCCTGGGTCAGCCGTTCCATAGCCGGGATGTCTTCAGGATCAACCAGCTGCATCTGCAGGTCCTAAAAGGCAAAAAACTAGTAATAAAAATAGTAATGAAAAAAAAAATGCTATTCAGCAGAGGAACAAATGCTCTTGAAATAATCTACTATGCATTAAGTGGGATATTAATAAGCCATGATAGTAACAATAACTTCTTCATGAAATCTGAGCCACTCTGGTATCAGTCAGAGAGAATCTGGGAACACCAAGAGGCTCAAACGAGCCCTGGACCTAGAAGATGAGAGCCACCACAGGGACTCAATGAATTCAAGTGCTGTTTGAAGGGGAAGGTATTCTGAGCTGTAATCATTTCCAAAGGTCTTTCAAAAGCTTTGAACGACCTTTATGAGGTCTTCCTTAATCTGTATGGTCCTGGTCAGGGACTCCATGTCAGCAGCCTGAACCTGCAGCTCTTGCTCCTGCACAGCCACCATGGACTGGAGCGCGGAGAGTTCCATCTGTGGAGAAGGAAACCCTGAAGTCAGTGGGCAGAGGAAACAGTGGGTGTCATGGTTACATTTTGACATTGAAGCAGATGCTTTTCCATATCTATTATCAACCAACAGTGCAAATGAAAACTAGAACATGAAGAGTGAGCTACTGGATCAGATCCATAAACCACACCGTGTGATATCAAAGGACGTTTCCTAGGAAGTTGTAATGTAGTTTTAATGATGTCCTCTACTTTTTTAGCACTACAAAACATAGCAGATTGGTTTGTTTTTTTAATTTTTTTTTGGCTGTACTGCATGGCATGTGGGATCTCAGGGAAGTGCAGTAACATCAGTCTTAACTGAGTATGTGAGAGAAACAGGAACAACATAATGGCTAGGGTAGAACAGAAATTTTGGAAAAGGAGGGAAACTAGGGGATTTTTTTAAACTCGTATTTTTAAAATGCCACACAATTTCACATCCTCAAAACTTGAGTCATATAACATGATTCTGTTTGTAAGGAGAGATATGGTAATGAAAAGAAATACAATAAGATAATTTCACCACAAATATGAACACAGGTTTTATATTATAGATCTAACTATGGGAAAGAGGTGGAACAAAAACTGAGGAGCTATACAGACTGGCCAAGTAAACTTAGTTTAGGGACCCATGACACTGTCTGATCTTCTACAGTAGAGGCCAAGGTGACATAAAGGTTTTTAGTTTTAGCCTGTAACCCTATACTGTGGCCCTAAAGCTTCCTCTCTCTTCATCCAAGTTGGACAAACAATTAGTTGTATAGGGAGGCAGAAGGGGAAGGGATTCTGTAAGGCTAAGAGGCCTCTTCTAAGAAAATGATGAAAACTGTCACTAGAAATAGAGCATATGGATAGGAAAAATTATCTGCTCCAGGAAAGGACTTCTGAGGAAGCATGCTGAGTCACAGAAGACCTGAGCTTAAATCGTAGCTTTAGTATTTTATAGTCACATAACAATTCCTCTCCCTCATCTTTTAAAACAGTGTTTCAGCTTCTTCTTCTATAAAATAGGGCCAACATTAACCTACTTTGCAGAGTTGTAAGTATTAGTGCGAATTTAAATGCCCAGTGCAGTGCATAACATACAGCAAGTTCTCAATAAACATTATGGATCTTTCTTGAATGTCTCTTGTTCTATGTTTCTAAAACTAATTTCATGGATCTGTCATAATTATAAGCAACAATTATATAGCACTTCATTTTTTTCACAAGTCCTCTATAATTATTTTATTCCAGTTAGACATGGGTAAAGAAAACTGTGTTCTTTCAGCACTTAAAAAGTTTTAATAATCCTCATTTATTAAAAACAAGAGCATCTTGGTGAGATAATGTAATATAAAGCAATTTCTACTTTTCTCTAGAAAGAAAAAAGGCTCAACTTGGATTTGGACCCAGATATTATACTTGGAGAATTTTACTCTTTCCTTTTTTTAAAAAGTTTTTTAAAAAATTTATTTACCTTTAATTGGAGGATGATTGCTTTACAATGTTGTGTTGGTTTCTGTAATACATCAACATGAATCAGCCATAGGTACACATATGTTCTCTCCCTCTTGAATACTTAAAACTCTTTTGAGGAAAAAAATAGGAACTTAGAAATTAGACTTAACTAGAAAACTCACCCGACTTTCTCTCTCTTTTTTAGCCATGAGCTCAAGTTCCTCTTTGGCATTACTCAGTTCTTTTTCCAGCCCCGCAACTGTATCCAAGTCTCCTAAAGATGAATAGATAGTGCTGCTTACAACCAGTATCAACATAATACGATCTGTGCTGCCTTATTTCTGAGAAATTTATTCTAAGATACAATCCAATAACAACAAAACATATATACACAGGATGTTCTTTGCAGCATTATTTGTAATAACAAAACACTGCAATCCATTTATAAGCCTATAAAAAGAAAATTGAATATGTATAGTATATCCACACAATGAAGTTCTATATATAGCTTTAAAAAAGAATGAGGAATATCTTTATGAACTGACATGGAGTGATTTCTAAGATATTAAGTACAACAAGCTGTTTAGAAAAGAATAAAGAATACATCTACGGAGTATGTTTTATGTTAGGAAAAGGGGACACAGGCATGTTACATATACACATAGGATTAATCTGCTTACTTCTGTAAAAAGAAACACAGGAAGGATACCTCAGAAATGAAACCAGTTGCCTTCAGAGGATGAGTGAAAACAGGAGAGAAAGGACAGAGAAGTAGATGGGACTTCTGAATACACTTTTCTATATTTTTGAGCTTTGAACCATTTTAATGTTTTATTATTGATGGGTAAAGTTAGTTCAACAATAATGAGGAAGAAAAAGCCAAAACTGAATACTAACAAAACGAATGAAACTAAACAGCCAGTGTCAGAGAACAGACTTGTGGCTGCCAAGCGGGGATGGTGGAGGGCTGGATTGGGAATGGGGGGCTAGCAGATGCAAACTATTATATACAGAATGGATAAACAACAAGGTCCTACTGTATGGCAAAGGGAGCTGTATTCAATAACCTGTAGTAAACCATAATGCAAAAGAATCGGAGAAAGACGTATACAACAGAATCACTTTGCTGTACACTGGGAACAAACACAACATTATAAATCAACTACAGTTTAATTGAAAAAACTGCTAATGCCAAAAAAAGACAAAAGAGGCTAGAAAATGGTTCTAGATTAAAGGAGACTGAAGAACCATGACAGTAGGGAGGGAAGAAAACAACCAGCTATCAAAGAGTATTACAGGGACAACGGAAACTCTGAAAATAGACTGCACAGCAGATGCTACACTGACTGAACATGGTAATTGCAGTTACCCAGGAGGTTGCTCTTGTTTAATGAAGTATGTAGGGATGAAGTGACATGATCTTTGTAATTTTTAAATGGTTCAGAAAAAAACATTACATCTGTGTGTACAAGCACATACATGCAAGAAATAATGCAAAAGTGGCAAAATTTTAACAGTTGGTGAATCTTAATAAAAATGTACATGGGTATTCACTGTACTATTTTTGCCACTTTCATATAGGTTTGAAATTTACAAAATAAATTGGGGAAAGATGCTTTTTAAAAAAGGTAAATAGGGAGTAAATTAAACAAATCCAGCATCTTTACTCTTTGACTAGAATAAAGTTTCCCACTAAAAAATGATTACCTGCACAGCTTACCTATGAATTCCACAATGCCCTATACTATAAAACAGACACAAAGTTTTTACATTCTGAAAATCATTTAAAAAACTGTAAGTTAATTCTTCAAGTCCACAACACTCTATCAGCACTATAGTCACCAAGTCACTAATCATGGTGAGCCCCTGTTTCTGTAACACTTCTCCAGATCCTAATATTTTGGTCTCTGAGACTAATCTAAAGCATTCATTTTGAGTTTTGCTTACACCTCACATATAATTCAGTTACTTTTATGGAGTTCAAGGCCTAAAACCACCTCTTGGATGGGGCAGAGCTTGGCAAATGACTCAATGTACACTGCCTACTCTTCCTAATACTGTAACGTAGCTTATGTCTAGGTACAGTAAGTAGCCTCAGCTTGCTTCAAAGATACTCAGGAGAAGGTATCAGCCCCATGGTCCTGCCAGGCAGGTTTGAAAACACTGCCTCCTGCATTCTTGAGTCCCTGCAAAGCTATCTGAAAAGGAAAATTAGGATGCAGCTTCTTTGGGCCAAATCATATAGCCAGAACAATAGCTTTAATTCAATGTAAGGTAAAGTCAGTTCTCCCTAGAATAGACATCTCTTCAGTCTTTCAGTGGAATCCAAGCTTATTTTTTCCATTAAGGTAGGAAGAGAAAGAGAGTCTTGGCCAAATCTGCTAACAGAGTGTTACAAGAAGGAAAGACAGAAATTCCTTACTGAAATCAAATTTGATACTTACCTAACGAGGACCTGGGTACGGTAGCATCCCTTTTGGCAGTCAATGAAGTGCTCTCATCTCTGGAGGGTATATGCACTGAACCCTAAAAATTGGAAGAGTCAGGGGATTTAGGAAGATACAGAAACCATGATCACAATGACAGGACTTGGAACATCCTCACACAACTTGGTATTAAAAGTATCATACTTATGCCTCAGATATAAAAAGAAAATGCAGCTGGCATAAACATCTATACAAGTCTATAGTTCTTACTTGACCAGTTTGCTCTTCAAGATGGGGGCTGATGGAGGTAACTTCAGCTGGTCGGTTAGACAGGGGTGCTTGGGACATCATGAAATCTTTCCCTCCTAAATATTGGCGCAGGGCCTGTAATTCTGAATTTCTTTCCATTAGAGCTTGTACCATCTTTTCTGCAGCAGCCTAGTAAGGAAATCACACACAACATGAGAGAGAGACTCTAATAAAACAAAATTTGTGTTCTGATGTCATTTGTTAAAAGCATTTAAAAAAAAGTTAGTGGGGCTCTAAGAAATCATTTCCTTACTTTCATTTTACAGGAAAAAACAGTCAAGCAGTGGAAAGAAAGTCTCTCATACACAGAATACCAGAAAAACAGAACGCAACATGTCTATCATAGATAAACTAATCTGAAATTGGTTCTGCCAGAAATGCCAGGCTAGTAATGTATTGAACTGGGTAACTGATGTCTTTCTTCACTTGGGGATACATGTGCCTTTGGCATGGATGGTCTTTGCTCAAACATTTGTCATTTGCATGGTTTGCTCCCTTAAAGTGTCTAGGAAAGTGTCAGTCACTCAGTTGTGTCTGACTCTTTGTGACTCCATGAACTGTAGCCCATCAGGCTCCTCTGATTCATGGAATTCTCCAGGAAAGAATACTGGAATGGGTTGCCATTTCCTTTATCAAGGTCTTTGCCAAATTTCAACTTTTCAGACTGGCCTTTTCTGCATTTCCTACCTAAATGCAGCAAGCTCATCTCTACTCCCAATTTCTGCTGACCTGCCACATTCTTTTTTTACATTGCACTTACCAGTAATCAATATATCTATTATTGTCTCTCTCTCCCCCAACACCTGCAACTGGATGAAAGTTTTTTAAGAGCAAGCACTGTGATGTTTTATTCAGTGCTGAATCCCAAGCTCCCAGAACAGGGTCTGGCCCATAGAAGGCACTCAATACATAGGCACTCAAGACCTAGATATTGAACAAATCACACAGAAACATTTTTATCAGACCACATGACCAGGAGAATCTGGACCTCAAAATCACACCAGTTTATTTCATTTCAAATCCCATAGTTTACTAAGACACATGATGGCACAATAAGGAAAAAACTGATAAAGAACCTGCCCGCCAATGCAGGAGACATAAGAGACATGGGTTCGATCTCTGGGTTGGGAAGATGCCCTGGAGGAGGGCATGGCAACCCACTCTGGTGTTCCAGCCTGGAGAATCCATATGGACAGAGGAGCCTGGTGGCCTATAGTCAACAGGGTCACAAAGAGTCAGACACAACTGAAGCAACTTAGCATGCACACCACATAGAAAGTCTGCATTTAATCAGAAAATCCAGAAATAATAAACTAAGACTAAAATTACTAAGAATGTAAGATGACAGATATGTCAGATATAGCATCAACTATCTCTGGTGAGAATTACTACTATTTTAAATAAGAAGCTGAGCCCTCGTCATAACTTCTAAGAGAAATAACAGAATAACCTTCTAGTTTTAGCATGGAAAATTCAGACTCTTTAGGGATTTGGACATAACCATCTTAGAGGAAACAGTACCTTATTAATTTGCCCTAATAAAAATCTGTTAGATTATGGGAAGAAACAGAGTAAATAATACACAAGATATCTTGTGTCAGACATATGATCTAACTGGCTTGACTCTTTTTCTAGTAATGCTGCTTTTAGCACCACTCCTCCAAGTGTGGTTCACGGACCAGCAGCATCACCATCATCTGGAAGCTGGTAAAAAATGCAGATTTTTGAGGCTATGTTTTTCAAAAGCTATTTGAGGGATTGTTCTGCATGTAAAATTCAAGAAGCACATCTAGAAGAATACAATCACTACTCTTCCTTGAGCTGAAGATCTTTTGTAATTTCAGGCATCTCTTAGATTCCATTATTTTACTACCAACACATACACAACATATATGTGTATATTAAGTGTAATAAGACAAAAGGGTGAAAAAGAAAACTCAAAGACTCATTAGTCTCCTGCTAAATTTTTAAATAATTTACAATAATTGTTAGGCCATTCTAAAAGCAGTTCCTGCAGCACAAAGCAGCATGTTTCTAACAAAATGTGTATTTACTTCAATGGGCCTGAGAACTGGATGAGTGGAATATAACCATTCCATACTATAAGGAAGCATTAGAGACTATTACGGTCAAATAACATAGGCAAATGATAAGAATCTATTTCTCTCTGAAAACTGACTAGGGGGAATTCTGAGTGACTGGTCCCTGAAATGTAGCACAAGCCAACTATACCAGACTCTAGCCTTTAGGAGAAAGATATATGGAAATGAAGATAAATTAAGAATTTGCTTTTGAAATATCTGTGCATTGTTATTTTGAAATTACTATCTATATCCCATATTTACTGTGAGATTATTTACTCTCATCACAGCTTTGAAAAAAATCTTTTCTTCCCTCTTAAGATAACTCAGATTTTACATGAATTAAGACAAAATGTACAAAGAATAAGCTTTCTCATATCTTGGGTAGAAACAAAATATCACTCAAGTCTTGATAATTTAGAATCGAAATCAAAACACTCCAGAATCCCATATTCCTTTCAGTCAAAATGATCAGAAAATTAAGGAAAGGAAAATGTTATCAATATATAATGAACTTAATGAGTGGGGATATGTATTATTTAGGCATCCTCCAAAAGCAAAGTGTTCTAGAAATAGTTCCTATGGGTGTCCCTGGTGGCTCAGCTGGTAAAAGAATCCACCTGCAATGCAGGAGACATGGTTTTGATCCCTGAGTTGGGAAGATCCCCTGAAAAAGGGAATGGCTACCCACTCCAGTATTCTGGCTGAAGAATTCCAAGGACTGTATAGTCCATGGGGTCACAGAGTTGGATACGACTGAGCGACTTTCACTTGATGATTCATGTAAAACTATAGAGTCAATAGGCTGAAGGAAAAACAGCTAATAGAATGGACTTAAGACAACACAAATTTTACAAGTAACAAGGGTCTAATGCTTTCTGTAGTGTGGACTATAAATGTGCAGGGCGAGTCTCTCCCAGCCTGTGCATTAGTCCTTACTCGGCTCTCCTGCTCTCTTGCGCTCATGGACTGAAGCAGGCCCTGAATCTCCATTTCATATTCCACCGCTTGCTTGTTCCGATCACTCAGAAGGTCCTGCAGCATCCGTTCTTTCCGCTGTAGACGCTGGCACAGCTCCTCAGCTATCTCACTCTGCCCTGGTCCAAGTTTGCAGAGCAATGTTGCGGTAAGATCCTAATACAGGAGAGAGAGTGTAAGTTCTGGAGGAAAGAATTACCTCTAATACACATCAAAGGGCTTAAAAGAATCTATCACAGAAGAGACAGCATGATGTTTTACTCATTTTTGTTGCCCCAGATCTAGCATAGGCCTTGCACATAAAAGACTGTCAATACACACTCAGGGAATGAACATTAATAATACAGAAAAAAAAAAAACTTAGAAAGGCAACTTACATGTTGTTTTCTAAAATAAGTCCTTTCCTTATATGCTCAGGGCATGTAATAATATTAGATGGGGATAAAAGGGTACTCAGTTCATTTATTTTCTCCCCAGTTTAACTTTATAGGGGAACGCACAATGATAAACTGCAAAAAACAACAAGCACTGTTTTTATAAGCACGGTGATGTAGCTCCCAAGTCTATACTAGGAGGTAACACATGGTAGTTAAAACTGTGGAGCCACACCATCTAGATTGCACACTGGTTATACCACTTATTAGCTATGTCACTTTAGACAAGTTAATTCACTTCAGAAGTCTGTTCCCTTGACTGTAAAAGAGGAATAACAGTATGTACCTCATAGGTTTGTAAGGATTCAGTGAATATCCATTAAGCTCTTAAAACGGGGCTTCCCTGGTGGCTCAGTGGTAAAGACTCTGCCTGCAATGCAGGAGATCAGGGTTTGATCCTTGGGTGGGAAAGATCCCCTGGAGGAGGGCATGGCAACCCACTCCAGTATTCTTGCCTGCAGAATCCCATGGCCAGAGAAGCCTGGTGGGCTACAGTCCATAGGGTTGCAAAGAGTCAGACATGAGCGAAGCAACTAAGCAGTAGCAGTAAGCTCTTAAAATAGTGCCTGACATAGCATATGCACCATAACAAAGGTTACTTATCATACTGTGGGTATATTTTTTAGATCTCATTAATTCTCACATAACTTCTTTGAGAAAGATAATTGTCCCCTTGAGTTTAGAGGTGTAGGGAAAAAATTCCCATGAAAGCCAATGACCCGCCCAGGCACAAGATGGAATTAAACACTTGGGTCACCAGCCTCTCAGACCTTAAGAGTCCTAATCCAAGACTGAGATTATGTCATCACTAAACCGACTGCCCGTAAGTTAACTAAATACTTGCCTCTACTTCTTTGTTTCTGTCATGCAGAGATGTCTGTAGCTGCTGAATGATGCTTTCTTGCTCCTTCTGCCAACAGCTAAATTTGGTTTCCATTTCTTCTTTCAGCCACTGGAGGTTCTGACAGGTGGCAGACAACTGTTCCACTTCCAGGCCTTTGGACCTCAGGAGACTCTCCATACTCTACAGTCATAGAGACAGCAGTTGCTAAGTCAAAGAGCCACCCCACGCTCCTCAGCATGAACAGACCTGACCCACCTTGACATTATCTCCTATATTATCTTATCGATTTATGTTGCAAAAGGAAAAACTTTGTATCTAATCTAACAATGCCATATTAGTCTATTTTTTGTTATTAGAAACTCTTATCTAGTTTGTAGAGAGATAGATCATGTATGTTCTAAATAAAGTATTTTGGAAGAAGTGAAGAACTTTTTCAAGAAGTTCCAGATGGTTAGATATTAAAGATCTAAAAGAAATATACAAAAGTAGCCGAGAGTAAGTATTAATAAGAGAAATAAGAACTCTTGACTGTGGTTCTACACAGACATGTACATAATATTAATGAGAAAAATACAATACAATAGTTGCATCTGAGCAATGGTTCTATAAAAGCATAGAAACACTGACAAGAATTAGAAATAAATTAGAACTATGAATCCGTATTCACTGCCCTGTCCTACAAAGTTCATACTAGAAGTGCTAAAACTTCTCACTCCATAGTCTATGATAACAGAACTAATGACTGCTATTTTTGTTTGGTTTTGCATTTTTTAATATATAAAACGAATATCCTGATTTTCAGCAAACGATGGAAGGGGTGATGCTTCCGGCTTAGAATCCGAGTGGGAGAGGGATGCCAAGTCAGGACGGAGTCTGCTCTCACCTGCATGGTAGCTTCATTGGAGGAGAGGATACCGCGCAGCCTCTCTAAGTCGTGATCTCGCTCTCTCATGGCAAGATGAAGTTGACGCAGTTCTTTTTCCTTTTCTTCTAGGCTGGAGAACTTTTCATCTATAGCCCGCTGCAAGCAGTAAGCATACCAAAGCTCCGTAAGAGCCACTATTCTGATTACGCTTATTCAATAAGATTCCAAATATAAAAGAATAGAAAACCAACTCCAAAAAGCAGCAAATTCAGTTAACACACATTTCTATAGTCCCCCTGGGGACAGAATAACCCAGAGCATCATGAGCAGAATTATGGAACATACCTCTAGGGCAACATCTCTATCTTGTATTCTTTGCCTAAGTTTCTCAAGCAACATTTCATTTGCTTCAAGGGTTTTGTCCGAGTTATTTCGGTACTGCAGGAGCTCCCGAAATTCCTAACAGGACCAAGAAATAATTTCCTTTATTCCTTTTACTTAGTATTAACTGAATTCCTACACTGTGTCAAGCAATCTGTTAGTGTTTCAGGATAAAAAACACAATGTGATCACTCTCAAGGGGAACACAGTTTAGCAGAGATAACAGACACACGAAGTGCTAACAATTCCACATCAGATATATGTGAGTATATGTAAACACATCTTCTGGGGGAACACAGGACGCATGGTCTAACTCTGCCTGAAGGTGTCACTAAAGTTCGCATGAAGGAGGTTATGTTTGCTCTTAAAGCAAGCACTAGGAGTTTCCCAAGAGGCTGTGTAGGGTATTTCTGTCAGAGAAAAAAATGTAGGTATAATATATGTATGCGTATTATGAAAAAAATCACATGGTCAGTGAAGTATAAGGTATTCAATGTGACTAAATCTTGGAGTAGGTGGTAGAACTGACCACTCTCTTCCTCAGTCTTCCATTTTTTCCCCTATAACTTACATTTTATCACCTAAATAACTGGATATACAGAGGTCTTCAGTGGGAGCAGAAGACATATCTTCTCTTCATCTTCCCCATTCCTGGCCTGGTATCTGACTCACAGAGATGCTTAATAACTATTGGCTGAACATTTACTGCTTAAGTCTTTCAGGTCTGTAGTTCTTATTTTCCTACACTTGCTGGTTATCATCTTGGTTCACGCACGGATTTACTTTCTATTTCTTTTGAATCCTCCTGGTCCCCACACCTCAGTTCTCCATGTAGCAGGTACTCAACACAAGTGGCCACTTTGAGATGATACGAACATAAACGCCTGTGTCCCGTGAACCCAGTTTCAGCTGAATCATTCTGTGGACTCACCTGAAGCAGCTGCTCTTTGTGACTCACACTGTGGTGGAGGTGCTGAATGTGCTGCTCTTGGGTGCGAATCTCAGTATATTTTTCAGCCTCCAGGGTATGAAGCTGTTGGCTCTTACTCTGAAGTTCTCCTTGTAGCTGCTGTAGGGCTTTTCGCAATTCCTGAATTAAACAGATTCCCTTTCTCAAATAATCTAAAATTTTCACATGGTCATTAGATACGGAGGCCTTAAAACTTTCAAGGCATAGAGAACAAAAAAATAAAGTAGCAAAAGGTGCCATTCTTAAAATTACGAAAGAAATACTACAAGGGTCAAATAGGATGAGGGAAACTATGGGAACTGTGGATGGGAGTATTAATACTATGATTCAATACTTACTTTTTGACTTAAAAGTGATCTATCTATATGAGCACAAAGTGGGATTTGATTCCAGTGTAAACGTGGATCCTTTATTTTACCAATAAGCTCAAGGATACACGATTATTACCCATCCTTTTAATTCTTAAAAAAGAACTGGGAGCATTTTTTCCAAGCTAACAAGAAACTATTTAAGAATTATATGTTTTAATTTTTTAAAAAAAGCACACATGGCATGCCATTCCTCTCACTTGGTTGGTCTTCCTGCTTTTCTGTCTCACTGACTTTTACCCACCCTTGAAGAATAATCTTAGACAATGTTCCTTCGTGAAGCTTTCCCTGGCTCCCCCAGCTCTCCCTATATATTCCTATAGGATCCTTATGCCTCCTCTACAATATTTACCACACTATATATTCCCATAGGATGCCTATGTCTCTTCTACAGTATTTACCACACTGAAATACTGTCTCCATGACTGTCTCTCATACTATATTACAAGTAACTGAGGAGGAAAGCGCCTGTGATAGTCACTCTTGTATTTCCAGAACACAGCCCGTTGAAATGAATTACTTAGATTAAGTACATTCAACACAAGCTATCCTTATAAAAAGTTATTACCAGGGCAAAGTTCACCTTTACACACTGCCACACAATGATTAATCATTTACTTGGTTATGTTTCCAAGAAGCCTCTTTCTGCTGCTCTCTCTCCTGTGCTGCAGCCTCTACAAACCGCACACATCGTCTAGCATCAGCCAGCTGCCGTTCTTTTTGTCGTACTGCCCTCTGGAGCTTCTGTATTTCAAGCTGGCTGCAGAATAAAGCACTTTGAAGATCAAGCAGAGCCACCTGTTGCTGAGCTGGGGAAGTACCCTCTGAGTTCTGAAAAGAGAGTGAAACGCATCGTCACGAGAAGGGCCGGCACTGAGCAGCCAAGAAGACCAACGCGATCAAGACCGTGGCTGAGAGCGGCACATCCTCAAGTGACGCCTCTTGTCCTGGGTGACCCTCACATACATGAAGCTGTTTAAGCTGACTCTGGTGCAGCATTTCTCGAAGCTTAGCCATTGTGTCGTTTTGACCTTCAATCACCTGGTACAACTCCTCAGTCTGCAAACGAGAGAGGGGGTACCAAACATGTTAGCAAACTAAGTATAAACTCCATTATCTTATTATCTCACCTATACAGATTTTCGTAGCAGGACTATTCCAAAATACCTATCTAGATGACACTACAATTTCTCTACGATCTGTTAGGCTGAAAATATCCATTTCTACAGATTACAGGATACTTGTCTACTTTGACAGGAAAAACCATTTCCTCATAGGTCCATGATTGCCAAACATTTTACCTCACTTTCCCTGCTTTTCAGAGTTTCCTTGAGGTTTTGAATTGTATCATCTTGCTTCTGAGATGACTCCTGAGCAGACTTCAGTTCACAGCTCATTTCATTCAGTTTTTCTTGAAGAATCTGAATTCAGTAAAGAAAAACCGTTTGGTAGGTCAATGATCTCTTTTACTCTCAAATGCAACCATGAAATCTGTCCTCAAATCTAGGTTTAAAGGATTTCTTAGGGGATGTTACATTGCTGTTTTCCCCCACACAGTGTAACCATTAAAGTCTTAAGTCAATCAGCAAGACAAAGTAACAGGAGATATGAAATATTTCCTTCAATACTCAATTGCTTCAACTCTCATGAGCTGTGCATTCTGTATGACAGCAGCCGTACTGGGGGTACTTGTCCATATGAGTCACTAAGGAGCCTTTATACAAGGACCAAGGAGCTTTTGCTATCTACTACATGACAGGACACAACAAGGGTACAAGCAAGGAGTGCTGCATCCCAAATTGTGGGAATTTTCTTCTAAGCAGATGTTAAAACCCATGGGCTACATAAAGGTCAAAAGTTAAATCAAAAGCATAAACTTCTTGTCTCAGTACCTTATACAGTTAAAAACCATATTCAAGTTTTAATCTCAGACATAAAAGACAGCAGAAATTCTGATCTGTGCAGAACAGACTAAAACGCTTGAGACAGAAAGGAAAGAGCTACACTTCTACGAATATAAAGAAACCCTTTGATCCCCAAGGGCGTGGTTTTGATCATACCTTGTTGGTGGTCTCTGTTTGCTGGATTTTTTCCTGGAGTTCTGCCAGATGGGAATCAGATACAGACTGCTGAGTTGTACCAGTCTCATTTGAATTCAACTTCTGTTGTTTGAGTAAGTCTTCAGTCACGGGCTAGGAAGAAGCACAAGCCAAGTTAAGCGTACCTGACAATAAATTTTATCTTCAAATGTTTTTGGCCTCTTTTGCCAGAGACTTAGCAAATTACGGGTGCTGAATGGATCATCGGTATGAATTGAAGAAAGGAAAAGTTCTGTTCCTTATTATGACTTATCAAGTCACTTACTCCCAAGCTACCATTCCTACCTTTCTGTATGAACCTGCATAAACACTACTCAAAGCAAGTAATTCAGAAATTAAAAAGGAGGGAGGATTTTAAAAAACACTCATGATGACCAAATATTTGCTATATTCTATTTTCAATCAGGGAATTCAAAAGATCAAATTTCTACCATCCCTAGGGGAGAAAAAGTTATAGCTCAACTACCCTCCTTATTGTATGCCTATTTCACATTATTAGAAAAGTGAGTAGATTTCAAATATGAAGCACATATTAGATACCAGTATTTAATCAGTACTAAATTTCCTAACTTTGGTAACTGAGTTGTTGTTATGCTATATTAAGATATATTATATCTGCAACTAATTCTCAAATAATTCACAAATAAAAAATGTGTCTACAGATAGTTGGAGTGATAAAGCAATTATAGCAACATATTAGCAACTCATAAATCTATGTAAATATTAGCAACTGGTGGACTTGGGAGTTCTCTGTACTTCTCTTAAGACTTCTCTAAGTTTGAAATTATTTCAAAGTAAAAATTAAAAATTAGAATTTAAAATCCATAAGGTCTGGGAAGGAGGTATGTTTTATAGGAATATCAGTTCATCAAAAAGACTTAGGAGAAAAAAACATCTATTTATATTTGAGACAATCAAGTATAGACAGACTAAGATAAACTTATTGAACTTGACCCAACATTCATTATGAGCTAAGATACAGAATTAAAACTTTAGCAATTCACTGTGGCATTAAATTCTACCTTTTCTCTCCCTGCTTCCTCCCCTCTTCTCTCCCACTCCCAATTAGGGAAAATACAAATCCATTATGAAGAGAAAAAAGGTAACTGCTATTAATTTTTTCTTTACCTCACACGTTCAAGTTCTGACTACCACCTTCCAGGCTGTGGGGTTATAGCTGACCTTAAACCACTTCCTGATAGCAGCTGACTGGAAGTTGGGCTTCCCTCCTGGCTCAGATAGTAAAGAATCTGCCTGCAATGCTGGAGACCTGGTTTCAATCCCTGGGTTGTGAAGGGAACAGCTACCCACTCCAGTATTCTGGCCTGGAGAATTTCAAGGACAGAGGAGCCTGGCAGGTTACAGTCCATGGGGTCACACAGTCAGACACAATTGAGTGCCTTTCAGTTTCTTTCTTAATAAAGATTTCAGAAGAAAAATCTTTTCTATTCTCCCAGTGCTGTTCATCATTTTAAAAAAACATCTATGAAGTACCCTAATATGCAAAGCACTATGGGAGGGGGAGTGGGGAGCTACAGAATAAAAGAACAAGGAAATACACAAAATAAAAGATAGTGACAAGGAAACAGGTAAGCAGGACAAAGTCATTAAGTTACTCTAAACTGGCTGATCAGTGGGAGGTCTCTTTCAGACAGTATTTAAATGAAGATCTACCTGATTAGGAACCAGCAATGCAAAGATCTAGGCAGAGGAACAACTCAAGAAAAAGACCTAGGGTAGATATGACCCTGGGAAAGAAAAAGGCCTTTGTGGATGGAGAAGTACTTTCCAACAGAAGTATAATGTGAGCTATATGTGTAATTTAAATTTTTCTAGTATCTTCATTGACTAAAGTAAAAATAAATAAAGTTAATTTTAATAAAACATTTTGCCACTCAGTTGTGATTGACTCTCTAGGCCAGAATACTAGAGTGGATAGCCCTTTCCTTCTCCAGGGGATCTTCCCAACCCAGGGATCGAAATCCAGGTCTCCCGCATCACGGGTGGATTCTTTACCAGCTGAGCCACAGTTCAGTGCAGTTCAGTCGTTCAGTCGTGCCCGACTCTTTGCAACCCCATAGACTGAAGCATGCTAGGCCTCCCTGTCCATCACCAACTCCTGGAGTTTACTCAAACTCATGTCCATTGATTCTGTGATGCCATCCAACCATCTCATCCTGTCGTCCCTCTCCTCTCGCCTTCGATTTTTCCCAGCATCAGGATCTTTTCAAATGAGTCAGTTCTTCACATCAGGTGGCCAAAGTATTGGAGTTTCAGCTTCAGCATCAGTCCTTCCAGTGAATATTCAGAACTGATTTCCTTTAGGATGGGCTGGTTGGATCTCCTTGCAGTCCAAGGGACTCTCAAGAGTCTTCTCCAACACCACAGTTCAAAAGCATCAATTCTTTAGCGCTCAGCTTTCTTTATAGTCCAACTCTCACATGCATACATGACTACTGGAAAAACCATAGCTTTGACTAGATGGACCTTTGCTGGCAAGGTAGTCTCTGCTTTTGAATATGCTGTCCAGATTGGTCATAGCTTTTCTTCCAAGGAGCAAGTGTCTTTTAATTTCATGGCTACAGTCGCCATCTGCAGTGATTTTGGAACCCCAAAAAATAGTCTGTCACTGTTTCCACTGTTTCCCCATCTATTTGCCATGAAGTGATGGGACCAAATGCCATGACCTTAGTTTTCTGAATGTTGAGTTTTAAGCCAACTTTTTCACTCTCCTCTTTCACTTTCATCAAGAGGCTCTTTAGGTCTTGATGAGCCACAAGGGAAGCCCAAGAATACTGGAGTGAGCTATCTGGAGTATAGCCTATCCCTTCTCCAGGGGATCTTCCTGACCCAGGAATCGAACTGGGGTCTCCTGCATTGCAGGCAGATTCTTTACCAACTGAGTTATCACGGAAATCCTTCAATGAAACATTTTGACCAAATATATTGTATTTAAAATATTGTCACAAGTATGCATGCAATATGAAAATTAACAAGATACTAATTCTTTACATTGTTCCTTTAAAATTAAAGGTATACTGTACATTCATAGCATCTCTCAATTTGGACTAGCCACATTTCATGTGGTCAACAGCCACACAAGGCTAATGGTCGCCTTGCTGGAGCACACAGGGCCAGAGCACGATGGGCAAAGGGGATGCTGACACATGACGAAGTGGGAAGGCAGGCGGGGCCAGATCAGATGTAGCTTCTATGCACCACAGGTAATGAAGCTGCATTTCATTCTCATTGACATAGGAATGGACTGCAGTGTTTTTAACAGAAAAGTAATCAATTATATTTAAATTTTTAAAAGATCACTCTAGTTGCTATATGATAACTGAACTGTTGGAGAGCATCAGGGGAAATGAGAAGAACAGCTAGGAGGCTGCTGCATGGGAATGAAAATACTGCTTTGGATTATAGTGGTAATAAAGGAGGGAAAGAGAAATGGATAGATTTGAACATGTTTTGAAAGTAGAGTCAACAGGCCTGGATAGTGGGAGAGGGAGAAAGAGACAAGTAGCAAGGATAAGGATTCCTAGAAAAAATTGAGATATTTGTTGTTGTGGGTATAATGGGGAGCCTTGCCCTGAAGCAATGTGAATTATGTCACACCACAGGAGAAGCAAGTCTTTTAATAGATATTTACAACAATTCTACTGATAAATAACTTTATCACTTAACAATAAAACATTCTCTACAAAACTTGGCTTCTTACTTTCTCGGTGTAAAACAACTTTCCAACAACATCTATTTTAAAGTACTTTCCAAATTTAAACTGTAACCAGCAAAATTAAGTAAAATAGCTTCAAGTTTTAAATGCCAGGGAAGGTAGCCATATTTAGTCACTTCAAAGAATCTTAGACCAGTGAAGGACACTTTATAAACTAACCATCTGATCTACTCTCAACTCACATGTGAGAAAACGGAGACTTGTAACAGGTAAATAATTTGTCCAAAGTTACACTGGAAATAGGATCCAATTAAGCTGAATGCACTTAAAATGGTAACTTCTCTTTCATATCTATAAAATCAACTGCCTATCATAATGCCTGGAATATTAAGTAAGCAGTGTTTTTCACTCAGTCGTGCCTGACTCTTTGTGACCCCATGGACTGCAACCCACCAGGCTCCTCTGTCCATGAGATTTTCCAGGCAAGGATGCTGGATTGGGTTGCCATTTCCTTCTCCAGGGGATCTTCCCAACCCAGGGATCAAACCCAGGTCTCCTGCATTGCAGGTGGATTCTTTACCAGCTGAGCCACAAGGGAAGCCACCTGGAATATTACTTGAGCCAAAAATTTTTGCTTAGAATGAACAACAGAAGAAAAAGCAAATAAGCAACAGGCCTGTTTTCTAATTTCCAGCCCAATGTTTTAATCCCTCAGTGGCTCTCTTAGAAAAAAGACTGGCTGGATAGAAAGGGAGATGTTTAATTTAAATATTTCAACATCAACTTTAAATCTGAAGAATGCCGCAGAAAAGCACATAATGAGCCTGGACCTTGTCTGAACCCATCTTGGCATGCATATTCATAGGAAACCTCTTCTTCTAGGAATGTAATATATGGACCGAAAGTCTGGAAGATGCTTGTTTCTTCTTTATTCTTAGTACTTTATTACTATAAATCTCAAGGGAAAAAAAAAAAAAAAAGCCCTTGCAGGTAAGTCTGCCAAAAGAGTGCTTATCAAAGGCCCACTGAGTAAACAGCTGACAATTAATTCTTGTGAGTATCAAGTACATAAACCAATCACTCCTATGAAGATTGTGTAGAGCATGATATCAGTAATACTTGATCTGGTTGAATGGGTGTTAATCTCCAGGGTATCAGTTACTAAAATCATGTTGTAATCATAATTTTAAGTTGGTTTTGACTCAGGACAAATACTTTTCAGCAACAGAAAAGAGAATTCCTTCCAGGCCTAATGCTGCATAATGTAAGACCTTTAGGCTAAAAGGCAGTTATTTTGATCTGTATTAACAGCATTTTTCTTGTCATAACAGCATTTTCCTAGTCATAACAGCAAGTCATAGAGCTCAAACTGCTATAATTTTCTATCCTATTGTTAGTAATAGAAGATACAGCAGCATCTAATGCTTACATCTTGCAAAGGGCCTGATCTGGGTTATGTAGCTAAGCTATGAGAGGGATAAATTCATCGCAGTCATACAAGAGCCAGGTTCTGGCATTGCAAGGTTTGAAGCAAAGATCTCTCGCTCTTTGAATTTACAGAAAAGGAATCTGCACATGAGCCAAAACTGAAGTAATGTTCACTAAGGGACCACAGCCCTCCTATCATAGCTTTTCTAGTTCAGGAAATAACAAGATAGAAGAAGGCTTCAAACCTTTCTTTAAATAAGTGAAAAACCTTGGGTCTTTAGACATAAATTCTGTAGGAGGCAATAAATCAGTTTGCACAATATGAGAAAATTATTAAGCAAAACTACACTGTTGCTCGTTAGCTTTAAAATAAGAAAGAAAGAAGGAAAGAAAGAAAAAGGAGAAAGGCAACCAGGAGGAATTCTGATGGTGACATTTAACAGTAACCAGATTAAACAAAGGAAGCAAAATGCCCTTACAGAACAATCTCCCTCTTTAGGAGAGAAGAGCTTTTCTTCATATTTGGAGTATAATTTAACTAAAGGAAAATAATTTGCACTTACTTCTATTCTATACACACTTGTTCAGAGAAAGACAAAAATCTGTCTGCCTTTGTCCCACTTAGTTCTGCTTTCGCCATAAAGCACACTAGGCCTTAAAAAGCTTATAAAAGTCAACCAGACTTAGACAGTAGATCTGGAATCCAAAATACACATTTTATCTACAAACACTTTATGTCTAATTAATCTATTTCCCTCCACATTCTTAATTATTGGAGAAAATAGCTTAGCAATCAAATACCAGAATTCTTCAGGCTGAATGTTTTCTCTCTCCTCTCCATGTTTTAATATTCAACAAACAGTAAAGACGGTAAAGCCTGGTGATAGCAGAAGTCTTATACTGCTGTATTAAAGGGCTATTTTTTTTTTTCTAATGTCTACATTTAGTGAAGTAAAGGGATTTGACCTAAAGATACAATTACCATATTTTAACTGTGCTCATCAGGATGCCAAAGTTCTTCACAGGGTCTATCCCTAAAGAATCCACCTGACATCCTCAGGTTATAGAACAAAAGCCCTGCACTTAAAATAAGTAGTTACTTAATTCAATGCCATCAGGCAATGTGATTTAATACACAGAATAAAAAGGTCTTGGATGAGAATGGCTAGGAACTTTTGACTCCACCTGAGCTAAGTTATTTAACCATGAGCTTTCCATATCTCTAAACTGACAGACTGCCTGAGATGATCTTTAGAATCCTTCTCAATTCCAAAATTTGTTGAGCCCAGGCACCAACAGAGTATTTTAAATTTAATATGGAGGAAAAATCTTTTGCTTTACTGCAGTTTTCTAAGTCTTCACCTTTCTTCAATATTGGCCATATTTGAAGGGGGCTATATTTCTACTATATTGGTCATATTTCCCATCCACTCTGTCCAACTACTTTTAGATCCTAATACAGAAACACTACGATGAATCTGTGACATCTATGTTGGCTCACAGAAATACTGTACTGGAAAGCTCAAATTTAGCTGTGAAGGCCAATGAAAGAAAAGGGAGCAAAAGGAAAGTACACAAGCGTTGGGCATCCTAAACATTTTATAGAAATGAAAACACAGTTTAAACTTTTGGATACTCATACTTTTCCCTAACAATGCTGTTTCTGACAAGTTAGTGTAAATTCAAAAATATTTCTCCCATATTCTTACTGTGATGCAAATTTTATACACAATAGAACTGTTTTTCAAAGCTGTCAAGTGAGAGTCAACAATTTCATTTAGAAGCTCTAAGATTCTGGGATGATGTTGACTGGTTAGCAAGCTTTCCAGAAACACCTTCTAGATTGTCCACCTCTGTAACAGTATGACTAAAGAATCTATATCAAGTAGAACATGCCAGATGTTTCACAACGTTAACTGAAACTACTGCTGCTGTATAAACAAGACAGCATCTGTCAGGCCCCTGTACACAACTGAATGTAAAAAGTTGGTATGAACAGCTCAAAGTAAGATCAACTGCCATCTTCCAGTCATTACGAAATTCACGAGTAAAACAGGTAAAACTCTATCACCCAATAACGGATGAAGTCCTGCTCAACACCAAACATCTTCACATAGAGCTCGTTATACAAACTGGCTGTAGACACGTTTTGCCTTAACATTTTAAATTTTGAATTCCCAAGTCTCTTTTATGAAAAAGTCATCATTAGTCCTCAAATGACCTCTTAATTTATTATAAATGTTGTCCACATATTACAATATTTTGGTGGATTAATAGGTTCTCCTCAAACCTTTACCCTATGCTCTAATCAGTTCAAGGCACAGGTGGGGATGAATGGCTTAATGCTCTAGGGCGGACTAACTTGGGAACTAACTCCCTCACAGAAGAAAATATTCATAAATCTAAAAGTGAAAACAAAACAAACAAACAGAAGTAGAGAGGCGGTAGGACAAGTGAGAGGAAAGAGTTCCAGTGCCAGAAATAAGATTAAAAATTGTTTAAGATGAAAATGAATTATGAATCTTTGTCTTAAACATGTACAATTTTGATAATTAGTGGGAAAGCCAACAGATAATCTTATAAAGAGGCTACTATGGAAAGCAAATTACTTGTGTGAATCACATTTATTAAAATGGACAGAAGCAAAAGGTAAAGCAAAAATGGGTTCAATGATTAATTTTCTCAAGTCTAGACTATTAACCTTCCCCTAGATAGAAATCATGTGAAGCCTGAAGCCAGCTAACTTTAATCAGAAAGGCAATATGCAGCCATTTTGTATACCTGGACCCGAAGTGGCAGATAATCTTCACAGAGATCATCCCACAGCTCCTGCAGGTCTGAAATCTCCAAGGGATAACTCACAGGTGTCTTGTAAAGGGGTTTCAAAGACCTGTTAAGGAAACCAGAACTAACTCCATCTGTCATGATATGGCCAGGCCTGGTTCCAGATGGATTGGATTTCACTGGAATAGGAAGCTTGCTCCCTCGGGGGCTCTGGATGGGCTTATAATCAAGACCTTTAATCATGCTAAGAGCTAGCTCCAGCTTATGGTTACACGTATGCTGGGGAGCCTGTTCATCTGAACAGCAGTCACACTTTACAAGTTCCTTTGCGCTTCTCTCAGGTTCCTCATCCTTTGGTTGTGGAGGACTAGCCTGGACACTTGCATCCAAAGATTCCACAGAGGATCCCGGGGTCCCTTCCTCCATGCTTTCTCCATCTGGCGGTACCTTCGCATTTGGTAAATCCGGTGGCCCAACCTCGGACAACGCTGGTTCTTCAGTGCAAATGCTGGTGGACCATCTGGTAGAGGGGCCACAAGAAATACTTTTCGCCACCTTTCGAGGTACCTTACAAATGGCTTCGTAGTCAGAATCAGCCACCCGCAAAGCTGCACAGCCTCGGCATCTCCTGGGTCGATTTCCGGGGCCTTCCGAAGCATGACAGCTGTGCTCCTGAATCTGATCTTCATTTTCTACCCAACACTCGAACCCTGAATAGGCAAAGTCTTCCTGGAGCAGTGCAGAGTATCTGACATCGGGTAAGCTGGAAATGTCAACCGTTCCATTCCCCGCCTTGGTCTCCGCGCCAGGGTCATCGTTATTCTTCCGATACATGCTAGCAATGCAGAACTTGAGGCGGTCCTTCTCCAGCAGCAGCTTCTGCAAGCGCTCAATAGAAAGGGCTTCGATCCGGGCAATGACGGTGTCGAATCTATAGATCCGATCGAGCATGAACGCGCACTTGCTGCAAGCAAACTCAGCTTTGCCATCGCGGGAGACATCCTTGCCCAGGACGTGCGACAACAGAACCTGGAGGTTGAGCTTGGACGCCGTGTGGAAGATCCAGCGCCGCTGGTTTCCGCACAGCTCCCGGGCACAGATCCTGCAAATCTCCTTCATCTTCCCTCCTACGGTTGCCGAGCTTCCCGGAGGCGGCTGCTGTTCGGTGATCGCTCACTGGCGCTTGGTTGCGTTCCGTCTCCCGCCTCGGTGGCCTCCGGCTGGCATGGCACAGCTTGGTGGGGTGCCCACCCTGCAGGGGCGCTCCGCTGACACCCGCGCGCGGGTTCTGGGTACCAGAGTGGTCAGCCCCGCCCCTCGGGGAGGCGGCGGGCGAGGAAATGCCTCAGGAGGATGCTGAGTGACAGCAGCGCAGGCCGCGCTCAGAACCTGCCATGT
The DNA here is from genome assembly GCF_001704415.2 of Capra hircus. Lineage (NCBI taxonomy): Eukaryota > Metazoa > Chordata > Mammalia > Artiodactyla > Bovidae > Capra > Capra hircus. The sequence goes on along the minus strand of NC_030810.1, from coordinate 97,642,367 downwards.
CTCCTCCAGCTGTCTCTCCCGCCAGCCGCTGTGTCCTCAATGTCCTCCCTTTTCAGCGGGCCGAGTTCGCGGTCCTCCGGCTGCCGCCCGCGGCTGACGCAAAGACTCAGAGATTGAGGATCAGATTTCAAGATGGCGCCGGCGGCTCGACGCCTGCAGCCGCCAGCAAACTCCTCTGGGAGCTGTAGTCCAGGAGGCCGGCTCCTCGCTCTGCGCATGCGGGGTGGCCAGCGCGTCCCGTCGCTTCCGAACAAGTCAATGCCTCTCGCGGTACAGCGCAGGCTCGACCTGCTGTGGTTACCCAGGTGGAAGAGCGGGACGGAGAACGACCGCTGCCAGGCCACTTTTATCTGCTAAAATTTCACTCCAAAAGCGCACCAGTCCCCTTGCGTTTCCTCCCTCCCGCCCGGGAGGACTGTCCGAGGCTCTGCACGGGGAGGAGAAAGCCGAATCCCTCCCCTTCTGTCCACGGGTACTGCCACGTACTCTGGAGGGAGCAGTCTCGCAGCACCACTGGGTACCGCTGCGCGCTGCCTCTCTCCGGCCCCACCTCCTCTCCCTTCTCACTCCTGTTCCTGGAGTAAAAGGCCCTGGGGCTACACCCGCGGCCGGGGAGGCGGGAATTTTAGGAGGCTCAGTTCAGCCTCCCTCTGGACTGTCGGGAGTACTCAGAAAAGAGGACAAGTGTTTCTTCCCTCGCCATGCTGGGGTTGAGTTTACCAGGATGATTTGCCTTTTTTTTAGAGAGTAAATTGAGAGGCGGCACAAAGCAGTCACCTGAGAAAGAGTCCAACAAAAACCACACGAATGGTTTACCAAGAGTTTGAAGATGCTGGACAAAAGGAGCTTTTTCAAGAATGTAGACACCCGAGAGTAGACTGCCGCCAGCAAACCCTCTTTCAAGTTTCACGTGGGATGCAGGCCTTATTTTCGGGGAGGGAAGGGGAGACAAACACTAGAACAAAAGACCTTGTTTATTTGAGCAAGAGTCCAAAGCATCAGGGAGTGCTGCTCTCTGCAGAAGTGGGGCTGGGAATTTAACTGACTTCAGTTAGTATCCTGTCTTACTCAACATTATCCAGTAGTAAGTCACCCTACCCTTGGGTATAGACCTTGAATTGCACACAAAGAGTGGACGGAAGCTGGGGCTCTCTCTAGGTGGAATTGAGGTGTCATCCTATATTTATAATTTTCTCCCTGGCAAACTCCAAATAGGAGGAAAAACAGTCCCAGGCAATCATCTGGAGTTTTCCCAGAGCAGGACATTTCCCAGTTACAGTAATGCTAGATTTCACTAACTTGACCTTGTGAAATATGCAGATGATACCACCCTTATGGCAGAAAGTGAAGAGGAGCTAAAAAGCCTCTTGATGAAAGTGAAAGAGGAGAGCGAAAAAGTTGGCTTAAAGCTCAACATTCAGAAAATCCGGTCCCATACGGTCCCATCACTTCATGGGAAATAGATGGGGAAACAGTAGAAACAGTGTCAGACTTTATTTTGGGGGGCTCCAAAATCACTGCAGATGGTGACTGCAGCCATGAAATTAAAAGACACTTACTCCTTGGAAGAAAAGTTATGACCAACCTAGATAGTATATTCAAAAGCAGAGACATTACTTTGCCGACTAAGGTCCGTCTAGGCAAGGCTATGGTTTTTCCTGTGGTCATGTATGGATGTGAGAGTTGGACTGTGAAGAAGGCTGAGCACCAAAGAATTGATGCTTTTGAACTGTGGTGCTGGAGAAGACTCTTGAGAGTCCCTTGGACTGCAAGGAGATCCAACCAGTCCATTCTGAAGGAGATCAACCCTGGGATTTCTTTGGAAGGAATGATGCTGAAGCTGAAGCTTCGGCACTTTGGCCACCTAATGCGAGGAGTTGACTCATTGGAAAAGACTCTGATGCTGGGAGGGATTGAGGGCAGGAGGAGAAGGGGACAACTGAGGATGAGATGGCTGGATGGCATCACAGACTCGATGGACGTGAGTCTGAGTGAACTCCAGGAGGTGGTGATGGACAGGGAGGCCTGGCATGCTGCAATTCATGGGGTTGCAAGGAGTTGGACACGACTGAGCAACTGAACTGAACTGAACTGACCTTGTGAGATATTAAATTAATAAGGCCAACAACAAAGTATTTCTGAACCTCATCTCCAGGTCAGAGCCTATACTTCTAAACTTGGAGACATTCAGATGCCTTCAATGAAAACCCATAATAAACCCCCAAAGTTCTTCAGTTCAGTTCAGTTGCTCAGTCGTGTCCAACTCTTTGAGACCCCATGAATCGCAGCATGCCAGGCCTCCCTGTCCATCACCAACTCCTGGAGTTCACTCAGACTCATGTCCATCGAGTTAGTGATGCCATCCAGCCATCGCATCCTCTGTCGGCCCCTTCTCCTCCTGCCCTCAATCTCTCCCAGCATCAGAGTCTTTTCCAATGAGTCAACTCTTCACATGAGATGGCCAAAGTACTGGAGTTCTTATGGAGGATTTAATGAGATGATTTGGGGTAAGTACTTGAACAGAATTTGGCTCATTAAACAAATGGGACTCTGTACACATAATATTGTATCACTCTTTTATTTAATCATCGAAACAAAATCTTAGTAGCTCCACCATGAATGATAAGGACAGTCCTTAGAGCTTTGGCTTTAGTAGGCTACAGAACTTTGCATCTGTGATTTCACCTAAATATGCACATTCTGGCCCCCAAACCAAGAATGTAAAAGAGATTTTCAAGTAAAACTCACCACAGGTGCGTTTTTGCCTACCTCTAGCTATATGAGCTTCAGAGTCAGAAGAAATTAAGTAACAATCTTTGGAATCTATACAGAAGCGAGGAATTTCTGGCCTGCCAGAACACTACCCTGCTATACCCTGTCTTAAGTATTGTCTTCAAGAATAGCAAGGACTCAAAAGTCCAAAAAGTACAAACTAAGATATTAATTAAGGCCTCATTTTTGGTTGTGGGTGCAAGCCACATTCTCTTACTGAAGAAAATGCAAAATGAAACAAAGTAATTAATGAAACAAAAGTGCTCTTTGGGAGCAAACTCTAAATAATCCTTTGTATTATTCTGCATTCTTTAATAAGATTTTGCACCTGACCTGCAGTCTCTAAACTTTAATGATATCATACAGATAGTTGACATAGACATGCAAGTCAGTACAAACAGAGAAAAAGCAACTTAGCATTGAAGAATATGTTTGCTATAACAAATATCAACATACTAGAAAAGAGAGCTATACATTTCTTGGCTTCCAACAAGATTAATAAAGCACTCAACTCTACTCCCGGAGGAAATACTTAAAGACCGTATTTCAAAATGGATAGAGTACTAGAACTTCTCCTAACATGATCATTTGATATTTTTCAGCTCAGTTCAGTTGCTCAGTCAGGTCCGACTCTTTGTGACCCCATGAACCGCAGCACACCAGCCTCCCTGTCTAACACCAAATCCCGGAGCCTGCCCAAACTCATGTCCATTGAGTCAGTGATGCCATCCAACCATCTCATCCTCTGTCATCCCCTTCTCCCCCTGCCCTCAATCTTTCCCAGCATCAGGGTCTTTTCAAATGAGTCAGCTCTTCGCATCAGGTGGTCAAAGTATTGGAGTTTCAGCTTCAACATCAGACCTTCCAATGAATACCCAGGACTAATCTCCTTTAAGATGGACTGGTTGGATCTCCTTGCAGTCCAAGGGACTCTTAAGAGTCTTCTCCAACACCACAGTTCAAAAGCATCAATTCTTCGGCGCTCAGCTTTCTTCACAATCCAACTCTCACATCCATACATGACTATTGGAAAAACCATAGCCTTGACTAGACAGACCTTTGTTGGCAAAGTAACGTCTCTGCTCTTGAATATGCTATCTAGGTTGGTCATAACTTTTCTTCCAAGGAGTAAGCGTCTTTTAATTTCATAGCTGCCATCACCATCTGCAGTGATTTTGGAGCCCAGAAAAATAAAGTCAGCCACTGTTTCCCCATCTATTTCCCATGAAGTGATGGGACCGGATGCCATGATCTTCCTTTTCTGAATGTTGAGCTTTAAGCCAACTTTTTCACTCTCCTCCTTCACTTTCATCAAGAAGCTCTTTAGTTCTTCTTCACTTTCTGCCATAAGGGTGGTGTCATCTGCATATCTGAGGTTATTGATATTTCTCCTGGCAATCTTGATTCCAGCTTGTGCTTCACCCAGCCCAGTATTTCTCATGATGTACTCTGCATATACGTTAAATAAGCAGGGTGACAATATATAGCCTTGATGTACTCCTTTTCCTATTTGGAACCAGTCTGTTGTTTCGTGTCCAGTTCTAACTTGCTTCCTGACCTGCATACAGATTTCTCAAGAGGCAGGTCAGGTGGTCTGGTATTCCCATCTATTGAAGAATTTTCCACAGTTTATTGTAATCCACACAGTTAAAAGCTTTGGCATAGTCAATAAAGCAGAAATAGATGTTTTTCTGGAACTCTCTTGCTTTTTCCATGATCCAGCGGATGTTGGCAATTTGATCTCTGGTTCCTCTGCCTTTTCTAAAACCAGCCTGAACATCTGGAAGTTCTTGGTTCATGTATTGCTGAAGCCTGGCTTGGGAGAATTTTGAGCATTACTTTACTAGCATGTGAGATGAGTGCAATTGTGTGCTAGTTTGAGCATTTTCTGGCATTGCCTTTCTTTGGGATTGGAATGAAAACTGACCTTTTCCAGTCCTGTGGCTACTGCTGAGTTTTCCAAATTTGCTGACATATTGAGTGCAGCACTTTCACAGCATCATCTTTCAGGATTTGAAATAGCTCAAGTGGAATTCCATCACCTCCACTAGCTTAGTTTGTAGTGATGCTTCCTAAGGCCCACTTGACTTCACATTCCAGGATGTCTGGCCCTAGGTAAGTGATGACACCATGGTAATTAACTGGGTCATGAAGATCTTTTTTGTACAGCTAAAAAGATAACTTTTGTATAGATCAACTGAAAATAAAAATTTTAAAGTGAAACTCAGAAGAAAAGTTATGTGGGACATCCCTGATGGTCCTGCCAATTCAGAGGACATGGGTTTGATCCCTTTAGTCCAGGAAGATCTTCCATACCTTACAGCAACTAAGCCTATGAACCACAACTACCGGACCTGTACTCTAGAGCCCATGCTCCACAAGAGAAGGCACCACAATGAGAAGCTGGCACACCACAGGAAAGAGTAGCCCCCACTAGAGAAATCAGAGAAAAGCCTGCCCACAGCAATGAAAATCCAGCCCAGCCATAAATAAATAAATAATTTTTTTTAAAAAGAGAGAGAAGAAAAGAAACAAAAATTATGGACAATAAATTCAGCACTTCACAGTTCTTACCAATATCGTCTTGGTCAAGATTTTTTTTGTTTCTTGTTAACACTGTCTACCTCTGGGGAGGCAAGCAAAATGGGGAGCTGAACAGAGCATTTACTTTTATTCTGTATACCATGGATGATTTGAATCTACGGTGATACGTATATATTCATATATTAGTTTTTAAATGTTTTAAAATTTGGAAATATCCTATAGTTAAAACTAAGAGGAGTTCCCTGGCAGCCTACTGATTTCCACTGGCTTTTACTGCTGTGGCCTGGGTTCAATCTCTGGTCAGGGAACTGACATTCCCACAAGCCTCAAGGCAAAAACAACAACAACAACAACAACAACAACAAAACAACTAAGAATTGTGCCAATTTAAGACACACAGAGTCTAAGTAGTAAAACGTGAACCTACAACGAGAACTTTTATAATATATGTGATAAATATCTGTGGACAGTTTATATAAACAAAAGTTCAAGGGGATATGCAAGTTATTATTTAGTGATTAAGTCTGGAGAGTATAATTATGGAGACTTCCTTTCTCCTTTCCTCATTTGTATTCTGTAATCTTCTGTAATAAGCATATATTGATTTTCTGATAAGATAAAGTGTTACTAAGAGGTAAAATAAACACATTTTGATATGTTCATATAATGCAATATTAGAAGTGCATGTGTGCTCAGTCATGTCCAACTCTTCGTGACACCATGGACTGTAGCCTGCCAGACTTCTCTGTCCATGAAATTTTCCACGCTCCACAAGAGAAGGCACCACAATAAGAAACCGGCACACCGTAAGAAAGAGTAGCCCCCACTAGAGAAATCAGAGAAAAGAGAAAAGAATACTGGAGTGGGTGGCCATTTCCTTCTCCAAGGAATCTTCCCAACCCAGGGATAGAACCCATGTATCCTGCATTTGATGCATTGCCAGGCAGATTCTTTTCCACTAGTGCACCCAATATTAACCATCAGTAAAAAAGAATGAAGTCTGATACCCACAACATGAATGAATCACAAAAGCATCTTAAGTGAAACAAGCATATCAATATACCCTGTGTGATTTCATTTAAGTCTAACAACTTAAAGTCTAACTATTTATAGAATAATAGAAATTCAGAAAGTGGTTATTGGCTGGAGTGGAGGGAGATAGGGTAACAACTGATTGACAGGGGGAACAACAGAATTTTCTGGAGTGATGAAAATGTTCTATATCTTGTTTTGGGTGATGGTTACATGGATGTATACAATTTTGAAGCTCACTGAACTAAATGGTTTTATCTGTAGATTTGAAATGTTATTATTAGTTCAATTTTTAAAAGATTAAAGGAGTAAATAAATATGTAAGTACTCATAAAATTTTAATCTGAGGGATTTCTTTGGTGAAAAGTAACTTCTACTTTGGGCTTCCCTGGTGGCTCAGTGGTAAAGAATCTGCCTGCCAAGCAAGAGACACAGGTCCCTGAGTCGGGAAGATTCCCTGGAGAAGGAAATGGCAACCCACTCCAGTATTCTTGCCTGGGAAATCTCATGGCCAGAGGAGCCTGATGGGCTAGAATCCACAGGGTCACAAAAGAGTTGGACATGACTTAGCGACTAAACAAACAACCTCTACTTGATCGTAAGAATAGCTTTGAAACTGGGAAAATAAAATGTAGCCCAGAAGAAATTCTGTAAAAGGCTCAATTGAAACTTCATAGTTCCTATTCATATGAGCTTTGGAAAATATTATTTTATATACACATACATGCCATATAGATGGCACAGTGGTAAAAGAATCTGCCTGTCAATGCAGGAGATGCAAGAGACACAGATTCGATCCCTGGGTCAGGAAGATCCCCTGAAGAAGGAAATTGCAACCCACTCCAGTATTCTTGCCTGGGAAATCTCACGGACAGAGGAGCCTGGTAGGTTACACTCCATGGAGTCGCAAAGAGTTGGGAACAACTGAACAACTGAGCACGCGCGCACACACACACCATACATTTATGATTGAAGTGAAGCATTTGTTAAGGTAAGACCTAGGGTTTTTGTGATGATCAATAACCTCAGATATGCAGATGACAACACCCTTATGGCAGAAAGTGAAGAACTAAAGAGCCTCTTGATGAAAGTGAAAGAAGGGAGTGAAATAGTTGGCTTAAAGCTCAACATTCAGAAAATGAAGATCATGGAATCTGGTCCCATCACTTCATGGGAAATAGATGGGGAAACAGTGGAAACAGTGTCAGACTTTATTTTTCTGGGCTCCAAAATCACTGAGGATGGTGACTGCACGCATGAAATTAAAAGACAGGGGAAAAGACTTGGGAGGAAAGTTATGACCAACCTAGACAGCATATTAAAAAGCAGAGACATTACTTTGCCAACAAAGGTCCATTTAGTCAAGGCTATGGTTTTTCCAGTAGTAATGTATGGATGGGAGAGTTGGACTATAAAGAAACCTGAGCGCCGAAGAATTGACGCATTTGAACTGTGGTGTTGGAGAAGACTCTTAAGAGTCCCTTGGACTGTAAGGAGATCCAACCAGTCTGTCCTAAACGAGATTAGTCCTGGTGTTCATTGGAGGGACTGATGTTGAAGCTGAAACTCCAATACCTTGGCCACCTAATGCAGAGCTGACTCATTTGAAAAGACCCTGATGCTGGGATAGATTAAGGGCAGGAGGAGAAGGGGATGACAGAGGATGAGGTGGTTGGATGGCATCACTGACACAATGGACATGGGTTTGGGTGGACTCTGGGAGTTGGTGATGGACAGGAAGGCCTGGCGTGCTGTGGTTCATGGGGTCGCAGAGAGTCAGACAAGACTGAGCAACTGAACTGAACTGATTACTTCTAAAACTTATCAAAAGTACATAATAAAGGAAAATTTTACTGAGAACAATTTTCATATTATAAGCTATTAATGAATGTGATGAATTAAGCAAAGGATTAATTTTATATATCAGCAGTTTGCCCTCAAAATGAATCGACAAGTGCATTCACAAGCACATATTTGCTGTCTGCTGCTACTGCTAAGTCACTTCAGTCATGTCCAACTCTGTGCGACCCATAGACGGTAGCCCACCAGGCTCCCCTGTCCCTGGGATTCTCCAGGCAAGAACACTGGAGTGGGTTGCCATTTTCTTCTCCAACGCAGGAAAGTGAAAAGTGAAAGTGAAGTCACTCAGTAGTGTCTGACCCTCAGCGACCCCATGGATGGCAGCCACAGCCTTCCAGCCTCCTCCATCCATGGGATTTTCCAGGCAAGAGTACTGGAGTGGGGTGCCCTTGCCTTCTCCTATTTGCTGTCTATCCTAAGTCAAATCACTTATATCTGGCCCTTAATTTCCTAATCTACAAAATAAACATATTGAAATTAAACAGTGGTTTTTCTACCTTTGGCATGTATCAGAATCACTTGGAGGGCTTGTAACACATTTCTAATTCAGTTGGTCTGAGAAGGGGCCCAATAATGTGTATTCCCAACAGATTCTCAGATCATACAGATGCTGCTGAGAACCAAACAGAACTCTTAAAGTGTATTCCGACACATCTCAGCCAAAGGATCAGTTCTACAGATAAATGGGAAAACTCATTAAGGAAGAACTACATACAAAATTGTTGCATTTAGAGAACTGTATGCTCCTTTGGAAAGGAAATGACAACCCACTCCAGTATTCTTGCCTGGAAAATTCTATGGACAGAGGAGCCTGGTGGGCTACACAGTCCATGGGGTCGCAAAGAGTCGGACACGACTGAGCGAGCAAGATGCTCCTTTGGAACACGATTCCTAAGTACTATTATGATCAGGGTCTTTTGCACTATCTCTATTTTGATCTCCAAGTCTGGGGGCCTGGGAAGATTCTCTTAGAACCGTAGCTACTTTTGTACTCCCTCTGTTGTAGTGTTTCTAAGACCTCATTCTGGGCTGGGAGGGAGTTTCCAAGAGGTGGAAAATCCCTATGTCCCAAACCAGTTGTATTAGATTTCATTACCCTAGTTTATGACATTGAAAATAGCTGTCCTAATTACTAAAAACTATGCCCCTCCCCCCAGGAAAAAAAGTCATTCTGGCAGAGAAACAAAAGCAGCTGAGGAAATGTGAGAATATCAAAGTCAAGCCAGGTAGACTTTATGGTAACGCCACAAGCATGTGCATGATTCCCCTCTGCTGGTTAGAAATCCTGAAGAAGACAGAAGCCATCGTCCTCTGCATTAATTAAACACACAGCATTTCAAAACAGTTGGTTTAATACCACGAGACTTCCAGTTCAACTACAAACTGCAGTAATATGGTTATCAGCAGAACTTATCTTAATATAGTAAACACTGCAGGCTTTCATGTTATTAAATATCCACAGCTGTTTCATTGCATTTCAAAATACCTGTTAATCAACCGATGAGCAAGAATTTATGCAAATTCAGTGTTTTTTTTTTTTCTCTCTCTGTCTTCAGGGAGTTTTCAGTTTAGTTGAAGGGGTGAGAATGTGCATGCTACAGCTAGAATAACTGATTGGTAAACTAAATGGTACTGACATCTTCAATGTAAGTGCAGAAAAAGCTGACATAAGTGTGAGCTAATTCAGGTGAAGTGGACAAGAGTGGGATTGAAATGGGTTTTAGGATGGAGGAAACAAAGGAAAGGGAAAAAAGAGAAAGAAAGCAAAAGCAAAAAAAAAGAAGAAAGTAGCATCATGAAAAGTCTTGGGAGTTTGGTTAAATCTGCTGCTAGCCTGTAAGTAAAGAGGATTTTGTGGGACATCTGATCCTAATCCATGTATCTATCTATATACACACTTTGTACATCTCAAAAATTGCTCATTCAAAGAACATATATGAAGGGCCACCTGAAAACCAGACCCTATGCTATGGTGGGCCTTAGCAACTATAATTTGGTTAATGTTTGAGAAAGGCAAAAGAATTTGGACTTGGTGCTATGAATTTGAGCAAAGAATGACATGATGAAAAGTTTATTTTAGGGAAATCAGATGACAGAATGGCCTGAAGTTTTAAGGACAGATTTTGGGATGGTTACAGGGAAGACTTGCTAAAAAACCCATTGCCATGATTCATATGTGGGATAATGTGGTACAGTATAAAAATGGGGGGAAAAAGTGGTAAATATGAGTCATTTTGAAGGAATGAACACCAGGACTTGATGCAGAGCGGATGAAAGGTTAAACATGGTGATAAGGGTTTTGGTCGGGAAGACTGGTAGGAAAATTGTCTAAACAGAAATGTGGGAATTGAGGCCATATGCAAAAAGACTATACAAAGTTTTATTTGGGACATGCAGTATTTAGGGACCAAGGGAAAAACTAAGTGGAAAAATAAGTAGAGCTCTTCCACAATCAAAACACAGGCGAGGGAATTCCCTGGCAGTCCGGTGACTAAGATTCACTGCTTTCACTGCAGGGGCCTGGGTTCAATCCCTGGTCAGGGAGCTAGGATTCCACAAGTCATGGGATACAGCCAAAAATCAAAAGCAAGCAAGCAAACAAAAAACAGCTGACGACTTCCTGAATGTTCTGGTGATTTGGACTCTACTGGACTCTACTAGGAGGCCCAGGTTCTCCCTGGCCTGGGAACTAAGATCCCACATGCTGCACAATTTTACCAAAACAAAATAAGAAACAAATAGAAACAGATGAAAACTGGAACCAAAGAAATAAAAATAAAACAGGAAAAAAAAAAAAAACACAGGTGAGAGGGGAATGGAGTTTCAAGACATTGTCACTATCTGGACAAACATCAGGAGGAATGAGGTCAAACATAAACTATTATCCACAACAGGTTAGACTCGTAAACTAAAGAGGTGTCACCCTTAACCTCTCAGAATCCTTCCCTATTAAGCCAAACGCTAAATTCTTTTTGACCCTATTTCTGAGCATCTCCAGTGTGTTCAGAAATGTTGTTTCACATCTTCCCTACACTGTCCTTTTAGAGTTCTTAAAACCTGAAACCTGAATCATGTTACACAGCCTTAGATGCTTAACTCTCTATCATCCTGCATACTATTTCTAGAGCATTTATGGTAAAGATCCATAACTGTCCACAACCTATAGCATGTCCACTACCTACTTTTCCCTTCTCCAGGGATCGAACCAGGGTCTCCTGCATTGCAGGCAAATTCTTCACCAGCTGAGCTACCAGGGAAGCCCCACTACCTACAGAATCCAAAACCCTTAGCCTGGCATTTCAATATCTATACAAAAATATCCTAACCTATTTCCCTTTCAGCTCATCTCACATTTCTTCCCTGATCAAATGGCGACAAGGTAAATTTTTGAATATAGATGTATTACCTGTATACCCCCACCCACCTCTTTCCTAAGTCTGATAGTTAGAGCCCTTAGCATTCCCTTGACTAGTTTTTTGCAGAGCAAAGAACAGAGGTGGACTAAAGTCAAATGCATTTCCTGACTTGGACAAAATTTTAAATCCATTGAAAAGATTAAGCCAGGTGCCCCAGTATGGAAGAGAAAAGAGAGAAATGTCTTTGAGGTCAACAAAAGAGGAAAAGGTGAGTTTTCACCCAAATCAGGAAGAGAATGGGGTGGAGGTGGGAGGTCAAAGAGAAACAGGGACCCACCTCCATTATTAGTGTCCTGCAGAAGCAGCCCGACCTGAGAGGAGAAGGCCTGGGTGACTTGGAGAGGATAAAGTCTAGTCTGCTGCTGCTGCAGCTAAGTCACTTCAGTCGTGTCCGACTCTGTGCGACCCCACAGACGGCAGCCCACCAGGCTCCCCCGTCCCTGGGATTCTCCAGGCAAGAACACTGGAGTGGGTTGCCATTTCCTTCTCCAATGCATGAAAGTGAAAAGTGAAAGTGAAGTCGCTCAGTCGTGTCTGACCCTCAGCGACCCCATGGACTGCAGCCTACCAGGCTCCTCCGTTCACGGGATTTTCCAGGCAAGAGTACTGGAGTAGGGTGCCATTGCCTTCTCCGAAGTCTAGTCTAGGCTCCATCAGAGTCCACTTAGGATTGGTAGAACTGTGTTTGCTATGGCAGAGGTGCTTCATCAGTGGACCAATTATCAGAGTAGTCTCCTTGATGCTTTGACACCTGATAAAGCCTAGGGTCCGTCACATAACTGAGAGAGTGGGGAGGAGGAAGTACCAAACGAATGGAATTTAATTTCCCACCAGCCTGACTAGGATAAGGACTCAGGGTAACATTAAGTTGATTTAAGGAAAGTAATGTGCTATTTCCTGCATAACTGAATTTGTAAATTCAGAGTCACACCCACTATGAACCTTTTGTAGGTGTTCAATCAGAGTGAGTCAGTCCTAGGCCATTTTCACCTGTCTTTTCATTCTCTTTCAATATCATCTCAGCCTTTTCCATCTTTGTATTAATAACTTCCAATTTATATTTTTGATACTGTGATGGGCTTTCCTGGTGGCTCAGATGGCAAAGAATCTGCCTGTAGTACAGGAGACCTGGGTTCAATCCCTGGGATCTTCCCTGGGTTGGGAAGATCCCCCTGGAGGAGGGCATGGTAACGCACTCCAGTATTCTTGCCTCAAGAATCCCCATGGACAGAGGAGCCTGGCAGGCTACAGTCCATGGGGTCTCAGAGAGTCAGATACGACTGAGTGACTAAGCACACACAGCCTTTTCCATCTTTGTATTAATAACTTCCAACTTATACTTATGATACTGGGATTAATAATAATATATATTTGGTTTGTCCCTCTTTCTGGCACAGAATCCTAAATCTTCGGCATTGCCTAAAAGATGACAGTGATAGAGGTGTCTTTTATTGTGTTAATGAGGTGACTCAAAGCGTGGGGTAGTCGCCAGAGGAACAGGATTGTTACTGTTGTTCAGTCACTAAATCCTGTTCTACTCTTTGCAAGCCCGTGGACTGCAGCACGCCAGACTTCCCTGTCCTTCATTATCTTCCCGTTTGCTCAAACTCATGTCCATTGTGTCGGTGATGCCATTCAGCCATTTCACCCTCTGTGGTCCCCCTCTCCTCCTGCCCTCAATCTTTCCCAGCATCAGGGTCTTTTCCAATGAGTTGGTTCTTAGCATCTGGTGGCCAAAGTATTGGAGCTTCACTTTCAGCATCCGTCTAACCAATGAATATTCAGGGTTGATTTCCTTTAGGATTAACAGGTTTGATCTCCGTGCTGTCCAACATACTCTCAAGAATCTTCTCCAGCACCACAATTCAAAATCACTAGTTCTTCAGTGCTCAGTTTTCTTTATGGTCCAACTCTCACATCTGTATATGACTACTGGATAAACTGTAACTTTGACTATATGGACATTTGTTGGCAAAGTGATGTCTCTGCTTTTTAATACACTGTCTAAGTTTTTCATAGCTTTTCTTCCAAGGAGGAAGTATCTTTTAATTTCATGGCTGCAGTCACTGTCCTCAGTGATTTTGGAGCCCAAGAAAATAAAATCTGTCACTGTTTCCACTGTTTCCCTGTTCTATTTGCCATGCCAGATAAATGACCTTAGTTTTTTGAATGCTGAGTTTTAAGCCAGCTTTTTCACTCTCCTCTTTGACCCTCATCAAAAGGCTCTTTAGTTTCTCTTTACATTCTGCCATTAGAGTGGTATCATCTACATATCTGAGGTTGTTGGTATTTCTCCTGACAGTCTTCATTCCAGCTTGAGATTCATCCAGCCTGGCATTTTGCATGGTGTACTCTGCATATAAGTTCAATCAGCAGGGTGACAAGATACAGCCTTGATGGACTCCTTTCCCAATTTTAACCAGTCCAGTGTTCCATGTCCGGTTCTAACTGTTGCTTTTTGACCTGCATACAGGTTGCTCAGGAGACAAGTAAGGTGATCTGGTGGAATTTTCAGTCCTATCCCCAATCTCTGGGGAAGGGAAAAAGACCTGAAGGCTGTCAATCACCAATGGCCAATGATCCAGTCAGTCATGCTTTTGTAGTGAAGCCTCCATAAAAACCCAAGAGGACTGGGTTCAGACAGCTTTTGGGTTGGTGAATGTCTGGAAATTCAAGGAGAGTACTGTGCTCGGTTAAGGAAGGCTTGGGAGCTCCACACCACTTCTCATATACCTTGCCCAATGTATCTCTCTCATCTTGCTGTTGCTGGGTTATATCCTCATACAATAAACCAGTGATCCAGTAAGTAAACTGTTTCTCTTACTTCTGTGAGCAGCTCTAGCAAATTAATCTAACCCAAGGAGGGGAATGTATCATGTGAACTTCTAATTTCTAGCAAGTTGGTCATACATGTAACAGTCTATACTTGTGACTGGTGTCTGAAGTCCAAGGAGGAGGCCACTGAAACTTCCAATCTATTGCTGGCCAGAGGCACAGGTGATAAAGTGGGATTTGTAACCATTGTCTGAAGCCCCAGGGGTGGGAAGGAGAGGGACGGAGGGGTCACTGAGAGGGGTGTGGAGGCAGTCCTTAAGGTGAGACTGAATCCTTAACTGTGGGCTCTGATGCTGTCTCCAGGTAGATAGTATCAAAATTGAGTTGAATTCTCGGACACTCTGCTATGTCTAATAATGGCTCAGTGTGGGAAGTGCTCCTGCTCTGAACACACATGTTGCAACTGGTACCCAGAACCACTAAAAGAATATCTTTATCCCAAAATGCTCCTCTGAGTTCAACTCTCAAATGGCCAATTACTATTTGTACCTGCAACTATATGTGTCAGAGACATCTCAAAATTATCCCAGGAAAGACGGAATTCTTTTTTGCCATCTTCCCTTTACCTATAGTGCCTCCCCCTCTTTCCTCCTAATTATCTACTAAGGGTCATGGGAACTATGAATTGGGAGCTAAACCCAACCCCCACCTGTTTTTGTAAATAAGGTTTTATTGGAATACTGCTATGCCAAGCCCTGCATATATTGTGTATGGCTGGTCTTGTACTACAATGGCAGAAATCTTATGGCCTGTAAAGTCTAAATTATTTATATCTGGTCTTTGCCAGATAGTTTGCTAATCCTTGCTCTTTTTTCTTTTCTCAATGTATCTATCACAGTTTGCGATTATTTGCTTGATTATATCATTATTTCAGTTCAGTTCAATTCAGTCACTCAGTCGTGTCTAACTCTTTGTGACCCCATGAATAGCAGCACGCCTGGCCTTCCTGTCCATCACCATCTCCCGGAGTTCACTCAAACTCACGTCCATCGAGTCAGTGATGCCATCCAGCCATTTCATCCTCTGTCGTCCCCTTTTCCTCCTGCCCTCAATCCCTCCCAGCATCAGAGTCTTTTCCAATGAGTCAACTCTTCGCATGAGGTGGCCAAAGTACTGGAGTTTCAGCTTTAGCATCATTCCTTCCAAAGAAATCCCAGGGCTGATCTCTTTCAGAATGTACTGGTTGGATCTCCTTGCAGTCCAAGGGACTCTCAAGAGTCTTCTCCAACATCACAGTTTAAAAGCATCAATTCTTCAGCACTCAGCTTTCTTCACAGTCCAACTCTCACATCCATACATGACTACTGGAAAAACTATAGCCTTGACTAAATAGACCTTTGTTGGGAAAGTAATGTCTCTGCTTTTCAATACGCTATCTAAGTTGGTCATAACTTTTCTTCCAAGGAGTAAGCGTCTTTTAATTTCATGGCTGCAGTCACCATCTGCAGTGATTTTGGAGCCCAAAAAGATAAAGTCTGACACTGTTTCCGCTGTTTCCCCATCTATTTCCCATGAAGTGATGGGACCAGATGCCATGATCTTCATTTTCTGAATGTTGAGCTTTAAGCCAACTTTTTCACTCTTCTCTTTCACTTTCATCAAGAGGCTTTTTAGCTCCTCTTCACTTTCTGCCATAAGGGTGGTGTCATCTGCATATCTGAGGTTATTGATATTTCTCCCGGCAATCTTGATTCCAGCTTGTGCTTCTTCCAGCCCAGTGTTTCTCATGACGTACCCTGCATATAAGTTAAATAAGCACAGTGACAATATTCAGCCTTGACGTACTCCTTTTCCTATTTGGAACCAGTCTGTCGTTCCATGTCTAGTTCTAACTGTTGCTTCCTGACCTGCATACAGATTTCTCAAGAGGCAGGTTAGGTGGTCTGGTATTCCCATCTCTTTCAGAATTTTCCACAGTTTCTTGTGATCCACACAGTCAAAGGCTTCGGCATAGTCAATAAAGCAGAAATAGATGTTTTTCTGGAACTGTCTTGCTTTTTCCATGATCCAGTGGATGTTGGCAATTTGATCTCTGGTTCCTTTGCCTTTTCTAAAACCAGCTTGAACATCTGGAAGTTCACGGTTCACGTATTGCTGAAGCCTGGCTTGGAGAATTTTGAGCATGACTTTACTAGCATGTGAGAAGAGTGCAATTGTGTGGTAGTTTGCGCATTCTTTGGCATTGCCTTTCTTTGGGATTGTCATTATTTAGCTCCCTTATTAGAATATATGCTCCCTGAAGGGAAGGACTCTACCATGCTTATTCTTATAGTTTCTCCAGCACTTAATCGCACCAGTGTCTGGCTATGGTAGGGACTCAATAAATAGTCACTGACTGGATTACATGAGTGAATGAATGAATCACTTGCGTAGATGCCAAGTCCCTTCAGTCATGTCTGACTCTCTGTGATCCCATGGACTGTAGCTTGCCAGGCTCCTCTGTTCATGGGATTCTCCAGGCAAGAATACTGGAGTAGGCTGGGGTTGCCATTTCCTTCTCCAGGCGATCTTCCCCACCCAGGGATTAAACCTGTGTTTCTTATTTCTCCTGCATTGTCAGGCTATTATATCTTAAATTTTATTTCATTCTTTTGTTGCTGTTGTTGTTTCTGATTCTTTGCAACCCCATCAACTGCTGCACACTAGGCTGCTCTGTCCTCCACTATCTCCCAGAATTTTTTGCTCAAATTCGTGTCTATTGAGTCAATGATGGCATTCAACCATCTCATCCTCTGCTGCCCCCATCTCCTCTGGCCTTCAATCTTCCCCATCATCAGGGTCTTTTCCTACGAGTTGGTGCTCCACATCAGGTGGCCAAAGTATTGGAGCCTTCGTTCTTTTTGCCTTAGCACAAATCTTTCATTCTTGGTTACCCTCTAGCAACCTCATATCTTAAGTCATAGAGTTCCATAATAGTCCTCTCACCTTCTTTCTCTACTCATTCCTCCTTCCAGATTAATCTTTCTAAGACATCTCAATATATCATTTTCCTGCATAGTAGCCTGGAGACCTAAAGACTTAACCCACAATTATAAACTTCTTGACCTGCCATCTAAGGTCCTCTGACTCCAGCATTATCCTATCTCTCCAGCCTAAACTCAACTGTCTGCCTGCACATCCTCACTATTTCACCTACTGCTTCCTTACCCTGAGATTTCCTACCTCTCTCTTACCTACTTGTAACATTCTTTCCCACTGTTACCACCTCCACTTGTCAAAGTCCTATCCAGCCTCAAGTATTTCCTTTAAGCTGCCTTTCTTAATCCCCTCATATCTTTCTCGTCTCTGAACTTCCAAAGCACTTTTTATACCCAGAGTAATATGTGTATCATTCTGCCTTCTCCCCTTAGGCAGGTAAGCTCCTTAAGAAGAGGAACCACACTTTACTCATTGTGTTATCTTCTGATGTACTCCATTGGATGAATAAATAAATTGATGTCTATTATTTTTTTAATCTCTTATTAAAATCCTGTTTATTTCTTACAGACCAGAATCTTCACTGCCCACCCAGCCCCTTTCTTTGATTTTTTTTTCCCTTTCTCCTCTGCCTTGTATTTTGTTTCCATCAGAGATTTTCTTATCTTCCAATTAGACTGTAATCCCCAGAGGTCAGAGACTAACTTTATGTTTTTGTCTTCTCTTCCTTCACCTTACAGTACCTTGTGCATTGTAAGTGTTCAGTAAATAAAGCGCAAAGAAACGCCTCATTTTTCCACCTCCTCTCTTGCTCTAACAGAACTATGATTGCCTTGGGTGATAAAGCCTGTTTCTGAGACATATTACCAATGAAGGCTTGTCTGGAAGACACTGACATTGAATGATGATTTATAAATGAGTCTCTAGCTTCAATTTCATCAGCTTAAGAAGGGGATACTGAAAACCTGCTCTTAAAAAAAGAAATCTCCTTACATGAAGTTGGCTGGAGCTGCCTGAGCTGCTAATCCCTGAAAGGTTTTCAGCCTCTGTCTTGAGCATTTAGAGTGCATTCTTGCCTTAACCTTCTACATCAGATGTCACCACGGTAACACTGGAATGTTAGCTATTTTAGGAAATCTGCCTCGCTGCATGCAGTGATATTTACATTAGGTTCCAAAGGAGGCATAAATGCAATGGCTCGAGTGTCTGCCGCTTTGTGTGAGGAGGAAGGTCCTGATGGCTTAATGGATGACTCCCTTAAGTCTGTTGTCCTGTGTTATTTTTTAGGCCAACCACAGTGTAATCACACATTAAAAATGGTGTTTATATAATACTGGTGGGGGTGGGGGGGGAATGCAGAGGAGAAAAAAAGAAACAAAGCAAGAATTTCTCCAGATATTCCTTTGCAAGGATATTATCTCACCTCCTGCCTTCATACCCTTCAGGTCTGGTTTCATTTAAAAAGTTCTTTTAAATAAAGCTTCTACCATTCCATAGAAAGGGGCTACCTTTCTCAACCCCTTCACCTGATGGCTCAGCAGGTGAAGAATCCACCTGCAATGCAGGAGACATGGATTCAATGCTAGGTCATGGAAGATTCCCTGGAACAGTAAATGGCAACCCATCCCAGCATCCTTGCCTGAAAAATCCCATGGACACAGGAGTCTGGCAAGCTATAGCCCAAAGTGTCACAAAGAGTCGGATGCGACTGAGCAGGCACATTGATTCTGAAGAAGAGAATAATATCAATAACCAGAACAACTGACAGCTTTCACCTGCAACTTTGTGGATACCTTCACTAAGGAAGAGAAAAACACTTTGTAAACTGCATTTTATTAGGTTTTCTGAGTCCCTAGTAAGAAAGATGTAGACAAGTTGCCGTGGCCTGACAGCTCCATCATGAAGCTCCTGACCACTGTGGTCACAACATGCTATTGATTTGAATGGACATGGAGCATCGAAAGCAAACATGGAGTGTTGTCAACCCATGGCATGTCAAGGTTGTGCTATTGTTGTTGTTGTTGTTCTACGAAGTTAATTATACAAAAGAAGTTCATAAGTATTCTACAGGTACAATCCAGCTAAAATGGATGCTAATAAAGAATCCGCCTACCAAACTGGAGACGCAGGTTTGATCCCTGGGTTGGAAAGGAGAAGGAAATGGCAACCCACTCCAGTATTCTTGCCTGGAAAATCCCATGGATAGAGGAGCCTGGTGGGCTATAGTTGGTAGGGTTGCAAAGAGTTGGACACAGCTTAGAGGCAACAACCACGCACAACATTCTGGTGGAATGAAAAAGGCAAACAGCTAGAGGGATAGTAAAATAAATTAAATAATTTTTATCAAAAGTGTCTTTCTTATTTGAGGAAGACTCTGAAGCTCAGAGATTATTTCTCCGTCCAGACTTTCATACTGGGATTACATGAGAAGTATAATATTTATTTATGGGAAGAGGGGTAAGATGAGTGTCTTACATTTGAACAACTCAAACCTAGAAGTGTATGAGTTGTGAGCTGTCTTTCTTCTGAAGCCCAGGTGTGGAGTTCCCAACTGGGAGGGGCTGGGAGATGGAGGAAGTGAATCACTCCTCAGAACTCAAGCTCCTTTGTTCCCTAACATCTGTAAGGGGTTTGGGGGATAGCTTTGCTGGAGATGAAGAAATTCTTCAGTCTCTGTGGAGCAGGCCCAGAGCTTAGAAATTTAACTTGTGCCTTTCACACTGTGGAGGTGTGGCTCCCGCGATGACAAATGGCAGGACAGATTACAGTTTGAGTATAATACAGTAGAACTAAGATGCTGCTATTGTTAGCAGACAAGGATAACACCCGCATCAAGGGCTTCAGTTCAGTTCAGTTCAGTTCGGTCGCTCAGTCATGTCTGACTGCAATCCCATGGACTGCAGCACGCCAGGCCTCCTTGTCCATCACCAACTCCCAGAGTTTACCCAAACTCATGTCCGTTGGGTCGGTGAGGCCATCCACCATCTCATCCTCTGTTGTCTCCTTCTCCTCCCGCCTTCAATCTTTCCCAGCCTCAGGGCTGGAGGTGTCACAAATAGAGAGTTGTCACATATCACTGTATAGGCAAAGTGCTCTATAACTGGTTTTATAATGTTCCTTACCTTTATCTAACAGAATGGGCTAAGTTAAAGCAGTTAATAGCTGCAATGAACCATGATTTGCTATCCCAAGTGCATGCATGTCCAACTCTGTGTGACCCTCTGGACTGCAGCCCGCCAGGCTCCTCTGTCTATGGAATTCTCTAGGCAAGAATACTGGAGTGGGTTGCTGTTTCCTCCTCCAGGGAATCTTTCCAATCCAGGGACTGAACCAGCGTCTCATCTGACTCCTGCATTGGCAGGCAGATTCTTACCACTGAGCCACCTGGAAGATGACATCAATGATCTGCTCAGTCAATCCTGCATCTAAATAACCACCAGGATTGTCTTTCTATAAAGCCACTTCAAAGGCTTTTATTCCCTTTGCTTTTTTTTTTTTTAATTTTTAGTTCTTTATTACCTAGAACAGCAGTCCCCAACCTTTCTGACACCTGGGGATAATTTCGTGGAAGATAATTTTTCCATGGACTAGGGGTGGGGGGATGGTTTCAGGATGATTCAAGCTCATTACATTTATTGTGCACTTTATTTCTAATCTAATTCTGCCACTGATCTGGTAGGAGGTACCATTCTGCAGCCCAGAGATTGGGAACCCCGTGCCTAGAACATGAAGTTCTTAGCTTGACATTTATAGGACTTTCCAGCTATATATTCCATCATTCTTCAACACTTATCATATATTTGGTAACACAATGACTCCCAATTCCTTGAGTGTGTTCCATACCATTATACATATCGTTCCCATGCCTAGAATGCCCTTCTCTTACTGTCTGCCTAGGGTACTCAGCCTTTAAGGCCCCAGGTCCAGGCTGACTTCCAAGTGAGGCTTTCTCTGACTTCCAAAGATAGAGATAATCCCTTTCCTCTCTGGGTTCTGTTAGCACTATGAGTATATTCTTATATTTCTCTCCATTTGTCAAGCTGCATTTTAATACTTTGTTTATATGCCAGTCACTTATTGGATTTTAAACCCTTTGAGGGCCAGGACTCCCAGACCAGTGGTTCTTATCAAGCAGCCATATCCTAGAATGCATTGAAAATTTGTGGGGCATTTCTTATTTCAATGATGAGTGGGGCTAGGGGTACAACATAACTGGCAATAGGCAGGACAGAGCCTTGTCCCAAAATCTGAATGACCTTCAAATGTTCCACTGGGCACTACTGGAAATAATCAAATTGTTTATATAATCATCTAAATCTAGGACTTAATTCTGTTGTATATAGGAACCCAACGTTAATATACTCTGAATCTTCTATGAATTAAACAGATATGTAAATTAAAGGAGGATTATGTTATTTCTTTATTGGAAATCTTACCAACAGCTTTTTACCTTGACATTGCCACTTGCTGTTCTTTAATTGCCAATATAACATTAGTCTGTATTTGAAGCTGTGACTCCACATACAAGCATCTGCTTATTTCTTTATATCTTTTAATAGAGCTGTGCCTTAAAATTTACATATTAATATGACCACTGGTTTATTATAATCTCTTTTTATGTTTCATGTAGTTCAGTATCTAATTTACTGGGTTGCTTCGAGACTTAAACTGAGTTAATATAAGGTATTTAGAGTAGCACCTGGCACACAGAAAATGCTACCATATGTGCTGATGTTATTACTATAGAAAAGTTGTTGAATATTCATTGATAATATTTTAAATTATACTTGGAATAGGTATTAAGAAATCCTGTGAAAACTACTTTTAGGTCTTAATATTATAATAATCTGAATCATTAGAATATGACTACATGATCCCAAGATGTTATAGAAAGCGCTTCAGTATTTTTTTGTGTGTCTAGGAGACTAAAATGAGATTATGATTCTCATTGTGACCAATTTACCCTGAAGGATTCATACTCTGTTGTGGTCTTCCTGGGGAGCAATAACACAAACTGATAACTTTGAGTTTGATCTTTGCCTATGAACCAGTTTTTCTATGTGTAAGGGTAACAGGTCCAAAGGGATAACTGTGACCATTAATCTCACAAATATGCTATGTTTAATAATTTTATCTTTGTCTTTCGTAAGACAAAGATAGTTACAATGTGAGTCAAGTCTGCAATATCTGACTCAATGACTATGTCTTTTTTAGCTGCTACTCATTTTAAGAATAGCCTTACTCTCTTCCAGGTTGTTGACATGCATAATGACAACAGTAGTTACCATGTTTTGAGCACTGTTAGGCACTATACACATATTATTTCTAATCCTTACAAAGAGATGAACATTACAGAGGAGGAAATTGTACTTGGAAGGGCTATGTAACTTGTTCAAGGCCATTCATCTAAAAAGTGTCTATGTTGGAATCAAATGCCAAAACCTGAGCTCACTCTTTCATACCACTCTGCTTCCCTAATTAAAACTCAAGAGACTTCATATTAGAATTGGTTCTTGAAGGACCAAGATTATTTCTCTAAAAAGGACTTGACTATATCCTTTCATTATGACAATCTGAACCACTTGAGCATGGCTAAATAGTCCCAAACTAAATAAAGTCCCAAATTTCAAATTTCTTTCTGTTTAGGCCATAGAATATAAGACAGAAACACTGTGACCAAAACAGTGTTTTCTTTTGGAACCTGGACACACATCGAGAGAAGTTTCAGAGGATTCTCTGAACACTCACTATATAGCTGACTCTCTGGCCAGTCTTCTTTGGGCTGTTTAGAGATGATAACTGGGCTTCCCAGGTGGTTCAGTGGTAAAGAACCCACCCGCCTGCCAATGCAGGAGACTCGGTTCAACTTCTGGGTCGGGAAGATCCCTTGGAGAAGGAAATGATAATCTGAAACAATTCTACGCATACTGAGCAGCACTTGGTGCCGATTCATTTTTTCCTTCATAAGGCACAGACCCAAAGGGAGTAACTAGAAAGGGAACTATGGGAGGCTTTCTCTCCTCCACATTTGAGAGAACCAACTGTCAGAGGCCCTCTATGGCAGAGCTTTCCATTTTGGGTGTTCTGGACAACATCTAAAAAAGTGGCCCACCCCTGTGCTGAGATGTCATGCCCTCAGGTCTCAGGTGGTGGACGGGTCAGAAGGTAAACACAGGTAATCACCTCTAACCACAACCAGCCTCAGTCACTTACTTCAGAGTAACAGAGACCCTCAATTATCTCCTATGAAACTGAGCTTTCTATGCAAAAGGTTGGGAAATACTGATTGACAGAATTCACAGCACAATGTGATCAAGTGTACAAAATGTTGGGCAGTAACAACAATAAACTTTTATAGGTCCAAGCAACATTAAAGAAGCATATCAAGTTAGTACAATTTATGTGACTTGATATATTTCTTTTCTCTGCTCACCCAATGTTATTATCCTCTAGACACTGTACTTAACTTATTCTAAGCATTCCTTTAGGATAGATTGGTAAATAATTTAGTCTCTCTGAAATTATAATTTTTCTATTCTTCAAGTCTGTTTTAAAAACTGATACCAACTCATTTCTCCTTATTAGCATTCAAATATTTAACTACATATACTCATTTCAGTGCTTACCAAAGATACTAATGAAAATAAATATGTGTACATAAATATATCACATCAGTGTGTCTGTAAATATAAAACTAGAACAATGAGAGTGATTTTATTTCAGAATTTACATGAGTATTTTTCTTTGAAAGTGCTTATCTTGGGGACTATACACTCTCCCCAATGATGCTGAACTCAGAATGTCAAAATTATAAGGATCCTCTGGAGATTATTTGGGCTAAATTTTCCCATTTTACACATATAGAGGCTGAGAAGTGATGTATCCATAGAAGTGACTATCCATACTTAATAAAGAAAGAATCAGGACAGAAATCCAGTTCTTCTAATTTCCAACCAAGTTATTTCAAATTTTAAAGTGCTGTGGGATCTTCCATATATTTCAATATGTATCCTGCAAAAAGCCTATGAACTTTAATTTTTACTCATATCTATCAAATTACATGTATGCACATCATTTTCTGGGTTTGTTAACCAGAGCTTTCCACCAAAATGGATTTAGAGTCCAAGGGGTTGACAGTGCAGTCAAGATAGTGATTTCTTCTGCCCTCATCGTGGTCTAAACACCCAGGCTGGCCACTTTCAAGTGAGAGCTCCATCCATTTCTGCCACCCCTTATAAATATTATCATTTGCTACTATTTAAAACTATAATTAATGAGTAAATTTAGTGCAGGGTCTCAATTTTAAAAACCATATTTCTTTTATATTGGTCATAGCTATTGAAAACATTTTTTTGCTTATTTGAATTTTCAGATATTATTTTATGTAATTGCTATTTATGACTTGAGTAATAAAAAAGAGCAGTTGATAACAAGAAAAAATAGAAAAAGTCACTTAAGCAACTTGATTATGTTGTAAATCATGTCATTTTCTACATGTTTATTATTATTAGCTATTTTTTGTCATGATATGGGAAGGGTGGAAAACATTGCTTTATACTCATTGTTAGCCCTGCTCTTTTTAACCTGATTCCAACCTTTGTATATGTGACCAATAAACTAAATTGCACATTTTGCTTCATCATTGATCTAAAATTTGTAAGAATACCTCATAATTGTTTATGTTGCTTAAGCAGAGATGGATCCTAGGGTTCCTTTGGAAAGTATATTTTTAGTAAATTAAAAGTTGAATGAAGAAGAGGAGGTCCTTCTGAGGTAACCTCCAAGAACAACCATACAGATTAACGCAATTACTTTCACAGCGGTGAGGGTTCTCTGCTCAATATTAAAACCACACTGCATTCTCTATCGCTATACATCACTGTGTGGCAGGCAGAATCCTGAGACGGCCTCTGTGATCATCACCTCCTGGTATCCACACCTTCATATAATCCCCACTCCTTGAATGTGGAGAGACCTGTAACTTGCCTCTAACCAACAGAAAATGGCAAAGGTGAGGGATATTGCTACATAGTTATAGTTCAGTCATAGTTCAGTCACTCAGTCGTGTCCGACTCCTTGCAACCCCATGAATCACAGCACGCCAGGCCTTCCTGTCCATCACTATCTCCCGGAGTTCACTCAGACTCACGTCCATCTCATCCTCTGTCGTCCCCTTCTCCTCCTGCCCCCAATCCCTCCCAGCATCAGAGTCTTTCCCAACGAGTAAACTCTTCACATGAGGTGGCCAAAGTACTGGAGCTTCAGCTTTAGCATCATTCCTTCCAAAGAAATTCCAGGGCTCATCTCCTTCAGAATGGACTGGTTGGATCTCCTTGCAGTCCAAGGGACTTGCAAGAGTCTTCTCCAACACCACAGTTCAAAAGCATCAATTCTTCAGTGCTCAGCTTTCTTCACAGTCTAACTCTCACATCCATACATGACCACTGGAAAAACCATAGCCTTGACTAGACGGACCTTAGTCGGTAAAGTAATGTCTCTGCTTTTGAATATACTATCTAGGTTGGTCATAACTTTTCCTCCAAGGAGTAAGCATCTTTTAATTTAATGGCAAAGGTGAGGGATACCACTACATAGTTATGCAATACTATATGGCAAAAGTGAAGGGGTGTAGCAGATGTAATTAAAATCCCTACTCAGTTGACTTTAAGTTAACCAAAAGGGATAGTACACTGATGGCTTGACTTAATCAGGTGAACCCCTTAAAAGACTGTTGAGAAGTAAGAGACTCTCTCTCTCCACTGCTGCTGTGAATAAGCTAGCTGCCGTAACTACTACAATCACACAGCAATATTCTTCCAACAACTTGAGGGAGCTTAGAAGTGGATCCTTCCCTAAGTGATCCTCTGGCTGAGAAAGCAGCCCAGCTGACACCTTGATTTCAGACTTGTGAGACCCTGAGCAGAAAAGTCAGCTAAGTCATGCCTGGACTCTTGACCCACAGAAACTCTGGAATAATAAATACATGTTGTTTTGAACCACTGAGTTCCCAGTAATTGTTTACACAGCAATAGAAGACTAACACATTTATATGTAAAGTTGGGCTCCTTAAAGCATGAAGCAAGTGCCTCAGGAAGTACAGCCCAAACCTCACCTGCACTTCCATGTCAGCTGGCTCCTCCAACAGATGTAGCAGTTGCTGTTTCTCTTGAGACAGCTGTTCTACAAGTTTCTCCTGTGCAGCCAGGCTTTGACTCAGCTCTTCAATTCTTCTAGAGCAAAGAAAAAGTAAGAACAACAGTTATGGTCATGATACATTACTAACTTTATTTTTCAGCCCACTCCAAAGATAGCATGGTCTGGTACAGTAAGTTTTTACCTTTTTAAAATAATCGAACTCTTTGATACTTTTCTTCAGTAAGCCATGCATTCTCGGCTCCAGTCCCCCAATATATACACAAATGAGTTTTTTGCCTACATTGTCATAATGGAAGGTTCATAGACCTCCCAAAGTCAATCCATGGATCTATAGATCATAAGTATAAAACTCTCAGAAGTTGTGGGTCTTTTTGTTTATTTGTTATTGTTGTTGCAGTTAAAAAAACAATTATCAAGCAACCATTATGTATATAGGCTTCCCAGGGGCCACAGTGGTAAAGAATCCACCTGCCAATGCAGGAGACAAGAGATGTGGGTTCTATCTCTGGGTAGGGAAGATCCCCTGGAGGAGTCAATGGCAACCCATTCCAGTATTCTTGCCTGAAGAATCCCTGAAGAGGAGCCTGGTGGGCTACAATCCATGGGGTCAAAAAAGAGTCAGACATTGACTGGGCACACATACACACATTATATATATAATTCAATGCATCCCCAATGTACTGGTGATATAAAGTTGGAAAATACACAATTTCTACAGAAAGTTAAAACCTTTTTGGTGTGTGTGCCAAGAGTCTTGGGAATAGGGAGTCACAGATATATCAACAGATAGACTATAATAAGCGCTACCCTACCAGAGGTATGAACCAAATAGTACAGTGAGTATTGTCGTGCAGCTACAGGAAGAAAGATAGAGAAGAAGTCATTCATTTGACTTGGAGGAGCCTGAAGGAAGCTCAGGAGAAGAGATTTTGAAGACTGGATTGTTTTATAGGCTCAGAGGAAGGAGTTTAAATAAAGGAATGAAGGCATGAAGATACAAGATATATGGGGAAAAGTTACTGGCAGGGAAGAGACAATGGCTAGAGAAGAGGTTGGAAATTCAGGCCAGAATTCAGCTGTCAAAGACTGCATGCTGTGCTGATGTATATAAACCCAGGTTCAAATCAACAGTTTTGTGCAAGACATACCTTGCTGTTTGTGTGTAAGTCTGAGTACTAGAGATACCTGTCCTTGGAAAACATGCTGGTGATAGAATGTAAAATTTCTGATTGTGATTATTATTCCTGTGTGTGTGGCTTCCCAGATGGCTCAGTGGTAAAGAATCTGCCTGCCAATGCAGGATATGCAGGAAATGCAGGTGTGATCCCTGGGTCAGGAAGACCCCCTGGAAAAGGGAATGGCAACTCACGACAGTATTCTTGCCTGGAGAATCCCATGGATAGAGGAGCCTGGTGGGCTACAGTCCCAGGGGTCACAACTGAGCATGCATGCAACACAGCATATGTTAAGACAGTGACAGCACCTTGGCAGGAAAACGGTATGGCCAAAAGGTTAAGGGCACCAGAAAGTCAAGTAGGAATCTCATAGAGAAATTATAAATTAATTTAAGGTATGAGCATCAGCTTAGATTTGGGGATGAGAAAGAACTTTAAAAACTTAAAAATGTATATGAATGCAAGTTGCAATGATAGTTATGATGACGAATGCAGACTTCATTATTAACTTCCTCATGGTATCTGTGCCAGAACATCTCTACTTTTCTTAAGCCACATACCTTGCTGCTGCTGCTGCTGCTAAGTCGCTTCAGTCGTGTCCAACTCTGTGCGACCCCATAGACGGCAGCCCACCAGGCTCCCCCATCCCTGGGATTCTCCAGGCAAGAACACTGGAGTGGGTTGCCATTTCCTTCTCCAATGCATGAAAGTGAAAAGTGAAAGTGAAGTCGCTCAGTCATGCCCGACTTAGCGACCCCATGGACTGCAGCCTGCCAGGCTCCTTCCTCCATGGAGTTTTCCAGGCAAGAGTACTGGATTGGGGTGCCATAGCCTTCTCCGAAGCCTCATACCTTACTATTCCCTTTGACCCTCAGTCTCTACAGATGATCTACTTTCCTACTTTACAAAGCTATTCAAGGCCGTCTGACGTGAACTCCTTTAATTTGTTAGGTATGTCTGTCTTTTTTTTCCTTTTGGTTTGACAAATGTTCACTGGAATACAGAGATGGGACAGAGTCTCAGGTAATCTAGCAGAGAAGATCTGAAAGAAAATACGACAATGCACAGAAGACTGTACACTAAGGGATGTGCACACAGAACAAGGGCTTCCCAGGTGGTGCAGTGCTAAAGAGTCCACTTGCTGATGCAGGAGACACAGGAGACGCGGGTTTGACCCCTGGGTCAGGAAGATCCCCTGGAGTAGGAAATAACAACCCACTCCAGTATTCTTGCCTGGAAAATTCCATGGACAGAGCAGCCTGGAGGGCTACTGTCTATGGGATCACAAAGAGTAGGACATGACTCAGTGACTGAGCATGCACGCATACACAACAAGAATATAAATACTTACTTCTGTCACGAAAGCCTTCACAGAAGTAACCATTGATGCCTTCATGAGTTCTGAAGAATGAACAAGAGTTCACCAGGAGGGGAAAACACAGATGTTTCCCCACAAAGGAAGAGCATGAACAAAATTCTGGGTACCTGACATAGCACTGTATGCTTCTGGAGGTGGGGTGCCTTCGGGGTCTGGATTCCAGCAAAGCCTGAAGCCACGTTACATAACTCTCTAAATGCCAATTTCTTCCTTTATAAACTATAATAATCCCTACCTCATGGGATTGTTAACTTTACAAGAGAATTAAACCTTATGGGAGAATTAAACAAGAATATAAAGGACTCAGCTCAGTTATACAGTAAGAGCCCAGCAAACCTTAGTCTTCATTATTATTACCAGTCTGGAATCAGTGAAATGTGAAGGAGACATGGTAGGGGATGAGTCTGGGGGAAATCAGGGGTCAGAACACAACAGGCTTTGATGGCCACACTAAGAACAGATCTTACTTTCTAAAGGTGTTGAGAACTTTCCAAACGGCTCTGCAATAATATGATCAGATTTGTGTCTCAAAAAGATCACTTTGGTCACTGGTCACTGTGTATACTGTGTGTTTTTCACCTATCCAGTTAAAAACCACTTAAGGCTTTTTATGCCACCGTAGTATCATGCATTGAAGAGGCTAAATATTTGTCAATTTCATTTCAAAACTTCTCTGAATTGTTAGATTGGGATGAAAATGGAGAAAGGCAGGACCAGAAGTAAAGAGAACAGTTAAGAAGTTGCTGGAATAACCAAGACACAGTCCTGCCCTCAACAACTGCCCACTTACCTTCATGAGAAAATTCAAGTTCCTTTTAAATACAAAGCCAGCACAGTCAGATGCCCTTTTCCCAATACAGCTTACCTCTCACTGGTCTTTCCCAGACCCTCCACTCTGGTCCTGTAGAACTAATTATATGTCTTAAAATATGCCTGTCCCTGTGTCTCCCCTCAATGGTGTTTCCTCCCTAATCACTTCCTACATTGCTTCTTTCAACTCCTATTCACTCTTCAAAATCTACCTCAGATTTCACCTCCTCCAGGAAACTTCCAGTGGCACTCTGCTCTTGAGTAGATGACAATCCTATACACCCCAGAATATCCCATGTTATTTCTACCAGAGAACTTATTAATAATGTATAACGTGTCTTGATGGCAGGAAATGGGCCTTTCATCTCTGTAACCTGAGTGCTTAGTCCAGTGACTGGCATACAGCAGGTGCTCAATCCATGTGAATAAGTGATCATGTCTCTTGTTCACTATCATTTGACCATTGTTCTACTTACACCTACTTAAATCTCCTGATTGCCAGCAAGTCAGTTCTGTTAATGGATACCATTAAAGACTCAACCCTAAAAAGATATTCTTTACTTAGGGGAGCCATAAAGTCTTGGAAATGGTGAAGGTCCACAAGTCCTTAAAAGGCAACAGTGTAGCTGCTATATACTCTCACTTGCTGGAAAACAGGCAAAAGACAAGTAGCAAATACAGTACCAAAGGTACCTACTTGTCCCTCTGGGCCAGGGCCTCAGTGTACTGGTCAGATTTGACCTGGTCTCCTGGTACACCTTCCCTCTCCTTGGTGACTCCTTTCAGTTTCTCCGAGAGCTCCAGGTTACACTCTTTCTCTGCTTCCACCAGAGCCGCCATCCGTGCAGCTTCATTTTTTGCTAGCCTGGACTCCTGCAAGAAGACACAAAAAAGAATGAGAACCAAGAAGCTGCAAAGCCCCCACCTAGGTTAGGAGCCCTGAAACACAGGGACACTTAAGGAGCTTAGGAAGGAAAGTAGAGAGGGAAAAGGTGAAGGCCAGGAGGCAGAGCAGTCAGGAAAGAGGTGAAAGGGAAGCCGTAGCTGGGGATACTCACCTCTTGCAGAAGCTGGATCTTATTCTCCAGGAGCTCGTAAACATGCTCCGTCTCCTGCTGTCTCTCCTCAAACTGGCGCCGGAGCTCAGCTTCATTATGGCTGTTGATATTCTCCGCATCAGCGCTAAAACCACAGAACGTTAGCCAGTCACAGCCAGCTGTATAACTTAGCAAGTGGACCCATTCAGGCTGTTTCAGTAATTCTGAATCACACTGGTGAGAAGAAATTATTTGTGGAACTGCAATTATTCGTGGAACTGCAATTATTCATGGAACAGCTCATTCCAACTTTTCAGATAATCTTTTAGGAATTCTAATTTGTATTGCTTGTCAGCCAGAATGTACTTGACACCCGAGAAGCTTCACTACTGCTACAGCTTCAAGAGGAAAAGCTTTCAGTTGAAAGGCAGGTAGTCATCAAATGGCTTAGAACTCAGCATCCATGTTCACTGCCACCTGTCCCTGGACTCTTCCATTTGGACTGCTCTCCCAGAGTCCTTTGCTCATTCCTTGACTTCTTGCTATTTGAACTTAGAGTGTTCCTTCCATTTAGGTTGCTGGAACAGAATATCCATCTGGACAGCCACAGAAAGGCTCTTGTCCTTTCTAGCCAGTAACCTGTAAACTGTCCTGAGTCTGGGCTACCTACCCAGAGTTCTATCCAGTTTTCCCATGGTCCCATGCAGAAAGTGGACATTTAATCTATGGAAGATCAGGGTTCTGGGCCAGCTTTGCTTCTCTGATGTCCTCAGGAATGAATGTCCAGGCACTAGCACGAAGCGGGTAAGGTGTCACCAGCTTATTTATAGCTGACAACAGCTGCCCTTAGATGTCTGAGGATTAGAATTTGAAGGCAGTATCAGGTGCTGAATGATCTTAATTCCGGTTGATTTTATTCCTGTTTTAAGCCATTTGTTGAGAACCACTGGCCATCTTCTTGTTTTCAGGGTAGAGAGAACAATACTGAACCTTCACAGGCTCATGATAAAACAAAGGTGCTCTATCCAAGCCCAGGAGTATTTTAATATTAGGCCCAAGAGGTTGTGTCCATGGCAACTAAATGGAGCTTCTTTAAGGATTATAGAATTCCTTGGTCGAAGTGGACACTACTCAGCACTGTCCTGGAAACTATATTTATCTTGAGCTCATGTCATTATACATCCTTTTGGGAGTAGAAGGGTCTTTGTTGTGCAAGTGATACCAGTCAAGAGAATAACCTAAGACCCCCCTAAATAGGCAGACCTCAAGAATAATAAACTTTTACTTTGACTCCATATTCCTTGAAAAATGTAATAGGCAACAGCAAAGTACAATATGGTAAGATTGAAGTTACTTATTTTCTGAGTAACTCAGTTAGCCAGGAATGCCTGATTTAACAGGCTACAGCTGTTGTGAAAGCAGAAGTGCCTTGAACTTGATGCCAGACGTTGTGGGTTCTGCCACTCATCTGCAAAGACTTTAACACTCTGTACCTTAGCTTTCTCATTTCTAAAAATAGGATAATGCCATCTAATAAAAGGCTGAAATGATAATTAAAAATACACTATACAAATCTCAAAATTTATAACTCAATTGGTATTTCACATGTTCCTAAAATCTATAAGCTCATTTAATGCCTTAGTAAGTAATAGAGTAATATCAGCATACTGTGTACAGCTGAGTCTAGTTTGAGTATTCTAATATTGCTGGACTATCACTCTATTAATAAGTATCAAGAAATACTATAGAGATAGAAGGAATGCCAGATCAGATTGAATATATACTTATTCTAGGACATAATCTGAAAATTATTTTCAGTAAAAAATTCAGTAACATTTGTCATTTAAAACTAAGGGGTTTTTTAATTATAAAAGTAACCATGCTAATAATATTTGTATATAAAAATAATGAAGTCTTCTCCCTACCACAAATTCCAGTCTCACTCTCTTGATAAAAGCAATGTAAAAGTGTTTGGTATGTAACCCTGCAGTTTTTTCTATGCATACTCAACCAAGCACACGTACACATAGGTTGTTTGTCTTTACCTAAAGGATACTTATATTCTAAGTATCACTGAGCACTTTGCCCCTTAGTGTATCAGGGACTTCCCACCAGGATAATAATATATAGACCTAATTCATTTTTAATGACTGTATAATATTCCATAGTATGTTTATATTGAAATGTTTTCAACCATTGTCCTATTGATGGATAGTTTTTTAAATTTTTTTTGCAATTACAAAAAATGATGTGATTAATATCCTTATATATTTATCCTGTTATGCTTATATTTTTATTTATAATGAATAAATTCCTTTTAGGAATTATTTGATCAAAGAAAGCATTAATTTTTTACTTTCATAACTAGTACTACATTCTAAAAATGTTACCATAATTTGCATTCTTACCAGCAGTATATGAGAGTACCCATTTCCCCCAAATTCTGTGTCAACCCTGGATGTTCTTTGTAGATTATTGACTAGGAAGTTTACAGGCTTAGGTTTGATGACATTACAATCTACTTCAATGTCTCTCAGACTTAGAGTCCAAGGAAAAGAAGGCCTCTTGTCTCAACTCCTAAATTGGATACAGCACTCAAATGCCAGAATTAAGGTTAAAGAATTTGGTTACAGCTAAATGAGCCAGCCTCTGGAAAGAACCAAGAGCTCAACTAGTTCAAACTGCAACTCACCATGTTTTATCCAGATGCTGTCTCTTGCCCTGGAGTTCTCGTTTCAGGCTCTCTACTTCAACCTTCAACTCGATGTTCTGAAAAGCAAACAGGCCTTAATTATCATTAACTGCCACAGACACCCGGTTAGACAGAGAAAGACAAATATTATATGATACCACTTATACGTGGAGAAGGAAATGGCAACCCACTCCAGTATCCTTGCCTGGAGAATCCCATGGACAAGAGCCTGGTGGGCTCCAGTCCATGGGGTCGCAGAGAGTCGGACATGACTTGAGCGACTAACACACACAGATGTGGAATATAAAATGTGACACAAATGAACTTATTTACAAAACAGAAACAGACTTACAGACATAGAAAACAAACTTATGATTACCAAAGTGGAGGTGGGAGATAAATTAAAAGTATGGGATTATCGAGTACATACCACTATACACACACATATCTGAATCACTTTGCTATACATCTGAAACTAACACAATATTGTAAATAACTAAGTTGGTTTTTTAAAATTTGCTATTATTACTTACAAAAACAATAGTTTTCCTTTCCTGACTGGGATAGCTGAAGTTCTCAGCCATAATCACATATTAAATTAATAATATGCCATACAAAGGAAAGAAAATAATTACACCAAAGGTGGAATATCCTGGGCACCTGCACACAAACAGATGTTCAATCTAAGTAAGTAGAAAAGAGAAATGAAAAGGAGGGAAAAAAAGAATAAATACAGTTACTTCTCTAGGTTTTATCATTTTATCTATCCAAGCAAACAGACAACAAAGTTTATGAGCCTCACAGAAAACTGCTAAAACAGTCTCATCTTACAAGATTAGATCATAAATCTTTTATTCTGGTGGATAACAATCAATTATTCTGGTGGATCAAGGTAATTTCATGGTAATTTCAAAATCTACCACATGGAAATGTAAGTACATTCCAATTTACAACATTAAATTTTAACCCTCTGTAACCATTCTCTTCAGAAAAATTCCTGCATAGTTAATCACATTTCTCCATTCTCCATTAGCAAGTATTCAAATGTAAACTGTTAAATTCTATATACAGCTGAAGAGAATCTGAATTTGACTGTATTTGCTTATCCTATCACCAAATGTTGTCAGCTCTTTGTCAAGATACCTATGCAAATGTATGTACTCAGGAAAGAGTGGCTGGGGAGGAGAGAGTCTCTCTCTTTCTACATGTCCCCAGAAGAGTATGGGGCTTCCCTTGTGGTTCCGATGGTAAAGAATCTGCCTGTAATGCTGGAGACCTGGGTTCAATCCCTGGGTTGGAAAGATCCCCTGGAGAAGGGAAAGGAAACCCACTCCGGTATTCTTGCCTGGAGAATTAGTATCTAGAACTAGAGTACTAGGCTAACAATGAGTTTACAGATTAACTGTGTTTAGTTATATTTTCTCTGTGTTGGTAGCTTGTTTTGTTTCAGGAAACATCACTTGACTGGAATCTTAACACCAATCCATGTTAAACACAAAATTCTCCTGAACTGATTTCCATTCTTGGTGTTCAAAGATATACAATTAGGTTAAAAAAAAAAAAAGAGTAACCAATTACCTGACTCCTTTCCAAGAATTTTTTAAAAAAAGATTATCCTTTTATTTGACATACCATACCTTTCCCGCCCCCCTTCCAGTTCTATTGAGATATATTTGACATACACCACTGTATAAGTTTAAAGGGTAGAGCATAATGACTTACATACATAATGAAATGACCTTAGTGAACATTCATCATCCCATATAGATATAAAATTAAAGAACAGAAATTTTTTTCCAAGTCTTCAATTTTAACTCTATAAATTGATCCACTGCTCATATAATCTACAATGTGGCTATTCCTTTAAAAAATAGAGGTTTAAAAAATTCTGCTCCAGAAGAAGCTGTGACACAGTGAATCTCTAAAAAACAAACAAACAAACCACCTTTCTTAAAAATCAAGAGAAAATTTTTTGCCTGACCAGTTTAAAAAAAATTTTTTTAATGCAAAATGTATCAATCCTTTCAGCATCAGAATAGATTCATTATTACCCACTATATTAATTAGGTAGAGAAGGAAATGGCAACCCACTCCAGTATTCTTGCCTAGAGAATCCCAGGGACAGCAGAACCTGGTGGGCTGCCGTCTATGGGGTGGCACAGAGTCAGATATGACTGAAGCAACTTAGCATGTATGCATGCATTGGAGAAGGAAATGGCAACCTACTCCAGTATTCTTGCCTGGAGAATCCCAGCGACAGAGGAGCCTGGTGGGCTGCCATCTACGGGGTTGCATAGAGTTGGACACGACTGAAGCAACTTAGCAGCAGCAGCAGCAGTATATTAATTAGCAATAGTTTTCACACTATGTTCCACAAATAAACAACATTACACCTAAAACAACTAGAGAAAGAAGAACATACCAAATCAACATTCAGAAAACTAAAATCTTGGTATCCAGTCCCATCACTTCACAGCAAAAAGATGGGAAGACAAAGGAAACAGTGGCAGACTTTATTTTCTTGGGCTCCAAAATCACTGCAGATGGTGACTATAGTCATGAAATTAAAAGACGCTTGCTCCTTGGAAGAAAAGCTATGACCAAGCTAGTGAAAAGTGAAAGTGAAAAGCACTCAGTCATGTCTGTCTCTTTGCAACCCCAGG
Organism: Capra hircus; assembly: GCF_001704415.2. Lineage (NCBI taxonomy): Eukaryota > Metazoa > Chordata > Mammalia > Artiodactyla > Bovidae > Capra > Capra hircus. The sequence goes on along the minus strand of NC_030810.1, from coordinate 97,606,081 downwards.
GACTTCTCCAGGCCAGAATACTGGAGTGGGGTACCCTTTCCCTTCTCCAGGAATGACCAACCTAGACAGCATATTAAAAAGCACAGACATTACTTTTGCCAACAAAGGTCTGACTAGTCAAAGCTATGGTTTTTCCAGTAGTCATGTATGGATGGGAGAGTTGGACTATAAAGAAAGCTGAGTGCTAAAGAATTGATGCTTTTGAACTCTGGTGTTGGAGAAGACTCTTGAGAGTCCCTTGGACAGCAAGGAGACCCAACCAGTCCACCCTAAAGGAAACCAGACCTGAATATGTACTGGAAGGACTGATGCTGAAGCTGAAACTCTAGTACTTTGGCCACCTGATTTGAAGAACTGACTCATTTGAAAAGACCCTGATGCTGGGAAAGAATGAAGGCAGCAGGAGAAGGGGACGACAGAGGACAAGATGATTGGATGGCATCACTGACTCAACATGAGTTTGAATAAACTCTGGGAGTTGGTAATGGACAGGGAGGCCTGGCTGCAGTCCATGGAGTCACAGAGTCAGACATGACTGAGAGACTGAATTGAACTGAAACAGACTCACAGATGCAGAAAACAAATTTTGGTTACCAAAGGGGAAAGATTGGGGGAGGGATAAATTAGAAGTTTGGGATTAACAGATACACACCACTATATACAAAATTAGATAATCAACAATGACGTACTGTATAGCACAGGGAACTCTACTCGATATTCTGTAGTAATCTATATAGGAAAGTAATTTGTAAAAGAATACACATATATATGGAAAACTGAATCACTTTGCTATACACCTGAAACACAACACTGTAAATCAACTATACTCCAACGTAAAATAAAAATTTAAACATATCAGAAGAGAAATGGTTTTACCTGATTAGTTCTTTAAAAGAGAGAACTTTAAAATTTTTTATTTACTTATTTTTGGATGTGCTCGTTCTTCATTGCTGCAGGGGCTTTCCTCTAGTTGCAGAGAGCCCTCTCTAGCTACAGTGTGCGGGCTTTTCCTTGCAGTGGCCTCTCTTGTTGTGGAGTCCAGGCTCTAGGGAATTTGGGCTTTAGCAGGTGCACACAGGGGCTCAATAGTTGAGGTTCCTTGGTTCTAGAGCACAGGCTCAGTAGCCATGGCATACAGGCTTAGCTGTTCCACAGCATGTGGGATCTTCCCAGATCCGGAATTGAACCCATGTCTCCTGCATTGGCAGGCAGATTCTTTACCACTGAGCCACCAGGGAAGCCCTAGAAAAATGTACTTAATGTAAAAATGTATCAATCATTTCATCATTAGATTAGAAGATTACCTATTATGTTTTCTAGGTCAATAGTTTGCACACTGGCCCACCAATATTCCACAGACACTTTTAGGAGTGGGGGAGGGAGAAGTTTAAATTGAAAAAGTGTGGTCACAGCCTGAGAGTGTTAAAATAGCCTGCTTTGACTCTTGCAGGCCCCCTTCTCTTCCATCGTTAACAACACTCAGTGGGGAAACAGGTCATGTGGGGAATCATGAAGATGTGTAACATACATTTCTTACACTTGGTATGCTTGTAGTCCAGCTGAGAAAAGCAAAGTTCCAAGGTACGGATTTAAAATGCTAAAGGTGATGACTGCTGAGGAAGTACAGGATATAGCCTAATGCAAAGAAGGTTTAATGTGTGGATAAAGAAAGTCACTGTAGAGGAGTAAATATGGTATTAAGATAGAAACTGCTATACAATCCATTCAGTAGGTCATTTATTTCAAGCACAAATATTTTACATAGCAACATTCTAGAATAATTAAAGAAATTGTATTCATGATTTAATAAATAAACAAAATGTGGTATATCCATACAATGGAATGCTGTTAGGCCATAAAAAGGAATGATATAGGCTACAGCATGGCTGATCCTTGAATACATTATGTCAAGCAAAAGCGGTCACAAAGCCACACACTGTATGACTCCCTTTATATGAAATGTCCAGAGGAGACAAACCCAGAAGAATAAAGTCCATTGGTGATTGACTCAGGCTGGGGGAATTGGGGAGTGATGCTTAATGGGGAGGGGGTTTCCTTGTGGAGTGATAAAAATGTTCTAAAATTTACTGCCTTGATATTTGCACAACTCTGAGTGTTCTAGAAACACAGATGTATATATTAACTGTACACTTTAAATCAGTGAATTGATTTGGTATGTGAATTTATTTCAATTAAATTGCTATAAAAGATTTTCAAAAGCCCTAGGAAGTTACAGTGGTTATAATTAAATGGTAACAATGATTATATATTGTATATCATACATGCTGTTAGAATAGTCAGCACCTAAGGAACATCATTATTGTATCTGAACTAAAGAGCAAAACTATACCTTGCCTTCAAGCATCCCTAGTGGAGGTTAGTACTGGGTATTTCAAAATCTCTTTCCAACCCTGGCCCTCCTCTCCAGCCCCCACAGTTACCACCCTAAGAGGTACTCCTTTCTTATCCCTGGGATCAGAATGAATAGTCTCAAAACTGATCTCCCCAACCTCAGTCTCTCTGTAACAGGAGGGAAAGGGACAGGGCACAACTTTTCACAGAATGACATAGCCCAAGGATACAACATAAATCACAAGAATCAAATGGGTCCAAGATGACAGAAATGTCGAATTTAAGTAGACCTTGATCCTCAATTAGCAAGCTAAATGACACATCTAGAGGCACCATGACAGTCCCAAAGCACTGTCAAAAGACCAAGGAGTGGGCAGTGGCCCAATTCCTGGAAATTTCCACCCCTTCCCCAAAATAGTTGGAATAATCCTCCCACTCATTCAGTTCAGTTCAGTTCAGTTGCTCAGTTGCATCTGACTATTTGCTACCCCATGGACACCAGCATGCAAGGCTTCCCTGTCCATCACCAACTCCCAGAGCTTGCTCAAACTCATGTCCATTGAGTTGGTGATGCCATCCAACCATCTTACCCTCTGTTGTCCCCTTCTCCTGCCTTCAGTCTTTCCCAGCATTCAAATGAGTCAGTTCTTCGCATCAAGTGCAAAGTATTAGTGTTTCAGCTTCTGCATCAGTCCTTCCAATGAATATTCAGGACTGATTTCCTTTAGGACTGACTGGCTGGATCGCCTTGCATTCCAAGGGACTCTCAAGAGTTTTCTTCAACACCACAGTTCAAAAGCATCAATTCTTAAGTGCTCAGTTTTCTTTATGGTCCAACTCTCACATCCATACATGACTACTAGAAAAACCATAGGTTTGACTAGACAGATCTTTGTCAGTAATGTCTCTGTTTTTTAATATGCTGTCTAGGTTGGTCATAGCTTTTCTTCCAAGCAGCAAGTGTCCTTTAATATCATGGCTTCAGTCATCATCTGCAGTGATTTTGGAGCCCAAGAAAATAAAGTCTCTCACTGATTCCATTGTTTTCCAATCTATTTGCCATGAAGTGATGGGACTGGATGCCATGATCTTAGTTTTCTGAATGTTGAATTTTAAGCCAGTTTTTTCACTCTCCTCTTTCACTTTCAAGAGGCTCTTTAGTTCTTCTTCACTTTCTGCCATAAGGGTAGTGTCATCTGCGTATCTGAAATTATTGATAGTTCTCCCGGCAATCTTGATTCCAGTTTGTGCTTCATCCAGCTTAGCATTTTGCATGATGTATTCTGCATATAAGTTAAATAAGTAGGGTGACAATATACAGTCTTGACGCACTCTTTTCCCAATTTGAAACCAGGCTGTTGTTCCACATCCAGTTCTAACTGTTGCTTCTTGATCTGCATACAGATTTCTCAGAAGGCTGGTCAGGTGGTCTGGTATTCCCTTCTCTTTCAGAATTTTCCACAGTTTATTGTGATCTACACAGTCAAAGGCTTTGGCACAACCAATAAAGCAGAAGTAGATGTTTTTCTGGAATTCTCTTGCTTTTTCTATGATCCAATGGATGTTGGCAATTTGATCTCTGGTTCCTCTGGCTTTTCTAAATCCAGCTTTAAACATCTGGAAGTTCACGGTTCACGTACTGTTGAAGCCTGGCTTGGAGAATTTTCAACAGTACTTTACTAGCGTGTGAGATGAGTGCAATTGTGAACATTCTTTGGTATTGCCCTTCTTTGGGATTGGAATGAAAACTGACTTTTCCAGTCCTGTGGCCACTGTTGAGTTTTCCAAATTTGCTGGCATATTGAATGCAGCACTTTAACAGCATCACCTTTTAGTATTTGAAATAGCTCAACTGGAATTCCATCACCTCCTCTAGCTTTGTTCGTAGTGATGCTTCCTAAGGCCTACTTGACTTCTGTTCTGGGATGTCCCACTCATTAGCATATGAAATTACCCAGCCTATAAAAACTAACCACGTCATATTTTGTGGCCACACTTGCCCTCTGCAATGGCCCACACTCTGTATGTGGAGTGTGCTTCTCTCTGAATCTGAATAAATCCACTTCTTACCTATACTTTGTCTCTCACTGAATTCTTTCTGTGATGAGACATCAAGAACCTGAGCTTCATTTCCATGATAAGTCATTTCAGTCATGTCTGACTCTTGCAACCCCATGTACTGTAGCCCGCCAGGCTCCTCTGTCCATGGGATTCTCCAGGCATGAATACTGGAGTGGTTTTCCATGCCCTTCTCCAGGGGATCTTCCTGACTCAGGAAATCAAACCTGAATCTCTTGTGCCTCGTGCTTTGGCAGGCAGGTTCTTTACCACTAGCGCCACCTGGGAGCTTCAATAGGTCCTGAGTTTTGGCAGGGTTTGAGTCCTGGTCACGTAGGTTCAAGTCTGAATCTGAGGTAAATGATTTCATCTCCACCATTTAAATCTCTAATTAGTTTACTGCCTTTACTCAGAAATCTTTTAAAGGTTTTTAATTGAATAGCAATTAAATTTTACACAACTCAGCTTGAGAATGGAATCTACTCAAAACTGGACCTCAACTTACCTATCCAGCTTTGTCTGCCATCACACTCCACTAGCCCAGCTGGATTTCTCCCACCCGTCCTATGCTTTCCAGCTAACACGTCACTATTCTCCCTTCAGCTTCATCATTCAATGCCATGTCCCGTGAGGCCTTACTTCACCTCCCCATTAAAAATCATTTCTTTTGCCTCTAATTTTTCACAATGATCATTCTATCCGTATTTCAATATTGACACACCATATAATGCTTTGTCTTTCTACCTGGCCTTTTACACTTCTAAATGACAGATTCCCTTGGGATAGAGAAAAACGATGGTGTGGTGGAACCAGCCAGATGTGATGACAAGGCATGTCATCTTAATGCCTTTCAGCTCTGTGATGCTGGAACATGGGTTTTAGGACAGCAGACCTCAAAAGGCAGAAATTCCTTTCTGCCACTTACTAACTGGTGACCTTTTTTGCATAAGTTACTTAACCTCTTAGAACCTAATTTTGTCATCAATAAAATGGGATTATAAACATTACCTTGAGGGGTCTAGTGAGGGGTAAATGAGATAACTCAAGTACCCAGCACAGTGCCTCATTCAAATAGCTAGAGGCTGTGACTAAGACGCCTTCAGTGCTTTGAGGCTGTATGTGTAGTAAGTGCACTGGAGGAGTGAGCTAACCAGTCAACCATCCAACCAAGCAACAGGAACAGATGCACATAGGCAGAAGTAGGATGATAATATGTTTGTTGGAGAAAAAGGAGATTGGATAATGCGGTCTGAGTGTGCTGTGGCGTGCTGTTATATCTGACTCTTCACTACCCTATGAACTGTAGCCCTCTAGGCTCCTTTGTCCATGGGATTTTCCGGGCAAGAATACTGGACTGGGTTGCCATTTCTTCTTCCAGGGAATCCTTTCAACCCAGGGATCGAACCCATGTCTCCTGCATCGCCTGCACTGGCAGATGAATTCTCTACCACTGAGCCACCAGGGAAACATGTATCTCTTAGAGAATATTCACAGTTTAAAACAGAGAAGGACTTCGAAGGCTTCAAATAAACAGTGGTTCGTACACTTTTTTGTGTAAGTATTCAAAACACTTTTTATCTGAAGTCTTTAAAAGACCTCTGTTTTAAACTGTGAACATTCCCTAAGAGGTATATTATTAACCCATTGAAGATAAAAAGTTGCTAAAACTGAGGCATGAAATGGAAAAATAACTTGCCCCAGCTCAACTCAAGTCACTAGCGAAATTACCAAACACAGTTTAGAATTCCAGCCTCCTCTTCTACCTTTCATCCTCTCCCATAACAGGGAGAAACATTCTATTCCTGTGCCTAGTCTTCTCCAAGACTCAGAAGCACTAATTAAGATTTCCAGACCTTAAAATGGGCAGTTTAAAGAGAAAGGTGAGCATGGACCAAGGATTAGATGGTATTAGGAAATGATCTTAAATTGGCCCAGCCAGTATGGAGAACACTCTGGAGTTTCCTTTAAAAACGAAACACAGAGCTCTTGTGGGCTTCCCTAGTGGTTCAGCGGTAAAGAATCCTCCGGCCAATGCAGGAGACTTGAGTTCAATCCCTGGGTCAGGAAGATCCCCTGGAGAAGGAAATGACAACCCACTCCAGTATTCTTGCCTGGAAAATCCCATGGACAGAGGGGCATCATAGGCTACAGTTCATGGGGTCGCAGAGTCAGGCACAACTTAGTGACTAAACAGCAATAACAAAAGAGCTGCTGCAGGGAAGAGGCAATTCTGACTCCATGTTGGATTTGTTTCTTTGACTTTAACCTTTGCTTGTCATTGCTTTTGTTATTATAATTGCTTGCCTCAGGGAACCCTGCCCCTCTGACTGACTGTTAAACTAGAATGCCTTTGTTCAGCTCACAGGGAGATAATCTAACTCTGGTGGCTCAAATGGAAAAGCATCTGTCTGCAATACAGGAGACCCAGGTTCTATCCCTGGGTTGGGAAGATCCCCTGGAGAAGGAAATGGCAGTCCACTCCAGTATTAGTGCCTGGAAAATCCCATGGATGGCGGATCCTGGTAGGCTACTGTCCATGGGGTCACAAAGAGTCAGACACGACTGAGCCACTTCACTTCACTTCACCTGTGAATAGGCTTCCCTGGCAGCTCAGATGGTAAAGAAGTTCAGAAGATCTGGGTTCAGTCCCTGGGTTGGAAAGATCCCCTAGAGAAGATAATGGCTACCCACTCCAGTATTCTTTGAACAGAGCATTCCATGGGGTTGCAGAGAGTCAAACAAGAAGACACAACTGGACAACTGACATTTTCACCTGTGAATGGTTACAACAAAGAGATTAACATTTTCCCTCCATAAAGTTGGCCATTCTAGGAGAGATTTGCAAGAAAATGGTCTTCTTACTTTACTTCCTCAACTCCTCTCCATCTCTGTTCTATGAAAGAACCTGGCATACAGACCCTGACAAGATGGTTATTTGGGGACATTATTTTGCCATCTTCTTGGTCACTCATATTCCTTGCCTCAACACAGTGTCTCCAATCAATTGGCCCGTCGTGTAGTGAGCAGATGTCAATGTTCATCGCAGCACTATTTACAACAGCCAAGACATGGAAACAGCCTAAATGTCCACTGACAGACGAATGGATAAAGAAAATGCAACACCTATACACAATGGACTATTACTCAGCCATTAAACAGAATGAAATAATGTCATTTACAGCAACAAGGATGGGCCTAGAGATTTTCATATTAAGCAAAGTTAAGTCAGACAAAGACAAATATCATACATTATCACTTATATGTGGAATCTAAAAAAATGATAGAAATGAACTTATTTACGAAACAGAAATACACTCATAGGCTTCAAAAACAAACTTATGATTACCAAAAGGGAAAGAAAGGTGGGGGCAGGGATAAATTAGGTTGGGATTAACATTTCCATACTTCTATAAACAATAAACAAGGACCTACTCTATAGCACAGAGAACTCTACTCAATACGCTGTAATGACCTATATGGGAAAATAATCTGAAAAAGAACAGATATGTATATCAGTTCAGTTCAGTCGCTCAGTTATGTCTGACTCTTTGCAACCCCATGAATTGCAGCACGCCAGGCCTCCCTGTCCATCACCATCTCCCGGAGTTCACTCAAACTCACATCCATCAAGTCAGTGATGCCATCCAGCCATCTCATCCTCTGTTGTCCCCTTCTCCTCCTGCCCCCAATCCCTCCCAGCATCAGAGTCTTTTCCAATGAGTCAACTCTTCTCATGAGGTGGCCAAAGTACTGGAGTTTCAGCTTTAGCATCATTCCTTCCAAAGAACATCCAGGGCTGATCTCCTTTAGAATGGACTGGTTGGATTTCCTTGCAGTCCAAGGGACTCTCAAGAGTCTCCTCCAACACCACAGTTCAAAAGCATCAATTCTTTGGTGCTCAGCTTTCTTCACAGTCCAACTCTCATATCCATACATGACCACTGGAAAAACCATAGCCTTGACTAGATGGACCTTTGTTGGCAAAGTAATGTCTCTGCTTTTCAATATGCTATCTAGGTTGGTCATAACTTTCCTTCCAAGGAGTAAGTGTCTTTTATTGCAATCACCAACTGCAGTGATTTTGGAGCCCCCCAAAATAAAGTCTGACATTGTTTCCACTGTTTCCCCATCTATTTCCCATGAAGTGATGGGACCAGATGTCATGATCTTAGTTTTCTGAATGTTGAGCTTTAAGCCAACTTTTTCACTCTCATTTCACTTTCATCAAGATGCTTTTTAGTTCCTCTTCACTTTCTGCCATAAGGATGGCAGATATATAACTAAATCTCTTTGCTGTATATCTGAAACTAAAACAACATTGTAAATCAACTATACTCCAATGCAAAATTTAAAAATAAAGACAATTATTACATTAAAAAATAAATTATGTTATGGTTAAAAACAAAGCCCTTATTGGTTAGAAGTACATTCTGACGTCTTTCCAGATGCAGTGCTGTGATGTCTGACAGTTGCTGTGAGGAACCAAGAGGACAGAATCAATAGGATGTTGGTAACTGTTGAAGTTGGTGACAGGTACATGGGTCCCCATACTCAGGATAGGTACATGGGAGCACTGTTCATTTTATCATTATCTGCTTTTGAAAATTTTCCTAATGAAAAATCAGAAAGGGTATTTTCATCATGAAAATGTAGATATCCATATTCTTTATTACTTTTACCTCTGGAATTCTCTAAACTATGGTCGTAGATAGCAAAGAACACCTGGCTCCCTATACCTGTAGCAGCACCTTTCAGCCACTGGACTTACAGAAAAAACAGTGGTGCTGAGTCTATTTCCCAATATTGAGGGATAAAGAAAATACACCTGCCTCTTAAACTGGGGGACTCAGAATGCAACTTGGTCACAGGGAGAAAAGATCTGCAGAAATAAATGAGAAGCAAGGTTCTTCAGAGAAGAACCTGCTATTTCTTAAACTGGGCAGACCGAACTAATAAAAGCACAGTTCTCTCACTTGCCGCCTACCCTCTTTCCAGCCTCCTTCAACTCTCACCCTGCCTCACACTCTCTCCTTCTCCCTCCTCCTCCCCCCACTCACCTCACCCAGCTGGAACAGACCCTTCTGGTCTGACACAGTGATGTCATCAGTCATTATCCAGTGGCTATCTTTTCTGAAAACCAGAGTTCTGAGTGATAATAGTTTATGGCAAGAGTTTCCAAGACTCTGCTGACCACCTTCTTCACCTCTAAACCAAGGGCGTCTGCTGATTGAGGAATCAATCATACAAGTGCCCTTGGACACCACCAAGGCTTTGTCTGAGCTGCTCTTAGCCTGTGATGTCTTCTGTCTTCTTTCTAAAACTGTTCTTAATTACATGCATGCTTGTGTGTGCACAATTGCTCTGTTTAAACATCCCCACCCCACCCCCTCCAGGAAACTGCCCAATCCCCCAGTCAGAACTTAACAACTCATTTCTCTTCACTCTCACTGAACTTTGTCACTAAAACAGCTATAATTTTATATCCATACTAAGACTCTTCTGAAAGTGAAAAGAGATGCTGTCACAAATATACCAGGACAACCAGCCAAATCAGGACTGTTCTGAGTAAACCAGGACTCAGTCATCTGACACCTCTCTAGTACAGCACTCACCTCACTCTGCTTTGATTAGGTATGTAAAATGTCTGGCTCCCTGTTTAGATTTTAATATCTGGAGAAGTACTTTGCCCTCAGCGCATGCAAGCATGCATGCTAAGTCACCTGAGTCGTGTCTGACTCTGTCCGACCCATGGAGTGCAGCCTGCCAGGCTCCTCTATCCATGGGATTCTCTAGGCAAGAATACTGGAGGGTATTCTTGGTTGCCCTGCCTTCCTCCAGGGAATCTTCCCAACCCAGGGCTCAAACCCACATCTCTTTTGTCTCCTGCATTGGCAGGTGAGTTTTTTTACTACTAGTGCCACCTGGAAACCCTCAGTAGCTCTCAGTATATGTTTATGGAATAAACCCTTCATCATCTGTCTTAAATTGCTAACTTACATGTTTGTTACAGTATTTATCCTCAGATTTGTGTGTGTGTGTGAGTGTGTGTTGTATGTATCAACTAATCTTCAAGCACTCTGCGGGAAGAGATTATGTCTTATCTTATATTTCATAGTTTGTTTAGTTAGGGGAAGAGCAAATTCAAAAAATGAAAAAGAAAGTTTGACAGCATACCAGTATACATTCACTGACAACATCAGCAAGTAAGCTATGTATCAGAGATTAACACTTGCAAGAAATAAAGTGCTTTTTGATGTGATAAGTGAATTGCTGCTGCTGCTGCTAAGTCGCTTCAGTCGTGTCCGAGTCTGTGCGACCCCACAGACGGCAGCCCACCAGGCTCCCCCCGTCCCTGGGATTCTTCAGGCAAGAACACTGGAGTGGGTTGCCATTTCCTTCTCCAATGCATGAAAGTGAAAAGTGAAAGTAAAGTCGCTCAGTCATGTCTGACTCTTAGCAACCCCATGGACTGCAGCCTACCAGGCTCCTCCATCCATGGGATTTTCCAGGCAAGAGTACTGGACTGGGGTGCCATTCCTTCTCCAGGTAAGTGAATTAGGGTCACTGAATGAAAGAAATGAGTATTACATCAGTAGGAAACAAGCCAGGGAGAAGCAGGCCTTCCACAGAAGAGTCTTTACTTAGAACAAAAGTAAACATGGCCAGATCTTACTCTAAATCAATTCTGTAAACTACAGGAATTCAAAAAATATAGGAATTCAAAAATTAAGTAGTTTAATAGGAGCAAGAGTCTCAAACTCTTGAGAGCAGATCCTCTTATAATTTGATTATTAACCCAAATGGAAAAGTAACTCTGGTGGATGGGTTTTATTTTAAAATGCTTTCTTCTCTTTTTAGAATGATATCCCTTCTAGGAAAAATGTCGTTCAGAAGTATTTTTTGTTCCCAGTGTATTTCTTTTCCAGACTTCGCTGGTACCCCTGGGGCAAAGCACTAGCTCTGTAACACAGGATGAAGTATTGAGTATTTTCATAAGGGGTTCTGCAATCTGTCTCCAACAAGGGACAAAGGGTTGGTCCCTACACAATCCCTAGAAACAACATTTTAGCAGCTTCCAAGTGAGTTGTTTCGTAGATGAGATTTCTTTTCACTCACCTAATTTTAAAACTAAAATAGAACCCTAGAAGGTCTAAATATTTGGCTCTTTCATTAACTGTGTGACCTTAGACTAGCACCTCCAGAGCTTTATATTTTTATCCAATCAATTAATTTGAATCAGAGCCTCTCCCTCTTGCCCATAAGAATTATAATACCACCTGCATTGCTCATCTTCTCTGTTGATGTGAGATGTTTAGCTGGAAGGTGTTCAAATGCAAATCATGGAAGTTCTCAGACCCTCAGATGGAAGAAAGACCTTATTCAGAGATGCAATTCCTGCCTTTGTACAGATTCCAGGTTTACTGTCATTCATGAATACAGTTAAGCCCCACATTAGACACGTAGGCTGTCCCAGCATATGACAAGAAGAGCTCACTGCCAGGGAAAAGACAGTAGGGTGGTGTGTCCCCAGCCTCAGTAATTAGAAGACTACAAGGCCAGGCGATCTCCTGCCAGAGACTGCTTTAGTGTCCAGTCCCCCAGAGAAGTGGGAAAAAAAACAAGTGGAAAGTTTCAATTTATACAATACAAAATACAAGGACCTATATCCAGATGGCAAAACTATTCCAGGTCACTCTTTCAAGCCCAACCTACATCAGTCCCTTGTAGTAGCCTGAAAATGATACCAATCCCTCCCCAGCCCAATTTACCTTGATGAGACAAACACAGACATCCATCTGTGAGTAAGCACTGAGGCTTACTTCTAAGTGGCCAGGTTATTTGGACAGACACAGCCAGAGTGCACGTGTGTGTATGTGCGTGTGTGTGCGTGTGTGCATACATGTGAGAAAGAGAGACAGAAAGGGTGCTGCCTGGACAGAAGACAGGTAGCTAATTTGTGAGATGGTAACATTTGTTTATTCATTTTTTAAAATCAAAAATTTACTGAGCATCTCCTTTGAATATGTAAGGCACTCTAAAAAGTACTAAAAAGAGCAAGGCAGACACAGTCAGTCCTCAGGGAATTTACAGCCTATGGAGCAATCAGACAGACAATTATAGTAGACTGTGATAAACAAGAGAGACCCAGAATCAGATAGATGTATGGAAACACACACAGGTGGCAGATATAAATAGTAGCAGACACATAAATCAATGCAAATCCATCCTATAACTCCTACCTTCAGCCTCCAAAGAGACGTCCCTAGACTTAACGCAAGATATGTCATACCTTGAGTGGCCCTTCTTTCAGGGAGGAGGAATATAAACCTGAAACTACTGAGCTGCCAAGGGAAAATAAAGAATCCTATACTTAGTGAGGTGGTTTGGTGAAGAGCACAGACTTTTGAACTAAATCGGCCTGGGTTCAAATACTTATTCTCTCACATTCCACTAGGTTGAATTATATGAAAGTGCAGATATTCAATCTTTTTTTTCTTCCTATGATTTCACATAGTTCCACAGAGTTCATCCTCTATATTCTAAGCAAATTATTTAACCTAAGCTGTAGTTTCTTCAGGTTCTTATAATCACCAACTTTCAGGGATACAGTGAAAAGTAAATGAAAAGACATAAATAAAAATACATCATATAACAGGTGTTCAATAAATATTAGTTTCCCCAAAGGCAGTAAGATGTATGAATCATAAGGAGATTTCTGGTCAACTCTGAATTTAGAAACTCAAGAAAGAAAAATTAAAGTTAGGTTAAATGATAAAATGATAGATTAAAATTTTGGATTTTGATGTGGGAGAGGTTGCGTGTTGGGAGAGGGGCAGGGGACATATAAGAATTATCTGTGCCTTCTGTTCAGTTTTACTGTGAACCTAAAACTGCCCTAAAAAAAATTAAAATTAATCTTAAAATATGGGGAAAGATATGAGGTGTCCTGGGCATGCTTTATTTAGACTCTGAGCTCAGAGGCCCCAATATACACACTGCCTTGGTGTTCACAATGATCTCCAACTTAAAACTCTTCTCAGTCCCTCTGTTAAAATCTTGGTCGAGTCCCAGAAGCCTCTGTTGATCTGGCCCAACTGAGCTAGCAAGTGAGAAAACATCTATATAAATACCAGTGATCTCAGTGAGTCTCCCCCCGTCCCCAGCACATTCCTTAGCAGGACGAACCTCTCCCTCTCGACCGGAGCCTCTCTGTTCACAAATAGGACTGGCTGGGCCTAATTTAGAAAAGTGCAGGCCTCTTAGGAAAGTCAGGGGTGAGGCTGGAGCCCCTGCAATCCCAGAACACCTTGTGTGGAGACAGGAACCCGGCCCCACAGAAGGCGCTGAAAGGGGTGCTCAGAATGACTAGTTTCCATCAGCTGTTTAGAAACTGGAGTTCAGAGGAGCCATCCTGTGCTTTAATTTCCCTTTGGGCAGCAGGTATAGAAGGGGAATAAGTGGAAATTTACTTTGAAGTTATAAAGCATAAAAAATATATTAATTCTTCTGCAGATAAATTGGTGTACAAACTTAGGCCTCCTAAATATTTTAAAATTCTCTGTGGCACCTAACATGATCTGACATTTATCCCAAAATTCAGCTCTCAGTTCTAGATTGACACTTGCTTTGATCTACTTTCCAAAAAAATAATGCCACTCATTGGTGTTCTGCAAAATCCAGGACAGTTTTTCTTACACTGAAACTTACACTACAAAATGGGATCAAAGTTCTAACACTTGGCAGTCACTGCTCCCTTGGAAGCCTAGCTGTGTTCTGAAGTCCTAGTATCAGGCAACTCCTCCGAAGTTTTATCTGTGCCTGAGACCAGGGAGAAATTTAGACTGAAGATGCTAAGCTGTGTCATCCATGATGGCAATTATTGAACACTTCATGTGTGCCTACTCTAAAATGAGATGTGTCATAAGGATTTCAAAGACTTAATACACACTGGATTGCAAAGACTAACTGCAACAAAAGAATACAGAATCTTAATAATTTTTAATGTTGATTTCATGTTGAAATGATATTTTGAATATGTTCGTAACATTAACTGACTTTTAATGTGGCACCCCACTCCAGTACTCTTGCCTGGAAAATCCCATGGACAGAGGAGCCTGGTAGGCTGCAGTCCATGGGGTCGCTACTAGTCGGACACGACTGAGCGACTTCACTTTCACTTTTATGCACTGGAGCAGGAAATGGCAACCCACTCCAGTGTTCTTGCCTGAAGAATCCCAGGGACAGGGGAGCCTGGTGGGCTGCCGTCTATGGGGTCACACAGAGTCGGACACGACTGAAGCGACTTAGCAGCAGCAGCAGTTTTAAGTACATTAAATGAGGACATGTCCTGACTAGCATGGATGACCACAATTAATCCCATGGTGTAAGAGTATTTGTTTGAATTTTGGGGGCTTATGGTATTCATCAATCAGGGCTTCCCAGGTGGCTCAGTGGTAAAGAATCCACCTGCCAATGCAGGAATTGTGGGTTCAGCCCCTGGGTCAAGAAGATCCCCTGAAGGATGAAATGGCAACCCACTTCAGTATTCTTGCCTGGAAAAATCCCATGGACAGAGGAGCTGGGCAGGTTATGGTCTATGGGGTCACAAGAGAGTCGGACATGACTTAGTGACTAAACAACAGCAACATGATATTCATCAATCAACAGAACACAGAAGTGACTCTAACTAATTATAAATGGACCAAAATTATTTAGATGGTGATAACAGGCACCACACTGAAGGACTGAGATCACAGTTCTACTCAAATTATGCTCAGACACTAAACTGCCAGCGTCAGGGGTCAGAGACTCCCTCTATCTTCTCACCACTTTATCCCCATTACTAGCATGACGCCCACACACAGAAGTGCCCAAACATGGAAGATAATTATATATTTATCAAATGAATGGGTACTGTTAAAAATAAAAACATAACTCAGTCTTCAAACAATTCTCACTGTAAAGAATTTTCTCTGAACTGTTTCTTTTCTCCACTTATTCACTTCCTACTTCTCCTAACCCTTCTCCTGGAGAGACGTCTGAGTTTCAGGAAGAGTTGGAGATTCACCTGGAGTACTCCAAAGCCAGTCTGTGGGCTCTCTGGTGGAGGAGACAGCCAAGGATGGAAAGGGGGGTCACCTCTTTCACCTGTGCAGATAAGCCTCTTTTGCAGCTTCCAGGGTGTTTGCAATCAATCAACACAAACTTTCTGAGTTTCAATTACAGGCTCAACAATGTTGAAGAGAATGTTGAAGGCAATAGAGTAAGTTGGAGATGAATCCAACCCATAAAGTGTTTATAATCTAGAAGGAGAGATAAAAAATGTACACAGAGAAAGATAATTTCCAGCCAGGGGTTAAACACATGTGCCAAATTATGTATCTAAACACCAATGTCTAAAAGAGTGCAAAGAGTAAAAGATGGTTTCAGGCAGTGGTGATGAGGAAAGGTCCACCTGGGGAAGTGGAATCTAAGTTGGACTCTGAAACCTGAGTAGGGTTTGAATAAGCAGAGAAAAAGGATACAGGTATTCCAGGTGTGAACAAGGATGTATCAGCAGGAATTGATACATGTGAGGGAGACTGAATCACTCTTGGAACGTGTCTTAAAATACGTAGTGAGAGAATAAAGCTTGCTTCCTACTTCACTGAGAATATTGAAGTTACTAGAAGAAAACCCTTGACAGTCTCCTACCACCATATCTATCCATCTACCAGCATCTGTTCTCACAGACTTTCTGCTTGTGGCCACAGGTCAGCCAGCCAAGCCCCTATGTAAAGCCAAACCTTCCACTTAAGCATTAGGTCCTATTCTCTCTACTTCTCAAAAACAATATCCAGGAAGTCTTCTTCATCAATATTTTACTTTGTATTGGAAAATTCTATTGGTAAACAACATGCTATTACTATTCATTTATCTTTTAAAAAGTCTTCTATGGACTCTTTACCCTTGTCACTGCTCCAGTTCTTTGCTCTCCTTTGCAATAAAACTCAACACAATCAGTCGAACTCATCAACTCCAATTCCTCTCCTCCCATTTTTTTGTTAAACTAACTGCAGTCAGGCTTTTGCCTCCACCACTCTACGGAAACATTCGTGTTGCAAAATCCAAAGGTCAGTTCTCAGTCATCATGCACTTGAGCAATGAGCAGCATTTCAAAAGGTCGATCCCTCTCTCTTCCATTGTATGTTCTCTTCACGTGGCTTCTGGGATCTGCACTGCGTGGGTTTTCTTCCCACTTCACCAGTTACATATTCTCCATTTCCTTTGCTGATTCTTCCTCCTTTCCTCAAACTATCAACATAATCTGGGGCTTAGTCTTTGATCCTTTTATCCTCTGCATTGGTAGATCTAACTCCCTTAGCAATCTGTACAGTGTTAAAAAGGAGTAAACTACTGACATAAATAACATGGGGGAACATCAAAATCATTATGCTAAGTGAAAGAAGCCCAACTCTAGACTCTATATGATTCTACTCACACAAAATTCTAGAACAGATTAAAAACTAAGCTGTAGACTGAGCGACTGAACTGAACTGAACTGAACTGAAGCTGTAGACAGAAAGCAGATCGGTGGTTTTCAGCAGTCCAAGAGGTGAAAAAAACTGGCACCAGCGGGACGCAGGGCAGCTTTAGAGGGGGATGGAAATGTTTCAGTCATGGGGTAATTGTTACATGGGTGTATATATTTGTTAAACTTCAAACTGTACACTTTATTAAGTTGATTTAAACAAAAAGATGAAAGGAAAGCAGAACTGATAAAGGAAATGACCATACAAATCGCTAAGTACAAAGGGTGAGTAAGGAGCTCAGCACCAGGACCACCAGTGAGGTGGAGTCACTGCCTCAGGCCAGCCTTAAGGGCTGTAAATGCTTCAACAGTAAAACACAGGCATAAATCTTCCTCCATGTTTATTGACTCCCATCCCTTCTCACATCTGTAAAACAAAGTCGCAAAAAGATACGGGAGGATCATGTGGTGGGCAGACTCTAACAGGGCTCCCCACGATCCCTGCCTTCATGTTCATGTTTTTGCGTAATCCTCACCCCCCCAAAGTTTGGCAGGGTGTGCAACTTGCTTTCAACCGATAGCATACGGCAAAGGTGACTGACTTCCCCTAGAGCTTCTCCTTGCTGACTTGATGAAGTAAGCAAACACGTGGGGAAAGTCCACGTGGCAAGGAACAATACAAGACTTCAAAGAACTGTGGACAGCTCTAGCCAAGATCCAGCAAGAAGTCTGAGCCCTTAGTCCTACAAGGAAATAAATTCTGCCAACAACTTGAGTGAGCTCAGAGGCAGATTCTTCCCTAGTCAAGCCTCCAGATGAGAATTCAGAATGGCCAATTCTTTGATTGTAGCTTCGTGAAGCCCTAGGCAGGAAAGTTGGCTAAACTGTGCATGAGGACTTCCCTGGTGGTCAAGTGGCTAAGACTCCATGCTCCCAATGCAGGGGGCCCAGGTTCCATCCCTGGTCCCAGAGCAAGATCCTGCCACTGTAACTAAGACCCAGTGCAGCCAAAAAAATCTGGAAAAAAAAAGCTGTGCCTGAACTATGGACTCATGTAAACTGTGAGATAACAAATATGTATATGTTTTAAAAATCACTTTCTAAATGTGGCCTCTCCTGACTACACTTTAATGCTATAATCTGCCCTCTACTCTTGCGCTTTTTAACCTCCATATTCTACTTTTACCTCACCATGAGAACTTCTCACTTTCCAGCATTCTACATATGTTATTTAATATTTACTATTTATTGTCTGTTTCCTCACAGTAGAATATAAATTCCATGAGGGTAGATATGCTCATCTGTTTTGTTCATTTATATGTAAATATATACATACACATATATACACACACAAACTGTATATATTAATATAAATATATTCCAATCACCTCCCATAGCACCTGGAACACAGCAGGTATTCCTAAATATTTTCAAATGAATGAGGACTAATGCTTAGATTTCAACTAGGACCAATTATTTTTATTCTTGCAGAGACAGAACATAGCTAATCACTGTCACATACCGGGGCTTCTAAAAATTACTATTAGGTGACCTCTGAGTCTCTAAATTAAAAATCCCAATTCCACTGCCCTATTATCATAAGCCTCATTTTTTATTTTTTAAGATTGACTATTTCCCAATTTCCTCTCAATTTCTGGAGGTCTATACAGCTCAAGTCTGACAGGGCAGTGTACGGGGATAAGGACAGCCCAGTTTCTACTATGTTCCACAAGGCAATTTGTATCTGTTTAACGAGTAAAATAAGGTCAATGCCACCTTTTAGGGCAGATTCATCAATGAGACAATGCCACTACTTCCTGCCACAATCTTGGTGAAAAGCACCATGAAAATGGATATCATTTCACTAGAGATCTTTCTTTTCTATTTAGTTAGACCTTAATACAATGTAGAGTTATTCACCAAAAAAAATCATTTGCATTTGAACAAGTAACTAACTTTAGATTCTAAAGGATGTGCCAAGACCTTGCTTATTAACTGGATTTAGGCCATGCAGCTGCTAGGATATCAGGTATACTCCCCTGAGGTTATTAATGGCAAATTTGGTTCTGTGAAAATGGGACAAGACACTAACTTCATGGGGCTATTATGCAGTTCAAATATATGTTAAGTGTATAGCATAGTGCCTGATACATAGTAAATACTAAATGGACTCCCTCCTCCATAGGGTTTAAAGCAAAGCATTTAGCATTTATTTTCCATGTGCATGCAGGTAGGCATAAGAGATGTGAGTTGGATCCCTGGTTGGGAAGATCCCCTGGAGGAGGGCACAGCAACCCACTCTAATGTTCTTGCCTGGAGAATCCCTATGGACAGAGGAGCCTGGCAGGCCACAATCCATGAGGTCGCAAAGAGTCGGACATGACTGAGCAGCTAAGCACAGCCTATCAAGACCCTTAGACACTGGTGATATACTTGGACACCTTGAAGAAGTAGGGAGAATAGGAGAGGAACAAGGGAAGAGAGAATTAGGAAGTGAGCCCTGAGCGTCAAAGGAAGGTAGAGAAAGCATGAGGTGGTGTTCTGTTTCTAACTGATTACCACCCTCCACCTGCAGCAGTTCAGACAAGCCCCCAAGTGACTCCTACAAACCAAGCTTTCCATAGCTTAAGGAACCTCTCTACTCTCATCCCCAGCTTTGGAGAAACTGACAGGGACCAGTACTACTATTCTGACTCCGAGTTATCTGAATCTTCAAAAGGTTTGGCAGCAACCTGGGTTTCTCCATAATCCCATAGCCTGGAAGGAATGGGAGAGAAAAATAAGACTTCAATGGAGACTGCTCCCTGCCTCTAAGGGATCTCCTCCTCCAAGCCCCAGAGGTCCAGCACCATTGTTTGATTTCTCTGCCAGAAGACTCTAGCTCTGGACTCTGCTGCTCCTGATTGTAAAGAGTGACGGCAACACATCATGACATCAGTTGAGTTGTGCTGGGCGGGAGGACAAGGGTTATGTTCGTACGGTGCTTGACTAGAGAGAGTCGGGATAGAGGAGTCTGATGGAGTATGTCTTGGAGTGGCAAGTCACCTATGAGGCCTCAGGAAGAAGCTTTGAAATCTATCAAAGAAAAGTGACCTGGAAGGACTAGCCTACTTCAGGCACTCAGACAGTGCCCAGAACCTCTTTTGGCAGCTCCAGGTCATGGTCGTTATGCTGACAGCCTTGCTCCACCCACCCCAGGGCCTCAGAGAACAGCTTCCTCCCCAAGCCTCCATGTGGCTAAGGCTGTATGTACAGAGAGAGGTGGATTCCTGCCCTGCATGCCAGTGGGACCTTATGTGAGGGTGAGAGATGAAAAGCTGGCGTGACAAGGCAGCCGGTGCCTTTCATTCACTCCCAACCTCTTGGAGCCAAGTTTCCAAATAACAGGGATGATAACTGCCCGGTGCAGCCCAAAGTCTTTTCTAAAGTTGCCTGGCAAAGAGCCACCTGACTATTACTTAGCTCTCTACAGAACAGCACGTACCAAGCCAGATTGCTGTCTTTCAGTGTGTGGGTGGATTAGCTGCTACCTAACATGATAGGGTAGGCCCCCTTCCAGTTTGCACCAGCCCCCTGCTCAGTACCTTCTCCATGGTCAATAGAGCCTCATTTCTCTGGGAGGTTGAATTTGCTTAGATGAGATGGCAGGGGCCAGAGGAGGAAGCATAACCCACTGCCTCCTGCCATCAAAGTTCCCAATGGCTTTTGGAAACATATAATAATGAAATGCCTACAGAAGGGGTATGTAGGCTGAATAACTAAATATTTTCTTTCGATAGCAGCCACAGGATACAGAATCAATTATCAGTGAAGAACTCTTGCTTCTGCTGTATATACTCTATTTGAGCCCAGTAATACAAAAGGAAAGAAAGTCTAAACTTCTGATAAGCATATAGATTCCTTGAGCTTTTGCTGAAGGCCAAGAAAGTCATTGCAAGTGCCTGAACAGGAAGCAAGGCTTCCTGGATTCCAGGTTCAACCTGATGGTTAAGTTGCTGTGTGATCTTAGGCAAGTTACTTTACCATTCTGAGCCTCAGCCTCATTACATTTAAAATAACAGATTTATTCATTTGGGAAAGCTGTTGTTGTTGTCCAGTTGTTAAGTCATGTCCAACTCTTTGCAACCCCATGACTAGAACATGCCAGGCTTCCCTGTCCTTTACTATCTCCTGGAGTTTGTTCAAACTCAAGTCCACTGAGTCAGTGATGCCATCCAACCATCTCATCCTGTATCACCCCCTTCTCCTCCTGCCCTCAAAGTAAATACAGTATATAGGAACTCTATATTTTTGCAACTATTCTATATGTCTAAAGTTATTTTAAAATAAAAAGCCTTCCTAAAATGTGAAGGGGGTTATCTCCAGGATCTTTTACAACTCTAAACTGTGATTCTATGTTCTTACTTATCTCCCTTCAAGTGAAAGTAATTTTGCAGCTTTCCAAATATGTACCGAAGCAGAATTTTCAGATCCACTCACTACCACAGACAAGCTGTTAAGTAGCCCAAGCACAAATCTATTTTCTGCTTTTAACACATTCTATACACTGGGCAAAAACTGAATTCTCCAAAAGCATATGAAAAACATTCCATCCATATCCTCTTTGTTCTTGCAAACAAATTCATCCAGTTGGGAAAAGCTGTTTCTGGCAGTCCATGCTTACTGAATCTCAATTTTTCCCTAGCAACTGGGCTAATTATAACTGCAGCTACCTGGTAACAGCACTAGGTTTTCCTGACATTGGCTGGCAGTCTTAAAGCCATCTCAGTTCTGCTGGCACCTTACTTTCCGAGTCAGCATCGGGGGACTGGGAGAAGGGAAGTGGTTATCTTAGCTAGGGCGAGAGTATCCAAAGAGGCTGCTCAAAATCACAGAATTTCAGAGCTGGGGAGAAACATCAGTGTCAATCCCAGTCCGGCCCACACATTTTATACATTAAGAACCAGAGACCGAGAAAAAGCCACTTGTCAAAGCCAGAAACCTGGCTGTCTTCTTGGTTCCTTGCCCTCCACCCTCATCCATTACCAACTCCTACAGATATTTTACCTCCCAAACATTTCATAGACCAGCTCCCTCCCCTCCATTCCTACTGCCACGGCCTTCATTTAGGCCCACATCATCTCTGTTCTCCTGACTTCCTGTATTATCATCCTTGAATCCACCTTCCTTTCCCACCAGAAGGATCTAGCATGCTTCCTGCTTAAGTATGGAGTCCTGCCCCAAGGCCACAGGTGCGAGGCCTTGTACCAAGGCCACAGAACTGGAGCCCAGAACCATGGTCACCTCTGAAGCTGACTGAGCCCTCTGTAACTGTTGCCAAAAGCCCCGGTGATCAGCAGGCTTCCTGACCCCTAATTAGGCAAAAATGCTCACTCTAGTAGTCATCCAGTAGTGCCCTAACCAATCACCTAATGCCAACCTTCCTGCAGGAATTTTGTCCAGAGGTTACAAAAACTGCCTACTAACCTATGAAAAGCATCGGCTTCCCCTGATCTGTCAGGAGGTTGGCCCGCTGTGATCGCAGTGCCCACATTATCTCTGCTCTTTGTTCTTAATAAACTCACTCCCTTCTGAAATTCTCTGTGTCTGGAAATTCTTTTCCAACCCACTTTCGGACTGTCTCAACATTAAGGTCCATAAATGACTTCCTACCTGCCCTCCTCAGGATGAAGTCTACAGCCTTTAAAGCAGCACAAAGGATTATGTCCATCATACCCTTCAGCTTAATTCTATGTTGAGAACTCAAATTTAGCAACAAAAGACCACTTAGAATTCTCCAGACACACACGCACACTATGTGGTTTCTTGTCTTGTTTTAAGCTTTTGCTTCTTTCCTTTTACCACCTCCTCTCTCTCACTGACTAACCAATGCTTACTCTCCTTTGAAGATAAAGCTCAGGGGTCCTCAAAGAATCCTTTGTAGATTTTCCTTCAGTCTATTCTATCCAGTTGGGTTAGAGAGGCCTCATTTGAGTTCTTATACGATCTCTATCACTGCCTCCTATCAGACTGTTATCACTTGCGTCTTATGCATGTTTGAAGCCCCAACTTCTAGCACAGTGCTTGGAATATAGTAGGCACCAAAATAATGTTTATTAATGCATAAATGGATGAATCCAAAGCTCCCCATTATCTGTCTCCTGCTTACTTTTCCAGTCTTACCTTACCACCACAAGTTCTACTCATATCGAAAGATCTGAAGTGTGCTAAGCATGCAATGCTTTTTCAAGCTTCCGGAGTGTCAGTCGCTCAGTCACGTCTGACTCTTTGCAACTCTGCCAGGCTATAGCCCACCAGGCTCCCCCGAGTATGGGATTTTCCAGGCAAGAATACTGGAGTGGGTTGCCATTTCCTTCTCCAGGGGATCTTCCCAACCTAGGGATCAAACGCAGGTCTCCCAAATTGCAGGCAGACTCTTTACTGTCTGAGCCAACAGGGAATCACCTTTTCAAGCTTCTATCCCCTTATAAATACTGCTTCTTCTGCCTGAAATGCTTTATCCCATTTCTTGTTCTATTATTTCTTACAATTCAATGCAAACTTCACATGCTTGGCAAGGACTTTCTTGGAGAATTTGTCATCCTTAGTATTATAGAACAATTGGTACATAACTCTATGGTATCCCTTATTATACCATTTTTCTGTATTTATTGATAACTTTCTCCACCAGCACTTAGCACAGTAGCACTGGCGTACAGTAGTCGATAGATGTTTGAATTACTGAACGAATGTGTATAGACATGAGTAAATGAATGGCTAAGGTGATAATATAAACAAAGTAAACATTTGAGACAGGAATTTAGAATGCCTACTTTTTCAACTATATCATGCTGCTTTTATCAGTGTGTAAACATGAATATACATAGCTAACAGAAAGAAGAAGTGGCTTCGTGATAAGTTCATGTAGAAGTATAAATTATATAGACATAGTTAAGGAGCTAGTTGAAAGTGGTTTAAAATTAAATGAGGCTCCAGATTTAGTTTTAGATTTATTTCCTAGTGATTAAAAGAATAAGTCTTAAATATTCAAAGGAAAAGTATTTCTCTTCCCAACAGGTATTAGGTTATTTTTGTTAGGGATTTCACAAAATTTTAAAGGAACTGTGACAGTTATGGGAGAGTTGCTTTTAAAAAATTTAGTGGTAAAATATACTTAATATAAAACTTGCTATTTTAACCATTTTTAAGCATATAGTTCAGTGGCATTAAATACATTAATATTGTATAACCAACCATCTCCAGAACTTTTCCCCTGAGTTTATATCCATTAAACAATAAATCCCCAATTCCCTACCTCCCCACAGACCCTGGCAACCACCATTTTCTGTCTCTATGAATCTGACTGCTTTGGGTCCTACACATAAGTAAAATCATATATTTATCCCTTTGTGACTAGTTTATTTTACTTGGTATAACATCCTTTAAGTTTATTCATGTGTTAGAGCTTCCTTGGCTAGGCAATAGTCCATGGTATGTATACACCACATTTTGTTTATCCATTTATCTGCCAATAGATATTTAGGTTGCTTTTACCTTTTGGCTAATGTGAAAGGTGCTGCTATGAATGCGGATGTACAAAGATCTGTTCAAATTCCTGCTTTCACTTATTTTGGGTATATACCTAGAATAGAAATTGCTGTATCATATAATAATTCAATGTTCAATTTTTTGAAAAACTGTCACACCATTTTCCACAGTAGTGACACCATTTTCCATTCCCAACCAGCTATACACAGGGTTCCCACTTTCTCTACATCCTGACCAACACATGCTATTCTCTGTCTCCGTTTTGTTTTTACCAAAGCCATTTTAATGGTGTGAAGTTTAAAAAATTTTAACCAGCAACACAAATACTGGTTACAACTATTTAATGAATGAAGTCTCCCTACTTTCTTCCTACTTCTACTCCACCAAAGAAGAGGAAATCACAAGCAAGGCTGCAAGAACCTCAGAAAGCAGAGAGTGACGAGTCAGCACACACAGACTACGTTCATACCAGACTTCTACAGAAATGTTTAAAAATAGTTTGGCCAAAGTAGCCCTTATTTCTCTCTCTTTATTTACCTTTGCCCCTTCCTTACTATACATATTTCTTAATGTTCACATAAGTAAAACATAAGGGGAAAAAACTTAGCAGCTGACTAAACAAGGTATCCAACTATAAAAAGAAGACAGAGTCAGCTCTGTTAAATATAAGAAAACCACTCACTCTGCACCAGCAGCTGCAACAGTCACTTTAGACAGTAATCCGAGAAGGTATACACTCTCCAGGTATGCAGGGTAGCAATAATGCTTTACAGTTTTCGAACATCTAACACATTAAACAAGTCCACATATAGGGAGCAGGGCAGGACAGGAATTCATGCCTCCGTCTTAGGAAACTAAGGTTCAATGAAGTTAAGAACCAGGCCGAGGAGATGTAGTGGGAGAAAGGTGGAGTCAGAATTCAAGTATTCTGAGCCTAAAACTTCTGTCCCTACATTTTTATATCCCTCAAAGATACTTGTCTTTCTGTAATTACCTTCCATTGGTTCAAGTCAAGGTTCGTCAATTATTGATGGAGCTCCTTGGGACTTCACTGAACTTTTGGGGGCCTAGTCTGTACTACACTATTACTCATCACATTTCCCACAACCTAAAGACATCATTTTAGGACCAAAGAAAATTAGTCATTGAGCCAAAAAAAAAAAAAAAATCCAATAAAGAGAGTAAATCTTGAAATTCTCATAGAAGGAAAAAAAGTATCACTATGTGGGCTGATTGACTGGAGATCAAACCAGTCAATCCTAAAGGAAATCAACCCTGAATATTCATTGGAAGAATTGTTGCTGAAGCTGAGGCTCCAATACTTTGGCCACCTAGTGCGAAGAGCCGACTCACTGGAAAAGACCCTGATGCTGGGAAAGATTGGGGGCAGGAGGAGAAGGGGATGACAGAGGATGAGATGGTTGGATGGCATCACCGACTCAATGGACATGAGTTTGAGCAAACTTCGGGAGATGGGGAAGGACAGGTGTATTACAGTCCATGAGGTCGCAGAGTTGGAAACGATGGAGGACTGAACAGTAACAACAAATGTGGGGTGATGGACGTGAACTAGATTTACTGTGGTGATCATCTCATCATATAATGTGTGTATATATATATATAGGATCATTATGTTGTACACCTGAAACTAATGCAATATGTTAGTTATATCTCCATTAAAAAGAAACATAGGTCTTAAAAAATAAATAAGCTGAATTTAGAACCAGACCAAGCTACAAAGTATGAAACAAAGATGATAAAAAATTTTTAATTATGACCAATCATAGTCATAATAATAGTTTCTGTGAAAGCAAAGGACTTTGTATTATGACTAAATAAAATGTTTTATTAAAAAACTTAACAAACTCAGCCTTTCTTGTTTACTGGTTGTTTTTTTTTAAAGAAACATTCATATTTGAAGGTGCCAGTAACTGCTGCTACAAAGACACTTGGATTACATAATGTTATATACATGGGCAAACTAAAATGAAGAATTGAGACAAACGGTCCCAAGTCCACTACTGAGGATGAAGAAACTGATTCAGTATTTAAAAAATGGTCCAAATTGAATATGTTCAGTAATTGGACTGATGTGGATAATTTTGCCATCTCTCAGTTTGTCACAGCAGCAGCAAAAATTACATGACGGCTTACTACCATGTGATAGGCATTGTGCTGATTTTAACTAATAGGCTCATATGATCCTCCTTCAGACCCTGTAAGATAGAAAGTATTACAACACCCCCTTCAGCAAAGATAAATTCCAGTATTTGTCTAAGTTAACCCAGGAAGCCAGGGGTAGAACCAAGATTTCATCTCACGTCTGTCTTGTTCCTAACTCTTAGCGACTGCACCCAGTGACAGCAGAAGAGCAGGGATGATAAAAATTTGGCAGGCAAGTCAAGTCAGTGGGCTGTTTTAAAAAACTAGCTGCAGAAATAAGCTACGTATAAACATCAAAGTACTCTCAGGAAAAAATCCAGTCTCAAAAGAAGAGAAACCACAGCTCAAAGAAGTCAGGCAGTTTAAAGCCCACAGAACAAGAGAACACAACTCTTTCAACTCCTATCCTAAAGGCCAAAACCACTTTAACTTCCAACATCAATTATGTCATATTCAACACAGACTCTCTTTGGTCCAGGATGATAACATTCAATTTCTCCTGTTGCTTAAGCAACAGGATCTGACCTTGTCAGATTTTAAATTCCATTCATAGAATGGAACCTTAAGTCTTTTTAAAAATGACCTTGAATAATAATAAATTCAAACAAGCTTAACAAGTAAGTAGTCATCATGTGGCAAAACAGTGGACGGGGGTTTTAGTGTGCTGTTTGGGGATTGGGTGTTTACCACACAGCAGTGGATTTCATAAATTCCAGGGCTAGGCATATTTCTAGCGGCGGCACACTTGGCTATCATGAGAAGATGCAGGATTAGATAATCAACAGCAACAAGGAAGTTCGCCAAGATGCCGCCCAGAAATTATTTACCAGAGCAGCTGCAGTTCAGAAATGCTAACAAGCCAGTCTCCCTGGGAGTGGACCATGGTCAGCTGTAGACCACTTACAGTTTTCTGACTTGACTTTGCTTCAGAATCAGGAGCTCTGTGTACTGCAATGATCTCTCCCTTCAGTGCTTTAGATACTGTCTACCCCACACTCTGAACCTACAATTAATATACGCTACCATGAGGGGGCGGTGGCACCTAATCATGCCCCAGTTCTGTGCTGAGGGTACGCAGCCTCCACCTGTGTGTCTAGTCATTTACAAAAGTTGAAGCTTAAAGGTAGTTTAACTTAAACACACAACAAACAGTAGCCAGTCTCACAGAACCAATTCTTATGTACAATTTAATACTATTTTATTTCTTAATTCTCCGAACAGCTTGAAAGAGAGAAACCCTTAACT
Source organism: Capra hircus (assembly GCF_001704415.2). Classification (NCBI taxonomy): domain Eukaryota; kingdom Metazoa; phylum Chordata; class Mammalia; order Artiodactyla; family Bovidae; genus Capra; species Capra hircus. The sequence continues at coordinate 97,578,225 of NC_030810.1, read as the reverse complement.
CCTTTTACATTTACTTGCTTTGAAGTTGATACTTTTAAGTTTTTATATAACTAACTCTTACAACTTCTCTTAAAATTAAACAGCCTTGTAGCTTCCTTTACAATTAAGAATTGTGTATATCTACTTTAGTCTCTCCCTCAATTAGCTACATAAAGGAGGACTTGCTACTTGGAAAGAGAAAGGCAGAACCCTCTCTCTAGTCCTTTTCTCCTAAAGTTTCTCATATTTCTATTCCCTATAGTCACCATGGTGAAATGCATGCTTGTTTCTAAGACAATATTTTTTACTCTTCAGTACAACTAACTCAAAAGTTTACTATAGTAAAATATATGTAAAATGATAAAATAATTCCTCTTCACAATAGAATTATCTTACATGTTTCACAAATACTAGTTTTCTTTAAGTGAACCATGCGTACAACACCCAAATTAATGCAGACTAACTTAGCTGACTATGATTTAATGCTTTTACTACATTTAAAGAAGAGTCCTTTCACCACTAAAGAAAAATCAAGCTAAGTTTAGCCACAGAACAGGGTTCTAAATCCTTATCTGAACTACCTGACTTACCATGTGACGCATCACATATCACTCTCCTTGTCTCTGCCAACATGGCTGCTAATTCATGGTCCTGACCTTGTGGGGTCACAAAGGGACTAACACGGTTAAATGTGAAACATATGCATGGGAATATCTGAGGGTGAGATTAAAAGAACCAAACTGCTTCATTTTAAAATATCATAATAACTATTACTACTAGTAGGCATACAACTACTGCCCTCTCATATATGTATAATGCGATAAAGCTCACAGAGTGCTTTGATATGTCTTCTTATTTAATCATTATGGTGGTTATTTATTCATACCCTAAACAGATAACCTTCAGTGCCTATGGTGCTGTGCATTACTCTTAATGCCAGTTCTGCAGGAACTGGAAGAGGCTCAGAAAGGCTAAGTAACTCACCCAGGTCTCTGGTTGTCCAAGGCTCCTGATTTCTGGTTTTCTAATCCTTTATCCTTCTGTCAAAGTGGAACTGCCCTGATTTCTATCAATCCCTCATCACTACAAAGTATGATAAACTAATTTCAACTATGATGTTAATGATTGATAAAGGCTTTATGTGTTTTGCTTCCCAAATGAAGGCATGTTAACCTAAGCTGTTGGTGCTTCCCAAATTATCACAGCAAAATGGGATGAGTGATCTGACAGGTGAATGGAATAAAGCTATGATGAGAAGTGAAAGGAGGGAGTACAGAAGACTCAAGTAGGCGGTAGCTGTATGCCTACTAGTAGTAATAGTTATGATATTTTAAAACGGAGCAGTTTGGTTCTTTTAATCTCACTCTCAGATATTCCCATACATGTGTTTCACATTTAACTGTGTTAGTCCCTTTGTGACCCCATAAGGTTTAAGATTCCCCAAATTATATGAGGCCAGTAGCTGCCTGATTACTCTGCTTTTATGACCAAAAAGAGGCAGGGCCATTTTTACCACCTGAGTGGGACTCATGGCATTGTGTGCGTGCATGCTAAGTTGCTTCAGTCGTGTCCAACTCTTCGCAACCCCATGGACTGTAGCCCCCCAGGCTCCTCTGTCCATGGGATTCTCCAGGCAAGAATACTGCAGTGGGTTGCCATGCCCACTTCCAGAGAATCTTCCCCATCCAGGGATCGAACCCACATCTCTCACGTTTCCTTAATTGGCAGGCAGATTCTTTACCACTAGCACCACCTGAGAAACCTCAGAAATACTGGAGTCTAACAAAAGGGTTGTCACCTCTGCACGTGACAATGTTCTCTTACCCCCAGACCATGCTCCCATGCAGCTTCTACAATCTTTTGTTTTTGGTTGTACCTCATGGTTTGTGGGATGTTAGTTCCCTAACCAGGGATGGGACCCTTGCCCCCTGCATTGGAAGCACAGAGTCCTAACCATTGGACCACCTAACAAGTCGCTATAATCTTAATCACACTTCTCCAGGAAAGCAATGGTGCCCTCTCACACAGACCCAAAGTTTCCCTGAAGACTGTCTCCTTAGCCACTGCAGAGCAGGGGGTGAGACTAAATGAGATGAAATGACTCAAACAGTCACTTGATTCAAGCTAAAAAAAAATCCTCTCTCTCAAATTATCTAAGAAATTGTCCCTTCCTTCTGCCTTGCTTTAGAGACAGTTAGTAGGAAAAATTTCCTTTCTCTGCACAGTGAGCAAATTTATTCACTATTCCTACTCTAAGGCAAATACTGCTACTCATGCTCCCCTTCTTCCTCTCTCTGTTACCAATGCTCACTTGGCAATATCCTCCTTGACTACCAGCAGTTCCACTGAGGCACACTCATGAAAGTAAAAGTCGCTTAGTTGTTTCTGACTTTTTGCGACTATAATCCATGGAATTCTCCAGGCCAGATTACTGGAGTGGGGTAGCCTTTCCCTTCTCCAGAGGATCTTTCCAACACAGGTCTCCTGCACTGAGGGCAGATTCTTTACCAGCTGAGCCACCAGGGAAGCCCACCTCACTATATAGCCACATAAAAGATGAAAGATGAGTCTGATCAATTTCAGGAAAATTCAGGTTAAAACATAGAAATCCAGGAAAGACAGAAAATAGGGCTAAATGCCTCAGATTTAGCTGCTCATAATAGTTGAATTTACCAAAGAGTGGTTTGGGTCTCATAGACACCAGTTATTCCTCTGATCCAAAGCATTATCTAGCATCCTGTAATGCATCCCAACCTTCTTCTCAACAGGATAGGGCACACATAGACAATGATAATATTAATATACTCTTCTGGTATGAACAGCTGGAGATTCAGGATCTCTGATAAAGTCAGAGGCCATCAGCTCCAGGTCACTCTGGCCACTTGAGTTTCCGCTTGCCCAGACACTAAGAAAGCTAAGGAAACTAACATTGTGGCAACCAGTTAGGAAGCTTAATCCTTGTAAACCATAGCCTAATGTCCTCTTACCAAGGTGCTGTCTCACCCTCAACTCAGCCAATGCCCCCGAGTCTTCCTTCCCTACCCCATTCACCCATCAATTAAGATGGTCCTCCCTTCCAGGGAAGCTGCCATTCCCTCTCACACCCCACCCAAGGCCAAAAGGCTGTTCATTCCATCAATACCCATTCTTCATTCTAAGGTGAACTATTCCGAAAGATGAAAACGCCTTACATTTTGTCCTAGAAATTCATCTGAATAATCATCTTCAAAAACAAATCATGGATTTCTCAAGGAAGAGAAATGTCCTCCATCCCTGCCCTTTCCCCCCACGGCATCATTTCCTGCCCCCATGTGCCAGACAGAGCTAGAAGGCTCCCGGCTCTAAGCAGAGCATGGGACTTAAAAACTACCAGCTTCAGTCTCCTCCAGGGGTTGTTTTAAAATGCTGGTTTCTAAGTTCCCCCTCCCTTACTAAATCAGAATCCCTGGGGGTGAGTCAGGAATGTAGCTACACTTAGAAAGCAGCTCCCAAGGTGATTGTCTCCACAGTTCCACACCAGACTTTGGGAGCCTCTGATTTAATCCCACTCCCTATTTTTACAAAGTAGGAGAGTAGGAAATAAAAGAGGCGAAATGGGCTTGTCCAAGGTCAGGAGGCATGAAGGTGACCAAAGCCGGCGGGAACCGCCTCCCTCGCTAGCTCGCACAGCATGAGGAGGAACATAGGAACAACCCGGCATCTTGATGTGTCCACACTGGCCCCCCGCCGCCCCAGCGGAGTGGCAGCCCCCCCCAGCACTCACCCGCTTGTAGATGTCCTCCCGGCTGGCCTCATACTTCTGCTGCATGCGCTCCTCCAGGAAGTAGATGCGCAGCTTGAGGCTGAAGTTCTCCTTCTTCAGGTCATTGAGGTGCTGGGACAGAGTGCGATATCCATTAGACATGGTGGGCAACCCATGGGGAGCAGCACGTGCCCGGTTGCCCCCCTCAGCCCAGGAACGTGGTGCAGCTGCACCGCGGCATGAAGAGAGCCGGCGGCCACACTGCGGGGCTACGGCGACATGGCCCTGGCGGCTGGCTGCCTCCCGCACTTGGGCCTGGGCTCGCTGCTCTGGGTGCTGGAGCGCGCCCGCTTTCCTTTTTTACCTCGGGAGATATTTGCGGAATCCCTGACAGAGGAACATGCTGCGTGAACTCAAACACAAGTGGTGTAACCTGACTCCTAGCTAGGAGTCGGCTCTCACTCTTGCAGAGTCTCCCAGGCCCAACTGTAAGCAGTTAACAGTTTCTCCTAAAAGAGAGGGGGCGGACGCCCCAGAAGCTCCCAGGAAATGGGGAAGGGGAGTAATTCAAGGTGATGGTTGGATTGCAAGTATACAAAATGGCCCACAGAATGGTGACCATGTATGGAATATCCCCTTCCTATCAGGTACAAATCTTCAAGAAGGACTCATCAGAGGGGTTTCTAATTTACTTTGATACCCAGAAGTGCACCTCTAATCAGTTCCTTCCCAGGTTTTCTCCCTGGACCTTTCAAGCCTTGAGGCAGTGAGAAATGGCCTTTCTTATCCTGCTCACCTACCCCTACACCTACGTGTGTGCATACATGCCTCTGCGTGCTCAGTCATGTCTGACTGTCTGTGACCCCATGGGTCCTCTGTCCATGGGATTTCCTAGGCAAGGATATTGGAATAGGTTGCTATTTCCTTCTCCAGGAGATCTTTCCAACCCAGGGATCAAACCTGTGTTTCCTTCACTGGCAGGCAGATTCTTTATCACTGAACTACCACTGGGAAGTCCACACACCTGAGCTACCTCCAAAGAAAGGGCCAGTCTTCCAGTTCAGTGAAATCTTTGCGAACTCTCTACCAGCTACACCAGCTCCAAGAGGCAGGGTCAAAGGCTACTCCCTGTAAGGGATGAGGGAGAAAAAGAGGGTGGGAGGTGATGAAGGGAGGCGTCAGACTGGAGCCCAGAGATTTCACCCAGTCACTAGTTCTTAACTCCAGCACCTGCCAAGTGGAGCCAGGCACTCATCACCAGATCCTGCTCCTAAAGCAATTTAAGATCCTTGAATGACAGCTGCAACATTAGCAGGAAGTATTATTTATACCACACCACACGGGACATTGAAGGTGACTGGGAGACAACTCCACAGCACAGATACCAAACGCAGGTTCTTGGTTGCAATAATACTAGCGTAAAAAAAAAAAAAAAAAGGCGATATTAACATTCAAAGTAAAGAAAACAAAAGTTTATACTTAATTCAAGTAGTCATTTCCTCTCCACACCTGCTCTTCATTCATCTAATTCTTTATACATAATAATTCCAATCAACATCCCCTTTGTACACAGCAGGTGATATATTGAGCAAGAGGGATACAAAGATGAAGACAGACCCAACCTTCCAAGAGATAGGTGGCCATATAAACATATATGTATATGTTTTGAGCTTCCCAGGTGGCATGAGTGATAAAGAATCCAACTGCCAATGCAGTAGATGTAAAAGACATGGGTTAATCCCCTGGGAGATGGCATGGCAACCTCCAGTATTCTTGCCTGGAGAATCCCATGGACAGAGGAGCCTGGGGTGCTACAGTCCATAGAGTTACAAAGAGTCGGACATGACTTAAGTGGCTTAGCATGCATGTATGCATGTGTTTTATGCTATGGCCTGTGTTATTTAAACTTTTTACACTTCATACTGAAATCCAGTGCATGCACACACACACACACACACAACTGAAGCACAAATTCCCCAAAGTAATGTTAACCAGCACTCTGTGGGATGGATGCACTTTGATATTTTTTATTTCATTTCTCTTTTTGGGAGTGACCCACTGAATTGATTTCAAGACCTACTAACAAATTCTGTCCTGAAGCTTTGAAAAATACTGAATCTATGGGAACCCAGAAGGAGTGATTCATTTAAACTGGGATAGTGAGAGAAAGAAAGCTTCGACTAGAAATTGCACTTGCAATTTACTCTGAAAGATAAAAATGAGTGAATAAAGTGGACTCAGGAGCCACAGTTAGAACTGAGCATTCTCTCAAATCCTGGCGGAGGAAATGGCAACCCACTCCAGTATTCTCGCCTGGGAAATCCCATGGACAGAGGTGGCTGGCAGGCTGCTGTCCATGGGGCCACAGAGAGATGGACATGACTGAGCATCTTCTCTTGAACGGATCTGAATGATAAGTAGACAACACATTTCTTACCTAGACCACTAGTAACTTAAGACAATATAGTCTTCATTTTTTTAAAATGCACATTTAAAATGCATTTAGCTATTTCAATTAAATCAGTGCTTTTAGAATAAATGAATGTCATCTAGGCTTAGGGAGAGACAGTGAGGAAGAGAAAAGTCTAAGCTAAAACTCAAAAAGATCCTTTTTCTGGTCCCACCTCTATTAGTAAATAACTATATGACCTTGGGAGTATACTTCTCCAGAGGCCTAACTGTCCTCATAGAAGTATGAAGTAGTTGAAACCAGGTGATTTTAAAGGCCTTTTCCTGGTCTAAGCTTCTAGAGGAATAACCTAGTTATTATTACCTCCATTTTGAATGTGCACGCATGCTTAGTCACTCAATCATGTCTGACTCTTTACGACCCCATGGACTGTAACTTGCCAGGCTCCTCTGTCCATGGGATTCTCCAGGCAAGAATACTGGAGTGGGTTGCCATTCCCTTTTTCAGAGTATCTTCCTGATCCAGGGATCGAACCCAAATCTCCTGCATTGCAGGAGGATACTTTACTGCCTGAGCCATGAGGGAAGACCCCATTTTGCACAGGGGAACCAGATACCAGATTCTAGATTAGTGTTTAGTCGTGCTTTTGATGTCTACTTGGATTCTTTCGTCATGTAAGATAATTAAATAGAACCTTTATGGAAAGCAAAATTAAATATGAACACAGGTGTTCTTATCTAACCTAGGTATTTCTTTCTTCACATTAACCCTATTTCCTCTTGAACTCTGTGATCCCTTGTTCTTTTCCTATCTCTCTAGCCTCTTCTGTATATATATTTTTAAATTTCCTGGCTCTTTAACGCTATTACTTAAATGACAAGTAGTCCTTAGCCTTCTGATTTTTTTCTTTTCACATTTTCTCCCTTAGAGATTTTGTCCACTTTTAGGGCTATCATTTTTGCCTCCCAAACAGTCCCCAAATCCCAAACCAAGCTGTGTCACCCAAAATCTAGCCCTATATAGGCAACCAACTCTTTGCTAGTTAGTTCAACTTGAATGTGCCATTCCCACAACATTCCCACAATAATCCACAAAAGCAAAAACTTTTGCAACAGTTATCTATCCTCTCTGCCAGAATTCATCCAGCCATCTCTTCTTATTACAGCTAGAAAAACTTCATTATTTTGAAAACATTATTGTCAAAACTTAAGTCTTACTTAAAACCCCTTCACAGGCATTTCGTCACTACTAGCATAAAAGAAAAACCATCACACCCTCTCAAGACAGCTTGCCTCTCGTTTCAAGTCCTTTTTTCAAGTTCATATTTCACTCAAAGCCTTCCCTGCTAGCCAGACTGGAAAAATTTTGCTCTTGAGCACCTAAGGCAAATATTAACATTTGGCAATACCTCATGGTATTGCTTTTCTACTGTCCTGCGGGTTTATTTACACATTTTAGAGCTTTTAACTGTTCATGTGTCTGTCTAACTATTGGGTTAGCCAAAAAATTCATCCAGGATTTTTCATAACATCTTATAGAAAAACCCCAATGAACTTTTGACCAACCCAACAGTCTGTAAGCTGCCCAAGGGTCAATGACTGAAATGTCTTTCTACATTCTTTCAGCTCCCACAGTTGCCAAGAAGACCTCTCCAGTTCATTCATTCCACTGTACAGTATACAATCACCTCAATCAGACTAGAGTGTCTTGAGGGCTGGCAAGGCACCCTTTGTGTCTTCATATTCTCATTGCAGAATATTTAGGAAGTATTCTGTAAATATTTGTTAAGTAGGGTTTCCCTGGTAGCTCAGTTGGTAAAGAATCCACCTGCAATGCAGGAGACCCTGGTTCAATTCCTGGGTCAGGAAGATCCGCTGGAGAAGAGATAGGCTGCCCACTCCAGTGGGCTTCCCTTATGGCTCAGCTGGTAAAGAATCGGCCTGCAATGCGGGAGACCTGGGTTTGATCCTTAGGGTTGGGAAGATCCCCTGGAGAAGGGAAAGGCTACCCACTCCAGTATTCTGGCCTAGAGAAATCCATGGACCGTATAGTCCATGGGGTCACAATGAGTTGGACATGACTGAGCGACTTTCAGTTCACTTCAGTGAACAGATAAGTACTGTATATATATTTCTTTTTTGCTGATTTGATCTGTTTAATATGGGCTAGCTTGCTTATATTATTTTCATAATTTTCCAATAACATAAAAAAGTTGGTTTTAATGGTTCCAAAGAAACTATATCTTCTAGAGTGAAGACCAGAAAAGTGATGTTTTATGTACTTAAATTTCTAAGTTTATATGCCCATCTTGATCTTTCTCCTGAATTCCAATCTATATCTAACTTCCTAGTAGAACTCTCCAGTTGAATGCAGATACCTCACACTCGTGATATATAAAGCTGAATTCCTGATTTTTCCCAGAACATGTTTCTTCCTCTTTGAATTGCATTTCAGTTTGTAATCACCAATATTTGGAGTTGTTTGGGCTCCAAACTTCAAATTATTCTTGACCCTTCTTTTTCACACACATCGTCTCATCTGTCTATAAATCTGCCTAATTCTACTTTCAATACATACAGAGAATCTATCTACCACCACCGCCGCTGGTACCTTTGCCACTCCGGCCCAAGATACTGTGATCTTTCCCTTAAGCTAATTTTTTTAAAGTGCTTTTATTTATTTAATATTTATTTGGCTGTGCTGGGTCTTAGTCGTGGCATGTAGAATCATTAATTGTGGCATGTGGTATCTAGTTCCCTGAACAGGGATTGAATGCAGGTCCCCTGCACTGGGAGCCCAGAGTCTTAGCCACAGGACACCAGGGAAGTCCCTCCCCTAAGCTATTTGAATAGTCCTTTAACTGGTCTCCCTGCTCCCACCCTTGCTCCCCTAATAGCAGTGATACTTAGCAGAGCAGCCACAGTGAGCCTTTTAAGATATCAGATTACTCCTCTGCTGGAAACCACCAGTGGCTTCCTATCTAAGACTGAAAGGCTAAGTCCGTTCATTAGCCCATAAGGCCCAAGGCCCTGAGTAATTTAGAGCCCTCTCCTGCTCTCTCTTTTACTTTTTCCCCCTGCTACTCTCCCCCTACACACCCTCCTCCAGCCACATGGTTTATCTGCTATTTCTCAAAAACACTAAAATACCTCCCCCCTCTCAGGGCCTTTCAGCTAATTGATCCTTCTGAATGGCATGCTTTCTCTAGTTATCCACATGATTCTCTTCCTCACTCTCTTCAAGTCTTGGATCAAATGTCACTTCCTCAGTGAGGTGACCACCCTATTTAAAATTGCAACTCACCCTATGCCTCACCCCAGCCCTCCATTATCTCCTTCACTGTTTTTGTTTTTTTTAATCCCATAGCATTATCATCTTCTAAAATATTGTATTTACTTATTTTCTTTCTTGTCTGTATCTCCCACTAGCATGCAAACTCCATGAGAAAGCCAGGATTTGGGCCTGTTTTGTTCACTTCTATGTTGTCCGTATCCAGAATAGTGCCTGGCACAAAGTAGGTGCTCAAAAAATACTTGTTGAATAAAAGAATGGATGAATAACTAACCTGCTGATTGACCTCACTGGATTTACTCCTAATAGAATGTAATGTGTATACAAGATTCCGCAGTTCTTGTAGGATGAAGAACATAGCTAAAGGTAATTTTATAAGTAAAATAAATTATTCTAACAGGCTAATTTTAATACACAATGCAGAATCTGAAGTGTGAACAAGTGTTCTGAAGAAATGGGGAATAATATTACATATGACAAATAACAATCAAAGGATAGTATAAACTATACAAATAGCAAAAACTACAGCAATTAGGAAAAAGAGGCTACCAGAGAAGGTTCCAGAGAGAAATGACATTTTAGCTCTCCTTAAAGAATGCATCAAGTTTTTATAGACTAGAGGGAGAATACAGACAAGCTAGGTGGGCAGAACATAAGCAGTGGTGCAGATGACCAACGGGACTGACACAAAGGGCACAGGCTGTCCTGTGTGGGGGTCGGAGAAGATGGGAAGTAAAGGACCACTTCAGAAAGATATCGGAAGTCAGGATGAGGAGTCCAACTTTGTTCCTTTAGGCAGATCCTGGCTCTCAGTTTGAACAAAGTGTGAGGAGGGAGGCAGTGCCAGAGGGCCAGGAACCTCTTACTAGGAAGATCGTTTATTTGCTTATTGTTGACGCTTTATTTTATTTGTTTGTGTTTTGTGGCTTTAACAAACAAAAAACACACCTGGGCTGCACACTAGACTTTCTCAATCAGGTCTCTCAGACCTTTGGATAAGCTCTGCACTGCTTCTTGAACATGAGGCAGTGCCTCTGTCTTTGTTCTTCCTTTTGTACATAGTACATCAAAAATATTTACTCTTATCTCAAAATATGTTTTCCAAACATTAATGGCTCTCCCCTGCTCTTTACTTAATTTCTCCTTCCCACTGCTTCTTAATGCATTAGACCAGACTGGAAATAAGACTTTACTAAGAACTCAATCAATGCCAACAATAGTAGGAGATTACAACCCAGCTGTTGTATGTCATGCCCCATTAACATAACCAACTGTCAAGTCAGCCTTTAAAAAAAAAACTTAGCCTCACATTTGCTTAATCATATTCAGACCCCCCAGACAGTTCTTATAATGGAAATGCTTGAAGACATATTAATGTCTTAGCAATCCCTCTCCTAAAATATAGTTCCACTTCACTAAAGATGATTAATCATCTTAATTGGCACATTCTTTTCAAATATAATAAAACTTCTGCAACTTAAACTCCACTAATTTGATACCTGTGATAATTCATATCTTTACATTTCATGAAAACAAAAAAATTCTTAAATAAGTTAATATGGTAAGCAGAGGAACAGGAGAATAGTTTTTAAGTAGCCCTTGATATTTTATCAATGCTGTCTACTTACAAACTGGTGATAAATGTTATCACTATTATATATATTTACCTAGGTGGGATAACACAGTGAAAGAGCAATGGCTTTTGAACCAAGGACATCTGGGTTCACATCTCAGTTCTGCAATTTTCTAATTGTGTGACTTCAGGAAAAATAGTTAACAGTAATTAACTGTAGGAAAAAATTCAGGAGGTGGGATCCACGTAGGTTACTAAGAGTGTTGCAATATATCTGTACCATATTAGCAAAAATAATATATGTTAAAATTTAGATGTTGGACACATGGGCAAATGTTTTCTTGTTCTTTGCATGTTCTGTTGTCTTATTGTTCTATTATATTTTCAAATGTTTTATTGTTCTTTGTGAAAATTCATTATTTTTTAAAGAAAACTATTTTAGATGGAATGAAACTAGGAATTGAAGGTAGCTTTCAATTAGATATAAGAATAAATTCTCTAGTAGAGTTGGATGTAGTGAACTTATTGCCACCCTCTATCCATACATTCATACATCAAATATTTACTTACCATAACATTATGAGATAGTAAATTTCCTGCCACAAAAAGGAATCAACTGAAACTTAAGAACCACTTGTTGGGGATATTGTTAAAATCTTCACACATTCAGTTCAATTCAGTTCAGTCGCTCAGTTGTGTCCGACTCTTTGTGACCCCATGGACTGCAGCACTCCAGGCCTCCCTGTCTATCATCTTCACACATTAGCTAGGAGTTAGTTCTGGAGAGCTTTTAAGGTCCTTAACTATCCTGAGAGTCTAGTTTGAAACCTATTTTCTCATAGAGACAATATTATCAAAGGCAGCACCAATGAGAGAGCTGTCACTTTTTGAAGAATCTCAGAGCATCCCACCAGCTCTCTCATGGCAGAGCCCTAAAAGGCAGTGGGAGTCTAGCTGTCCAGATTAAACGCTCTGGTTGCCTTGTGTGCAGGAAGAGAAAGAGGAGACTAGTGAGCATAAAAGATATACTTCCAAGATAAAATCAGCAACGAAGACTAGGACCTAAGGATGCCCCTCAGTAGACTTTGCTAACTATCGTATTTTCAAAACAGCCCTATGGGAAAGGCACACCAATGGCTGGAGAGTAGTGAAACCCTACTTGTTTTGGACTGGAGGGTAGGGATAGGCAGGGATGTGGCAGGGAGAGGGAGGATGGTTTGTATCATATGTAAATATTTTATTTATAATACATATGTGTGTCTGGGAGTCCCTATGCTTTTTGGATAAAATCTATGTTGAAGAAATACAAAAGTTTAATTACAGGCTGTTTTGAATGACTCTGACTTGTATTACAAAATTAAGTAAATTTAATTATACTATCTTCACAACAATCACTTGTATGGGATTTGACAATATACAAAACACTTCCATTACATGTATTATTTCATTTATCTTCACCACAACACTGTGAAGTAAGTGGATTATCTGTTATATCCATTTTGCACTCTAGGAAAGTAAGCTTACCTAGAAAGTGGAAGTGCACAGACTGCAACTTCCAACAGTCTGACCCATATTTCATACTCAGGGTCTTCATCATGACCCTAGAGATCCCTATGACTCTAGGATGCCCCATGTGACTAATAAGGTCTGTCTACTTCTACACCAGGTCCTTTCATCTTTTCAAAGTGTATCCTTCATTATAAATAATATTCCTGTGACCCCAGAGGATCTGACTACCTGACCCTCTATAAAACATAGTTTTCTCCATTTTCAAGATGAATAAACCAAAGCTAGTCCTCAAAGGATTAAACATGGGGTAACTACATGTCCACTGGATCACTGAAAAAGCAAGAGTTCCAGAAAAACATCTATTTCTGCTTTATTGACTATGCCAAAGCCTTTGACTGTGTGGATCACAATAAACTGTGGAAAATTCTGAAAGAGATGGGAATACCAGGACCCCTGACCGGCCTCTTGAAAAACCTGTATGCAGGTCAGGAAACAACAGTTAGAACTGGACATGGAACAACAGACTGGTTCCAAATAGGAAAAGGAGTATGTCAAGGCTGTATATTGTCACCCTGCTTATTTAACTTTTATGCAGAGTACATCATGAGAAATGCTGGACTGGAAGAAACACAAGCTGGAATCAAGACTGCCAGGAGAAATATCAATAACCTCAGATAGGCAGATGACATCACCCTTATGGCAGAAAGTGAAGAGGAACTCAAAAGCCTCTTGATGAAAGTGAAAGAGGAGAGTGGAAAAAGTTGGCTTAAAGCTCAACATTCAGAAAACGAAGATCATGGCATCTGGTCCCATCACTTCATGGGAAATAGATGGGCAAACAGTGGAAACAGTGTCAGACTATTTTGGGGGGCTCCAAAATCACTGCAGATGGTGACTGCAGCCATGAAATTAAAAGACTCTTACTCCTTGGAAGGAAAGTTATGATCAAATAGCATATTCAAAAGCAGAGACATTACTTTGCCAACAAAGGGCCGTCTAGTCAAGATTTTTCCAGTGGTCATGTATGGATGTGAGAGTTGGACTGTGAAGAAAACTGAGTGCCGAAGAGTTTATTCTTTTGAACTGTGGTGTTGGAGAAGACTCTTGAGAGTCCCTTGGACTGCAAAGAGATTCAACCAGTCCATTCTAAAGGAGATCAGTCCTGGGTGTTCTTTGGAAGGAATGATGCTGAAGCTGAAACTGCAGTACTTTGGCCACCTCATGTGAAGAGTTGACTCATTGGAAAAGACTGATGCTGGGAGGGATTGGGGGCAGGAGGAGAAGGGGACGACAGAGGATGAGATGGCTGGATGACATCACTGACTCGATGGACGTGAGTTTGAGTGAACTCCGGGAGATGGTGATGGACAGGGAGGCCTGGGGTGCTGCGATTCATGAGGTTGCAAAGAGTTGGACACGACTGAGCGACTGAACTGAACTGAACTACATGACCAAGCAATTCCACTTCTGGGTATACACCCAAGAAAAGTGACACATATGTCCACATAAAATCTTGTATATGAACGTTCATAGAAGTATCATTCACAATAGTGAAAAGAAGCAGAAACATCCCAAATATACAGAAAGAGAAGAATGAATATACACAGTTTAGTATATTCATATAATAGAACACTACTGACATAGACTACAACATTAATGAACCTTGAAAATGTTATTCTAATGTCAAATGAGCCAGGCACAGAGTCATATATTGTATGATTCTATTTATACCAAATTTTCATACTAGACAAATCCATAGAGAAATTAGATGAGTGGTTTCCAGGGCCTGGGAAAATAGTGAACAGAAAGCGACTAGTTATGGGTATGATGGTTTAGGGGGAGTGATGAAAACGTCCTGGAACTAGATAGAGGGAACTGTTGCACAGCTCATTGAATATACAAAGGACATGGAACTGTACACTTTAAAATGATGAATCCTATGGTACGTAAATTATATTTCAATAAAGCTGTTATTTTAAAAAAGAAGAAAAAAACCAAAGCTGGGAGAAAGAACATGTACAGTCCTTTGCCTTTACAAAGTATTCTTTTATGATAAAGATCCAATTCAAGTTCAATTCAATTCAATTCAAAGCAAATGATTTAGAACTGACCATTTCTAAGTGTATATCAATCCTACTTAGATTATGGGGTCCTAACATAAAGACTAAATAAAGTATACTCTAAGTGGCCCTCACTATTAAATACTCATGGATTACTATGTTCTATCAAAAGTTAGAATTGCACTTATTTCACACACTAGCAAGGTTATGCTCAAATTCTCCAAGCAAGGCTTCAACAGTATATGAACGGAGAACTTCCAGATGTTCATGCTGGATTTAGAAAAGTCAGAGGAACCAGAGATTAAATTGTCAACATTCATTGGATCATAGAAAAGGCAAGAGAATTCCAGAAAAACATCTACTTCTGCTTCATTGATTATGTATGCCAAAACCTTTGACTGTGTGGATCACAATAAACTGTGGAAAATTCTGAAACAGGTGGGAATATCAGACCACCTTACCTGCCTCCTGAGAAATCTGTATGCAGGTGAAGAAGCAACAGTTAGAACTGGACATGGACCAACAGACTGGTTCCTATCAGGGAAGAAGTACATCAAGGCTGTATATTGTCACTCTGCTTATTTAACTTACATGCAAAATACATTATGTGAAATGCTGGGCTGGATGAAGCACAAACAGGAATCAAGATTTCCAGGAGAAATAACAATAACCTCAGATATGCAGATGACATTACCCTTATGGCAGAAGACTAAGAGGAACTAAAGAGCCTCTTGATGAAAGTGAAAGAAGACAGTGAAAAAGCTGGCTTAAAACTCAGCATTCAAAAAACTAAGATCATGGCATCTGATCTCATCACTTCATGGCAAATAGATGAGGAAACAATGGAAACAGTGACAGACTTGGCCTCCAAAAGTCACTGCGGACAGTGACTGCAGCCATGAAATTAAAAGACACTTGCTCCTTGGAAGAAAAGTTATGATACACCTAGACAGGGTATTCAAACGCAGCATATTTTCCTGGGCTCCAAAATCACTGCCAATGGTGACTGCAGCCATGAAATTAAAAGATACCTGCTCCTTGGAAGAAAAGCTAGACAGCATATTAAAAAGCAGAGACATTACCTTGCCAACAAAGGTCCGTATAGTCAAAGCTATATTTTTTCAGTGGTCATGCATAGATGTGAGAGTGGGACCAAATAAAGGCTGAGCACCAAAGAACTGATGTTTTTTGAACTGTGGTGTTGGAGAAGACTCCTGAGTGTCCCTTGGACTGCAAGGAGATCCAATCAGTCCATCCTAAAGGAAATCAGTCCTGAATATTCATTGGAAGGACTGATGCTGAAGTTGAAGCTCCAATACTTTGGCCACCTGATGCGAAGAGCAGACTCATTAGTAAAAACCCTGAGGCCTGGAAATATTGAAGGCAAGAGGAGAAGGGGACGAGAGAGGATGAGATGGTTGGATGCATCACCGACTAAATGGACTTGAGTTTGAGCAAGCTTCAGGAGATGGTGAAGGACAGGCAAGACTGGTGTGCTGCAGTCCATGGGGTCGCAAAGAGTCAGACATGACTCAGTGACTGAACAACAACATCAACAATCAAAAATTAAAGTTTTCTAATATCCTTACATTAAAACAGAACACACAGTCCACTTTATATTTTGACACAGGAGAAACATACTCATTAGGCTGCTCTGAAGAACCTGCATAACTTCTGCAGAACATTCTAATAAGGAAAATGTCAATCAAAGTTGATTAACTTGGTCTTTCACCTCCACACAAGGTTTCTGTCCAGAGTTCCAGAAGTCAGCTGTTTACGCCTGCCTCAGAAAGCAGACTGAGAACTCTACAGACATCTGGCTTTTTTTCTTTGGGGTTGCAAAATAAATCGTTCTTTTGAAACTCTGTTTCTGATATTTCAACATAATCCTTGAAGTTCAGAGTTTTTAAATGCCAAAATATTAACAATACCATTAGATTTTTTCCCCCTTAAACACAGAAGCATACAAATACCCATCTTCTACACAGCCTTTTCTTGAAATAACTGGCCTGATGGCAGGACAGCTAACAACAGAGCTGTTACATCAGGTCGATAAATAAACCCTGTCTTAGGCAATGTCATTGTGTAGTTAGGACAGGGGTTCCAGTGAAGTCTCTGCTGTCTTCCCCAACAATGGATACATAACCATATCACCTCCAATCCTGGAATAACACAGTGTCATCATCATCACATTACAGCAGTACGGACTATATAAAAACAAAACAAAACAAATAACAACTTCCCTGGTCACCAAAAATAAATGCCCCAGCCAGAAATAGTGCTGTCAGAGACAGTTAAATGAGCTCCATGCCAAAACAACAGTTGTGCTGCACTGATGCTGGGAGCTCCAAGAACTAGACTCCAAACTAGATTCTCCTGCAGTTTGGCCTGACCAACACCAGCAGGAATTACTTTTGCTTGTTTACAACTGGTTGGACCCAGAATGATTGTTTGCTGAGCTTTTCATATTCAGGGGGAATATTTACTTTTCTAAATTTTCATTCTTTCTCCATTTTTCCCTAGCAAAGAAGGTGATTTTAAACGCACAGCTAAGACTTTCTCTAAGCATAAGAAATGAGTTCAAACTGATACCATGGACAACCATGGCTGTAACAATAAGGCTTTGACTGTGAGTTCAGAGTAAAGAGGGGGGGAAAACCAACTTGAACCCCAGTCAACACTCTAGTGCTTCCGCTACGACAAAAAGCCTTCTGTTTCTGAACTTGCTGTCTGCTGCCTCCAGAACTTTTCATGGGTAGCAGTGTAAGCCTGCAAAGTCATTCCTCTTCAATTTCCACTCAGCTTTGACTTCACTATCTCCAACTAGCCCCTAAGGACTTGATTTAGATATTAGCTACTAAAGGAAGCCTGCATGCACGCTAAGTTGATTCAGTCATGTCGGACTCTGTGAGACCTCATGGACAGAGGGACCCACCAGGTCCCCTCTGTCCATGTAATTGTCCAGGCAAGGATACTAAAGTGGGTTGCCATGCTCTCCTCCAGGAGATCTTCCCCACCAGGGTTCGAACCTGCATCTTTTACGTCTCCTGCATTGGCAGGTGGGTTTTTTACCACTGGTGCCACCTGGGAAGCACTACTAAAGGAAGCCTGCATGCGTGCATGTTCAATCACTTCAGGTATGCCTGACTCTTTGCCACCCTATAGACTGTAGCCCACCAGGCTCCTTTATCCATGGGGATTCTCCAGGCAAGAATACTGGAGTGAATTGCCATGCCTTCCTCCAGGGGATCTTACTGACCCAGGGATTAAAATTGCATCTCCTGCTTTGAGGGTGGATTCTTTACCATTGAGCCACCAGGGAAGCCCAAAGAAAGCCTATCTGATCCTAAAGTCTGGGTAAGGGCCCCTCCTGAGTGCTTCCACAGCACTGTGATGATTAAATTCTGTTGTAATTGGCTAATCTGTAAGCTCTGTAAGAGCAGGAACCATGTCAGCATATTCATTACTATATCTGCAGTGCTTAAGACACTATGCTGTATATAGTAAGCACTTTAGAAATATTTGTTGAATAATTAGACAAATACAGTGAACACACAAAATTTAGATAATACAAAAAGTACTAAAGAAGGCAAAAAGCATGGCTAATCCACTCACTCAGACCTAATCACTTTAAATATTTTGGTATATGTCCTTCCAGACATTTCTATTTTTTTCTCCCTCAAAAATGAGATCTTATAAATACTATGATGTCACTTCTATGTGGAATCTAAAAAAGACAACAAACTAGTAAATACAAAACAACACAAGGAGACTCACAGATATAGAGAACAAACTAATAGTTACCAGTGGGGAGGGAGGGACAATACGGGGGTGAGAGAGTGAGAGATACAAACTGCTGGGTGTAAGATAGGCTCAAGGATATATTGTACAAAATAGAGAAAATAGCCAATATTTTTAATAATGGAAATGATGGAAATTTTTAAATTGTATAAAAATGAAAAAAATTTAAATGAGATCTCTTGATGAAAGTGAAAGAGGAGAATGAAAAAGTTGGCTTAAAGCTCAACATTCAGAAAACGAAGATCATGGCATCCGGTCCCATCACTTCATGGGAAATAGATAGGGAAACAGTGGAAACAGTGTCAGACTTTATTTTGGGGGTTCCAAAATCACTGCAGATGATGACTGAAGCCATGAAATTAAAAGATACTTACTCCTTGGAAGGAAAGTTATGACCAACCTAGATAGCATATTCAAAAGCAGAGACATTACTTTGCCAACAAAGGGCCGTCTAGTCAAGGTTATGGTTTTTCCTGTGGTCATGTATGGATGTGAGAGTTGGACTGTGAAGAAAGCTGAGTGCTGAAGAATTGATGCTTTTGAACTGTGGTGTTGGAGGAGACTCTTGAGAGTCCCTTGGACTGCAAGGAGATCCAACCAGTCCATTCTGAAGGAGATCAACCCTGGGATTTCTTTGGAGGGAATGATGCTAAAGCTGAAACTCCAGTACTTTGGCCACCTCATGCAAAGAGTTGACTCATTGGAAAAGACTCTGATGCTGGGAGGGATTGGGGGCAGGAGGAGAAGGGGACGACAGAGGATGAGATGGCTGGATGACATCACTGACTCGACGGATGTGAATCTGAGTGAACTCCGGGAGATGGTGATGGACAGGGAGGCCTGGTGTGCTGCGATTCATGGGGTCGCAAAGAGTCGGACAGAGTCGAACACGACTAAGTGACTGAACTGAACTGAACTGAACTGTTTTATGTAATACCCAAATTGTTATTGTTGTTTATTCTTAAATTTGTAATTGTTATTACAGACATCCTTCCAAGCCAGTATATTGCTCTACAATGCTCTGTTACATGCATATGTGTGTGTTAGTGTTAGTCGCTCAGTCGTGTCCAATCCTTAGCGACCCCATAGACTATAGCCCACCAGGCTCCTCTGTCCACAGAATTCTCCAGGCAGGAATACTGGAGTGGGTTGCCATTCCCTTCTCCAAAGAATCTTCCCAACTCAGGGATCGAATCCAGGTTTCCCGCATTGCAGGCAGATTCTTTACTGTCTGAGCCACCAGGAAATTCTATTCCCTTAGATGTTATTTAAGTTAAATTTCGTGTAACTTAAATTTCTTATGTCCCTAATCAGAGTGTATACTCTCTGAGAATGGTAACTCATATACATCTCTGCATCATCTACTAAGAGTCATTCTTTTTATTTATAGTTCTTAAGAAAAAAGTGATTCATTTGATGCCTATTTTTGGCAATGTTGCTTAGGAATGAAAGTTGCCCAAGTTCTGTGGAATGACTGTGTGGAATCCCTCTGAAAAGTCATGTTTACAAGAAGAAAAATATTCTGTGCTTATGACTGCCAAAACTTTAGGAATTACTCTCCTTCCCTTCTCATCTAATAACTTTGTGAAAGTCTCAAGACAGTAGTCAAATGAACACCAGAACGCCTGGGGCACTGTAGATTAAGGAACAAATGCTGTTCTAAAATTTAAACAAGAGAAAAAGAAAATGCACTTAACCAGTAGCATTCATTTTCCAAGGGTATAATTACAGAGAAACTCAAGAAGCACTTGAAATGGCTTGACCTAAAGGCAGAAGTGACATGACCCAGATTCACTTAAACTAGAACAGGAAACCCAGGATGTGGTAACTCAGATCTCCATAAAGGTAGAAAAGTTCCTTTTAGGACTCATCCCCACCTTCACACCAGACTTCAAGACCCAAATGGAAAAATCTACCAGGATGGGTGGGGCCTCAACAGGCTGACTCACTGTGGTTGGATTCAGACTGCCCAGAAAAGCTAGCTTCAGACTATAATTAAGCAAACATTGCAGCTGGTCTAGCTGGCATTTTCATGTCAAAGACAGCACTATTAGAGAATGTGTGAACAGGGGAGGGCAGTGGGGGCCTCCTCTAGACCTTAAAACCACAGATATCCACTAGCTCCATGGCTTTTCTGTATCATTTGACATTTAATTCTCTGCATAAAACCAAACTGCATACATGTCACTAATGTAACCTCTCTTTCTGAATAGTCCTTTCATTTCCCCAAGAACCTTGTCTCTTGGCATTACCTTGGCTCTGCGACTTTATACCTGTATAGCTTTCATGGAGTTCTTTGAGTCTCGGTCTCCTCACTCATATAATGAATGTAATATAATATCTATCTCATAAGTTAGGAAAAGGAACTGAAGAAGAGCTGAAATAAAATACGTTATGTATCTAAAAAGTGCCTTGTTATTGTTTAGTTGCTAAGTTGGGTCCGACTCTTTTGCCTAAACCCTCCTCAGAATTATTTTACTCACTCAGCGAATACTGAAGGAACACAAATACAACATAACAAATGTCAACACTTCTCAACAAGTTTAGCTTAGTTGATGAACATCTACTGAGCACTTACTGTATACTCTGATTATGCTAGATTCCAGAGACTAGAAAAAGATGAACAAGAGGTTTCTCTGCCCTTGAACTGCCTAGAATCTAGGTATATACTTTGAGATTGGAGAATTAGGGTAGGCATCCTAAAACAAAGGAAAAACAGGCCCTTAACTAAAACTTGAAGGATAAGCAAGCTTTAACCAGGTAAAGACTATGAGAGAAAAGGTATTCCAGGCAGAGGAAATAGCTGGAACAAAGACTGGGGAGTATGAAACACCTTTTAATTGCAAGCAGTTCAAAGCTACAGAATAGAAAGCATATGATGGAGAAATCAGTCCTGGGTGTTCATTGGAAGGACTGATGTTGAAGCTGAACCTCCAATATTTTGGCCACCTGATGCAAAGAGCTGACTCATTTGAAAAGACCCTGATGTTGGGAAAGATTGAAGGCAGGAGGAGAAGGGGATGACAAAGGATGAGATGGTTGGATGGCATCACTGACTCAATGGACATGAGTTTGGGTAGACTCTGGGAGTGGTGATGGACAGGGAGGCCTGGCGTGCTGCGGTTCATGGTGTTGCAAAGAGTTGGACATGACTGAGCAACCGAACTGAACTGAACTGATGGAGAATACTGGGAGATAAAATGGCTTTACAGTTTACCTGGGAAAGACGAAACTGCACTCTGTGCCCATCTAAACAGGAGGAGTTCATGACTCCAGTCCCATATGTGCCAGTACTTTCATTATCACCAACCAGAAAGTACTTACTGTTTTAGGTCACAAAAAATGTCAAGTATTCTGTGTATTATGAGACACTGGGTGAGTTCCTTTGTTACTCTCTTTGTACCTTTATTTCCTCAGCTATAAATTGAGGTGATGATCATGCTTTCTTCACAGGGTTGCCATGAGTGTTAAATGAGATGATACTGTACATATTGATACTTAGAACCCTACTTGACACACAGGAAGTGATCAACACAGGTTAGCTAGTATTATCTATGTGCTGCTCCAGTCTCACTCATCCCAGAGATGCTGGGGATGGGTTGGGTGCTGTGATCAGTGAAAGCATACAGGAATGAATTTTTCTCAACACATGACTGTGGCCATTTGACTTATGACTATGTAAAATAACCCAATCACCTGTCAGGATGTGGTATATAAACTCTATGATGCTGAAAGTCACAATTTCTATGCATCCTGGGTCCCTCAATTATTTTTAATTTTAATTGGAGGCTAATTACTTTACAATATTGTGGTGATTTTTGCCATACATTCACATGAATCAGCCATGGGTGTACATGTGTTCCCCATCCTGAACCTCCGCCCCACCTCCCTCCCCATCCCATCCCTCAGGGTCATCCCAGTGCACCAGCCCTGAGCACCCTGTCTCATGCATCAAACCTGGACTGGCAATCTATTTCACATATGATAATATACATGTTTCAATGCTATTCTCTCAAATCATACCACCCTTGCTTTCTCCCACAGAGTCCAAAAGTCTGTTCTTTACATCTGTGTCTCTTTTGCTGTCTCGCATATAGGGTCATCGTTACCATCTTTCTAAATTCCATATATATGCATTAATATTGGTATTTTTCTTTCTGACTTACTTCATTCTGTATAAGAGGCTCCAGTTTCATCCACCTCATTAGAACTGATTCAAATGTATTCTTTTAATAGCTGAGTAATATTCCATTGTGTATATGTACCACAGCTTTCTTATCCATTCATCTGCCAATGGACATCTAGGTTGCTTCCATGTCCTGGCTATTGTAAACAGTGCTACGATGAACACTGGGGTACATGCGTCTCTTTCAATTCTGGTTTCCTCGGTGTATATGCCCAGCAGTGTGATTGCTGGGTTGTATGGCAGTTCTATTTCCAGTTTTTTAGGGAATCTCCACACTGTTCTCCATAGTGGCTGTACTAGTTTGCATTCCCACCAACAGTGTAGGAGGGTTCCCTTTTCTCCACACCCTCTTCAGCATTTATTGCTTGTAGACTTTTGGATCACAGCCATTGTGACCAGCATGAGATGGTACCTCATTGTGGTCTTGATTTGCATTTCTCTGATCATGAGTGATGTTGAGCATCTTTTCATGTCTTTGTTAGCCATCTGTATGTTGTCTTTGAAGAACTTTCTGTTTAGTTCTTTGGGCCACTTTTTGATTGGGTCGCTTATTTTTCTGGAATTGAGCTGCAGGAGTTGCTTGTATATTTTTGAGATTAATTCTTTGTCAGTTGCTTTGTTTTCTATTATTTTCTCCCATTCTGAAGGCTGTCTTTTCACCTTGCTTATAGTTTCCTTCATTGTGCAAAAGCTTTTAAGTTTAATTAGGTCCCATTTGTTTATTTTTGCCTTTATTTTCATTACTCTGGGAGGTGGGTCATAGAGTATCCTGCTGTGATTTACATCAGAGAGTGTTTTGCCTATGTTTTCCTCTAGGAGTTTTATAGTTTCTGGTCTTACATTTAGATCATTAATCCATTTTGAGTTTATTTTTGTGTATAGTGTTAGAAAGTGTTCTAGTTTCATTCTTTTACAAGTGGTTGGCCAATTTTCCCAGCACCACTTGTTAAAGAGATTGTCTTTTCTCCATTGTATATTCTTGCCTCCTTTGTCAAAGATAAGATGTCCATAGGTGCATGGATTTATCTCTGGGCTTTCTATTTTGTTCCATTGATCTATATTTCTGTCTTTGTGCCATTACCACACTGCCTTGATGACTGCTGCTTTGTAGTATAGCCTGAAGTCTGGCAGGTTGATTCCTCCAGTTCCATTCTTCTTTCTCAAAATTGCTTTGGCTATTTGAATTTTTTTGTATTTCCATACAAATTGTGAAATTATTTGTTCTAGTTCTCTGAAAAATACCGTTGGTAGCTTGATAGGGATTGCATTGAATCTATAGATTGCTTTGGGTAGTATACTCATTTTCACTATATTGATTCTTCTGGCCCACGAACATGGTATATTTCTCCATCTATTTGTGTCATCTTTGATTTCTTTCATCAGTGTTTTATAGTTTTCTATATATAGGTCTTTTGTTTCTTTAGGTAGATTTATTCCTAAGTAGTTTATTCTTTTGATTGCAATGGTGAATGGAATTGTTTCCTTAATTTCTCTTTCTGTTTTCTCATTGTTTGTGTATAGGAATGTAAGGGATTTCTGTGTGTTAATTTTATACCCTGCAACTTTAATATATTCACTGATTAGCTCTAGTAATTTTCGGGTGGAGTCTTTAGGGTCTTCTATGTAGAGGATCATGTCATCTGTGAACAGTAAGAGTTTTACTTCTTCTTTTCCAATCTGGATTCCTTTTATTTCTTTTTCTTCTCTGATTGCTGTGGCCAAAACTTCCAAAACTATGTTGAATAGTAGTAGTGAGAGTGGGCATCCTTGTCTTGTTCCTGACTTTAGGAGAAATGCTTTCAATTTTTCACCATTGAGGATAATGTTTGCTGCGGGTTTATTATATATGGCTTTTATTATGTCGAGGTATGTCCCTTCTATACCTGCTTTCTGGAGGGTTTTTTATCATAAATGGATGTTGAATTTTGTCAGAGGCTTTCTCTGCATCTATTGAGATAATAATGTGGTTTTTATCTTTCAATTTGTTAATCTAGTGTGTCACATTGATTGATTTGTGAATATTGAAGAATGCTTGCACTGGAGTAAAGCCCACTTGGTCATGATGTATAATCTTTTTAATATGTTGTTGGATTCTGTTTGCTAGAATTTTGTTAAGGATTTTTACATCTTGTTCACCAGTGATATCAGCCTGTAGTGTTCTTTTTTTTATGGCATCTTTGCCTGGTTTTGGTATTAGGGTGATGGTGGCCTCATAGAGTGAGTCTGGAAGTTTACCCTCCTCTGAAATTTTCTGGAAGAGTTTGAGTAGGATAGGTGTTAGCTCTTCTCTAAATTTTTGGTAGAATTCAGCTGTGAAGCCATCTGGTCTTGGGCTTTTTGGGTCCCTCATTTAAAAACCGGAACAGTGATGCTTGTTTCATGCAGGTACATAAAGACAAAATAAGGCAATTTATTTTGAGAGGCACTTAACCCACTTCTCAAGTCTACAGTTCTGGAAAGAACAAAAATCACTCCACCAATGCATCCTCTGGCAATGGGGCGGAGACGGGAGAGTCTTTACAATAAATCTGATGGGGCCTTCCTGGTGGTCCAGAGGCTAAGATTCTGTCAGGGAACTAGATCCCCTGTGCTGCAACCAAGACCTGGCCCAGCCAAATAAATGAGTGAAAGTGAAAGTGAAAGTGAAGTTGCTCAGTCGTTTCCGACTCTTTGTGATCCCATGGACTGTAGCCCACCAGGCTTCTCCGCCCATGGGATTCTCCAGGCAAGAATACTGGAGTGGATTGCCATTTCCTTCTCCAGGGGACCTTCCCAACCCAGGGATCAAACCCAGGTCTCCTGTATTGCAGGCAGAAATAAATGAGTAAGTAAATATTAAAAAAAAAATAAAACAAAGTTGACAAGGTTTAAAATTAATTCACTCTTTCAAAAAGTACAAATGAAGCATACATACTAAGCAAAACTCTTTTTACCATGGGAAACAATACCTGTTAATTTACACCTACAAGAGTAAAGTTAAATAGGCTTACCTGTGTCACTATTTCTGACCCCCCCTCACCGTGTTCGTCCTTCTCTACCCACTCATACTGTTGGTCGGGAAAGAGAATGCAAGAAAAGGGAAGAAACTGTATCTTGGAAGCTCTGTTCCCTTTGCCCCTTCTTCCTGCATCAACATACTGAAGAAAGATGCTGTCACTTCCACTTGTTAATTGACCAATGATGTATTTTCCATAATGTACCAGTATTTACATTTTTAGTTTATTATTGCTTACTCTGGAATCAAAGGCTCTTTCCCCTAGAATTTCCTACATCAACAAATATTTCAGAAGCCATCATATTACTGATCAATCACTTTTTACTGATTGAGTACCTTTACTATTACTTCTTTCCTTGCTCCAAGTCTCCCTCCTTACCTCCCTTAACTAAGTCTGTTTAGTCTGCTTTAGGGAAATCCCACAGACTGGGCAGCTTGTAAACAACTGAAGTTTATTTCTCACAGTTCTGGAGCCTAGAAGTCTAAGATCATGGTTCCAGCCTGGCCAGGGGAGGGTTCTCTTCTGGGTCACAGATGTTTCCTTGTATCCTCCATGGTGGAAGGGGCTAGGGATCTCTCTGGAGCTTTTTTTTTTTTTTTTTTTTTCAGTGAGAAAAGTGACATCTTTATTTACATGTTTTCTTCCATTATGAATGTGGACATCAGTGCCAGGAAGTTTCTATAGAAATTGAAGATATTTTCATGATGCATTATTATTGTTGTAGATCTCAAAATGACATTTAATACCCATCATTACTTATGTTTAATTATTAGGTACACTGGTAGACATTGTTATTTAAAGATTAACAAAGAAGCACATATATTACTGCATCATACATTTGTACCTTTTACATTTCTAATAATTATAATTCAGTATAATTGGAGCCTCTTTTATAAGGACTAATCTCATCTATGAGTACTCCCCCGTTATGACTTAAGCACTTTCCAAAGGCCCCACTTCCCAGTGCCATCATCTCTAGGGGTCTGGATCTCAACATATGAATTTTCAGGGAACTCAAACATTCAGACTATAGCATCCATCTAGCCCAGTCTATTTATGAATCTACTTCTCTTCCTTTCACCCAAATTTCCCCTCCATCTGGAATATTATCATCTCCTTCTCTGATTGGTAAAAATTTAATTTGGATTTTAAGACCTCACTCAATGTGCAGCCCCCAGAAGAGGTGTCCTCTGACTGGCTGCTCTTCTCTGTCCTTTAATAAAATTAAACATTCTCTCTCAAGATCTCAGAGTACACTGTCCTTATCTTTATGATGACGACACCTTGTATTATACTTAATGCAATGTCTGTACTTCCTAGTAGATTATAGCTAAGGATAGGAATGGCATTTTATTTACAGTGGTCAAGTGTTTGTTGCAGGATAACTGAAGTCAGGATGGTGTCATGGTCTGAATGTGCAAGCCCCCTCACTCTTATGCTGAAATCCTACTCTTCGTGGATGATAGTACTGTATTAGGAGATGGGCCTTTGGGATTAGTATCTTATAAAAGAAACTTCAGAGAGATCGCTAACACCTTCTGCCAGGCAAGAAAATAGTGAGAAGGCATCAGCTATGAACCAATAAAAGGGCCCTAACCAGAAGGTAACCATGACAGTGAAAGTGTTAGTGGCTCAGTCGCGTCAGATTCTTTGCAACCTCATGGACTGTAGCCCACAAGACTCTTCTGTCCATGGAATTCCCCAGGCAAGAATACTGGAGTGGGCTGCCATTCCCTTCTCCAGGGGATCTTCCCAATCCAGGGATCGAACCTGAGTCTCCTGCATGGCAGGTGAATTCTTTATCGTCTGAGCCACCATGCTGGTGCCCCATTCTTGGACTTCCAGCCTTCAAGACTGTGAGAAATAAAGTTATTTGTAAGCTGCCCAGTCTCAGTTATAGCAGCCTGAGTGGACTAAGACAGATGGATTCCTGACTGCTCAGCCCAGGCCTGTATCCCCTGGCTGTTTGCTTCATGCCCTGAAGGATCCAACCCTTCTCTGGCACAAAACCTTCAGCATTAATATTTCCCTTTCCCCATTCCAAGTATAGCTCTCAACTTTTATCCCAAGGCTACTGAATGCATGATTTAAACTTTAGAGAAATATCATGTTATTTAGAGTTTTAGGGTAGAACACTGGAATGTGTCCCTCTCCCTCCTACACTTCTTTTCTAACTAACGTCTCCTCTACTTTTCAACTCCTTTCATGGAGGTTCTTCATACGGCAGGTGCTATCACTCAAAGTCTACAGAATGGATGGATGGATGAATGGATCTAAGAATGAACTGACCTGTGAGCAGGACACAGCTCAGTTTACTGACAATGACCTTTCTGACAAATATGTATGTTGTAGCCTTTCTGTTATTTAGTTAGTGCTTGACCATGTAGAGGAGAGATATTTAAGATATATCTCTTACTGGCCTTTTCTCTTCATCTTTGCATCAAGTGCTCCAACATTTTGGCCACCTGATGCAAAGAGCTGACTTATTGGAAAAGACTCTGATGCTGGGAAAGATTGAATGCAAAAGGAGAAGAGGTCAGCAGAGCATGAGATGGTTAGATAGCATCACTGACTCAATGAACATGAATCTGAGCAAACTCCAAGAGATAGTGGAGGACAGAGGAGCCTGGTGAGCTACAGTCCATGGGGTCACAAGGAGTCAGACATGACTTAGTGACTGAAAAACAACAACTGGATCCTAGCTTGATTTCTGTCAATGGTTCCCAGCATTGAGCAGTAAAGACCAATCAGCAGTATTAGACCTGAATGCTAAGAGAAAAAGACTTAGGACTCCACAGGTGAAAGTCAGCTGACCCCTGCTCATCAACCAGCTCAGCCTATTATTCTGTCCTCTCTCAAAGCATCCGGCCATCCATCCTATCAGTGGAAGTGACATCCTCCATTTCTACAGGCCAAATCACCACTCAACCCCAAGGCACATGTAGGCAGACGGCCTTTCAGAGAGCACCCACACAGCTTTGAGAGGTGCTGCAGGTGGCGCTAATGGTAAAGAACCCACCTGCCAATGCAGGAGACGTAAGAGATGCTGGTTCGATCCCTGGGTTGGGAAGATCCCCTGGAGGAGGGCATGGCAACCCACTCCAGTATTCTTGCCTGGAGAATCCCATGGACAGAGGAGCCTGGGGGGGCTATAGTCCATACGGTCACAAAGAGTCAGACACAACTGAAGAAACTTAACATGCACAGGACACACGCACACAGCTCTGCTCACCCTTTCTGCACTGCAGCAGATGCAAAAGGAGAACAAAGAGGAAGGGGCTGGATGGTACAACCCCCCACTCCCACTACCAGCACCACAGCTGTTCAGAGGTTTGGTCCTCAAAAGCCATTTAATATTCCTGCGAACTCTGTCTTTTTTTTTTTAAAACAGTAACCATGACAACTCTGAGCAAAAAGGAAAAAAAAAAAAAAAACAAGAGTAGGCTGTTTCAATTCTCAGGCACACATTATATGGAACATATTCTTTATCCACAGGAATGTCTGGTATATTAGGTCCTAGTGAAACATTTCCATTTACACATTGAGAAAAGAGGGGGGTAAACTCATGTCAATACTGCTTTAGTAACCCTTTTTTGAAATGGAATGTTTATTATTTTATATCAAAAGCTATCCATTCAGGAATGAAAGAAACCCACACATCTCGGGGCAATTTTTACACAATATTCATGTGCGTCCCAATTCCTGGGTAACCCCCAGGGGGCATCAGAGAGCTTTTTCCTTTTTTAGCTCACAGGGATGTGAGAAATCCTGGGTGCTCTTTCCAGGTCATTCCAGTGCTGTGCTCACTTGCTAAGTCCTGTCCTACTCTTTCCGAACCTATGGACTGTAGCCCTCCAAGCTCCTCTGTCCATGGGATTCTCCAGACAAGAACATTGGAATGGGTTGCCATTTCCTTCTCCAGGGGATTTTCCCAACCCAAGGATCCAACCTGCATCTCAGGTCCCCAGCATTGGCAGGCAGGTTCTTTACCACTGAGCCACCTGCAAATTCCAGTAGATAGGTTCTATTGTGCAGACTTCCTTGGATCAAGCCAGGGCACAGGAAGCTGGTGGCACGTGTTACATTGTCAGTAATTTTGTTTTTGGCCGAGCTTCCTTGGTGACTCAGATAGTAAAGGATCTGCAATGCAGCAGACCTGGCTTCGAACCCTAGATCAGGAAGATCTCCTGGAGAAGGGAATGGCAACCCACTCCAGTATTCTTCCCTGGAGAATTCCATGGACAGAGGAGCCTGGTGGGCCACAGTCCATGGGGTCACAAAGAGTCAGAGACGACTGAGCAACTAACACAACACCAAGGATAACCCTATCAAGATGCAGAGCACTTCAAGACTTAAATCAGGAGTTTCAAGCAACAATGCCAGATTCTTGTTGAGAAGCCAACAGCTGTAGTTGAGCCAACTCATGGTGCAAACAGTATCCAGATACCCAGAGTGCTCCAAGCCAGCAACAGAGAATGTAATGCTAACCAATTGACTAGATCTCCTGGGTTCAGTACAGCCAAGCTACAGATTCTCAGGGTGCCATTTAAACTCCCTAAATTTATCTGAGAAGTAATCCAGGGATAAAAATGATAAGACAGAATCAGTGGTACAGGTGATAGCTCGTGAACCACCATGCTCAGTACATAGTTAACAGTGCGTAAGATTATTGGGATAAATGCTCTTAAAAGAGACACCATTATAAGAATACTCATTCCATTGTTGTTCAGTCGCTAAGTCATGTCCAATTCTTTGCCAGCCCATGGACTGCAGCATTCTAGGATCCTCTGTCCACTATCTCCTGGAATTTGCTCAAATTCCTGACCATTGAATCGGTGATGCTATTTAACCATCTCATCCTCTGCCCCCTTCTCTTTCTGCCTTCAATCCTTCTCAGCATCAGGGTCTTTTCCAATGAGTCAGCTCTTCAAATCAGAAACCAAATTATTGGAGCTTCAGCTTCAGCATCAGTCCTTCCAATATTCAGGGTTGGTTTCCTTTAAGATTGACTGGTTTGATACCCTTGCTGTCCAAAGGACTCTCAAGAGTCTTCTCCAGCACCACAATTCAAATGCATAAGTTCTTCAGGTCTCAGACTTCTTTATGTTCCAACATTCACATCTGTACATGACTACTGGAAAAACCATAGTTTTGACTACACGCATGTTTGTTGGCACAGTGATGTCTCTGCTTTTTTAATATGCTGTCTAGGTTTGTCATAGATTTTCTTCCAAGGAGCAAGCATCTTTGAATTTCATGGCTGCAGTCACCATCCACAGTGATTCTGGAGCCCAAGAAAATAAAAATCTGTCACTGCTTCCACTTTTCCCTCATCTATTTGTTATGAAATGATGGGACCAGATGCCATGATCTTAGTTTTTTAAATGTTGAGTTTCAAGCCAGCTTTTTCAGTATCCTCTTTCACCCTCATCAATAGGCTCATTAATTCCTCTTTACTTTCTGCCATTAAAGTGGTATCATCTGCATATCTGAGGTTGTTGATATTCTCCCAGCAATCTTGATTCCAGCCTGTGATTCATCCAGCCCAGCATTTCTCATGATGTATATACTCTGCATATAAACTGAAAAAGCAGAATGATAATATACAGTGTTGACATACTCCTCTCCCAATTTTGAACCAGTCCATGGTAGTAAGTAAGGTGTTCTGGTATTCCCACCTCTTTAAGAAATTTCCACAATTTAGTTGTGTTCAACACAAAAGTCAAAGTCTTTAGCATAGACAATGAAGCAGAAGTAGATGTTCTTCTGGAATTCCATTGCTTTCCCTATGATAAATGTTGGCAATTTGATCTGTGGTTCCTCTGCCTTTTTAAGCCCAGCTTGTACATCTGGAAGTTCTTGATTCACATACTGTTGAAGCCTAGCTTGAAGGACTTGAGTATAACCTTGCTAGCATGTGAATTAGTACAGTTGTACAGTAGTTAGAATAATCTTTGACACTGTCCTTCTTTGGGACTGGAAAGAAGACTGACCTTTTCCAGTCCTATGGCCACTGCTGAGTTTTCCAAATTTGCTAACATAATTGGGTGCAGCACTTACACAGCATCAACTCTTAGGATTTTAAATAGCTCAGCTGGAATTCCATCGCCTCCACTAGCTTTGTTCACAGTAGTGCTTCCTAAGGCCCACTTGACTTCACACTGTAGGATGTCCAGCTCTAGGTGAGTGACCACACCATTGTGGTTATCTGAGTCATTAAAACCTTTCTTGTACAGTTCTTCTGTGTATTCTTGCTACCTCTTCTTAATCTCTTCTGCTTCTGTTAGGTTCTTACTGTTTCTGTCCTTTACTATGCCCATCCTTGCATGAAATATTCCCTTGATATCTCCAGTTTTCTTGAAGAGATTTATAGTCTTTCTCACTCTATTGCTTTCCTCTATTTCTTTAATTGTTCATTTTAGAAGGCTTTTGTATCTCTCCTTGTTATTCTCTGGAACTCTGCATTCAGTTGGGTATATCTTTGCTTTTCTCCTTTGCCTTTTGCTTCTCTTCTTTCCTCAGCTATTTGTAAGACTTCCTCAGACAACCACTTTGCCTTCTTGTCTTACTCCTTCTTTGAGATGGTTTTGATCACTGCCTCCTATACAATGTTACAAACCTCCATCCATAGTTCTTCCGGCACTCTGTCAGATCTAATCCCTTAAATCTATTTGTTACCTCCACTGTATAATCATAAGGGATTTGATTTAGGTCATACCTGATAGCCTAGTGGTTTCTCTAGTTTCTTCAATTTAAGCCTGAATTTTGCAATAAGGAGCTCATGATCTGAGCCACAGTCATCTCCTAGTCTTGTTTTTGCTGACTGTTTAGAGCATCACCATCTTCAACTGCAAAGAACATAATCGATCTGATTTCAGTACTGACTATCTGGTGATGTCCATGTATACAGTTGTCTCTTTTGTTGTTGGAAGCGGGGATTTTCTATGACTAGTGTGTTCTCTTGGCAAAACTCCGTTAGCCTTTGCCCTGCTTCATTTTGTACTCCAAGGCTAAACTTGCCAGTTACTCCAGGTGTCACTTGACATCCTACTTTTGCATTCCAATCCCTTGTAATGAAAAGGACATTTTTTTTTTTTTTTTTAGTGTTAGTTCCATAGGGTCTCGTTGGTCTTCATAGAACTGTTCAACTTCATCATTAGTGGATGGGACAGAGACTTGGATTCCTGTGATCTTGAATGGTCTGCCTTGGAAACAAACCGAGATCATTCTGTCATTTTTGAGATTGCACCCAAGTACTGCATTTCAGCCTCCTTTGTTGATTATGAGGACTATTCCATTTCTTCTAAGAGATTCTTGCCCACAGTAACAGATAAAATGGTCACCTGAATTAAATTTACCCATTCCTATCCATTTTAGTTCACTGATTGCTAAGATGTCAATGTTCCCTCTTGCCATCTCCTGCTTAAACACGTCCAATTTACCTTGATTCATGGACCTAACATTCCAGGTTCCTATGTAATCCAGGTTCAGATGTTCTTTATAGCATCAGACTTTACTTTCACCACCAGACACATCCACAACTGGGCGTCGTTTCTGCTTTGGCCCAGCCACTTCCTTCTTTCTGCAGCTATTAGTAATTGCCCTCCACTCTTCCCCAGTAGTATATTGGACACCCTCTGATCTGCGGGACTTAACTTCCAGTGTTATATCTTTTTGCCTTTTCATACTGTCCGTAGGGTTCTCCAAGCAAGAATACTGGAGTGGCTTGCCATTCCGTCCTCCAGCACATCACATTTTGTCAGACCTCTTTGCTATGACCCTTCTGTCTTAGATGGCCCTGTATGGCATGGCTCATAGCGTCTTTGAGTTATGCAAGCTCTTTTGCCAATGACAAAGCTGTGACCCATGAAGAGGAAAGAATACTCATAATCCAAGCTAAACTATTGGTCATATTATTATAAGATATCACTATCCCCACATGCCCTCTAACTGGAATAATGATTACCTACCCATGTGACTTACCTTCTCAAAGTCTCGAAGAGCCTGGGTTTGCACCTGAAGAGGTCTTTCAAATGCTCTCAAGGAATGCCCAAAGGGGACCTTGTCACCACTTCTCCAGGTCTGTGACTGCACAGGAGGGCCTCGGTCTTTGGTGTCACTAAGAAAAGCTGCCAGTGAAACAGAACAACAGAAAACTTTACCTAATAGTGGCATTATGAACATTCCAACCTTCGTGTTCCAGCAGAATTTGGTTTCTGCAAAATATGAACCAATTCTAGGCCACACAGAAGCAGTTCACGTGAAGTAGCCTACAGCAGATCTTATTAACAGTGGTCCCGAGCGCAGCCCACTGGTTTATGTCCATGCACCTTTATAATGTGATGTTCCTGCTCCTGCCATCAGAAAGTGGAGTCTGCTTCCCTCACACTTGAATCTGGGTTGGCTGAGTAATTTGCTTTCACCTAGAGACGGTGATGAAAATGCCACTTTGGGATGAATTCCACAGATTGGGCCTTGAGAGGCTTTGCATTTCTGTTCTTGCCTTCTTAGAACCCCACAACCACAATGCTGGGAAGATTCCCAGATTACCTTCCTGGGGGATAAAGGCCAAGTCCTAGGGGAATGAGGATGCCAATCACCACGGCCAGCCACCTGAGAAAAGGTGTCTCAGACCGTCAGTCCCATACAAGCTGTCAGAGGATGGCAGCTGTTTGAGTAATTCAAGTAAGCCTAACAGAAGAAATGCTCAGTTTCCCAACATCCAGGATTGTGAGAAATAATGTATCATTGTTGTTTTAAGCATCAGTGGGCAAACTTTTTCTTACAGGGCCAGATAGTAAATACTTTAGGCTCATGGGCATGATCTCTGTCACAACTACTTAACTCTGCCCTGGTAGCTCAAAGCAGATGCAGAGAATATGATAGAGAATGAGCATGACCGTGTTGTGATAAACCTTTATTTACAAATACTGGCAATTGGACCCATGGGTGACAGTTTGCTGACCCCTGTTTGAAGCCACTAAGTTTTAGAGTGGTGTGTCACGTGAAACCAACAGTAACTGAAATAGCTTTATCTGAAAAAAAAAAAAATCAAGCTACTAGCTAAGAAGTGTTTCTACAAATCTCTTTATAGAGAATCTTTCAGATTATAGTATAGGAATAATAACAAATGTAACAACTGACACTGTAACAGGTGTTACAAAATAGTTTCACAAGAATTATTTCATTTATAAATAACTGCTGAGAATTTCCTGGTTGTCCAGTGGTTAGGACTCTGCTTTCTCTTCAGGGGGCCCAGGTTTCATCCCTGGTCTGGGAACTAAGATCCCACATACCTCACAGCCAAAAATAAATAAATAAATAAAAAGTTATTGCCACCAGTGAAACAGACTGAAATAGACTGATGTGATTATTACATCCATTTTACTAATGAGTAAATAAAGGTTCAGGAAATTTTCCCAATACCAAAATTTTCCCAATACTACTAAAAGGGCTTCCCAGGGTGGCACTAAGTGGTGAAGAACCTGGCTGCCAGTGCAGGAGACGTAAGACATGCAGGCTCAATCCCTGGGTGGGAAAGATCCCCTGGAGGAGGGCATGCAAGCCACTCCAGTACTCTTGCCTGGAGAATCCCATGGACATTGGACGCTGGCAGGCTACAGTCCATAGCGTTGCACAGAGCTGGACATGACCGAAGCAACTTAGCACTCAAGAATGCATGCACACTGCTAAAAAGTGGCAGAACCAATATCACGTCCCTTCCGTTCAGCCTTTCTAACAGCATGCTAACATCATGTTATTTTAGCAGCAAAGGGGACTATAACAGGCCTGAAAGG
The DNA here is from genome assembly GCF_001704415.2 of Capra hircus. Lineage (NCBI taxonomy): Eukaryota > Metazoa > Chordata > Mammalia > Artiodactyla > Bovidae > Capra > Capra hircus. The sequence goes on along the minus strand of NC_030810.1, from coordinate 97,542,881 downwards.
GAAAAACAGGCAAAGGGACAGAGACACAATCTTTCCATTAACCAGTGTAAGCACTCCCCTGGGAGAAGTTCACGAAGGCTAAGCTGCTACCAACCCTATGCCTGCCTTGGAGAAGTAACACTGTGGGGAATAAGAAAGCAGGGCTTCCTTCAAGCATAGTACACAGATGACCTCTGACTAAGGCTGGCTTGGGGTTGTAGACTCAGGTCGAAGACATATAAAAACACGTCTTTTTTTGACTGACAGTAAGAAGAAGTGAGCCTTTATTACTGAACTTATTTAATCAGAAAGAATGGCAGACATCACAGCACACTGAGCTCTACAGACACTGTCAGTGCAAGTGACAGTGAAACGGGCTGTGGGCGACTCCAGGCCCACTGAGAGAAAGTTAGTTACACACAGACACGTGGACAAAGGCCATCTGAAGGGGCCAAGAGGCAATAATGCCACCATATGCTCTTTTTCTTCCCTTTCTTCCCCCCCCCCTTTTCCTTTTCTCTTTCCTTCCTTCCTCCCTTGTACATTCTTGTCTCTTTTGTTGAAAATTAATGGACCATGTATGTATGGGCACCAAAAACAAAACAAAAAACCAAGTAGGACTACATTAAACTAAAAGGCTTCTGTTCACAAAGGAAACCATCAATAGAAAGAAAAGGCAACCTCTGGGATGGGAGAGTACATGCTTCCCTCCCTTCTTCCCGCTTTCTCTTTTTGCAAACTTGCTAGAAGGAATGCAAGAAAATGTCCCCAGATACTTCAATCAACTTCTCAGAATTTTTTTTTTTTAATTTAAGAAAAGGGAATTCTCTGTTTTTAAAAAAGAAGTAAAAAGAATACAAAATTATCAGGAAGATGACAATGAAGGGAAAGATGAAGAAGAAAATAATGATGATAAATAGGGTGGTTCCAGTGCAGTTTTATTTTCTGGTTTCAAAGTATTTAACTACTCATAACTACTGATTACCTCACTGATTTGTTAAAAAAGGAAATATAAGGCTATATGGTTTGGTTTTAAACTGGACACTGTACAGTATCTTTTCATTTCTGTAAAAATAATATATTATCAAATGTGTCTTTAGGTGGCCCTGTTCTTAATGGTATCTTTCAACAGCCTATAACCTTGCCTGGTAGGGTAGCAGGGTTTAAACTAGCACAGAAATTTAAAGCAGGTTTTATTGGTACATAAGACAGAAAGTTACAGACAAGAGTTTGGTTTTTTCCCACCTTAAGTCGTGTTTGATTCAGTTTGTACAAAGTAATTGTTGTAATGTTAATTGTTTATCACACTGTGATTGCAAATTAATAATAATAGCAATAATAATAATGGTGCACCTGTTTTGTTGAAAACTTGATATTTTTAAGTAAATGCAAATGTTTAATTAAAATAAATTAGAAAAAATTACTTCTTACACATTTACATGAAATTAAATAAGGTGATTAAATGAAAGAAAATTTGATAAAACAGAGCAATGTATTACAGTTAGATTCATAGAATATGATAGAAAGAGAAGAGACTTCAAAGACTAGATCTGGACACAACCAAAATATTAAAAAAAAAAAAAAAAAGATTGCATATGAATCCTGACCACCAGCTAATTATGGGAATTTAGGCAAATCTTTTAATTTTGCTGAGCGTCATTGCCTCTGTAAAAATAGGAATAATAATGTTTACCTCACAGAGCTTTCATATGGATTAAATGAAACAATAAAAGTAGCCAACTGAATACCTTGCTTATAATAGACAATTTCTTCTTTACCCTTCCACTTTTGCCCTAGTCTTTCAATTTTTACCTCAAATTGGAGGATCTTCATGCTCAAAATGAGTATGGTAGACCTTTAGAACTTATGGATTTTACATACACAATTACAAACGCTAATTTTAAATGATTCCAAGTCCCTAACACATTCAAATCAAGAAGTTTTTTCTGCATTGTGCATATGAGCCATCTGCACTTCAAGGCTGGTATGAAAAGGTAAATCACTTAGCAAAGTAGGTAAAACGCCAAGTGACTGAAAGTTTTTGTGAAAAATAGCCCCCAAAAGAGAATTATTTTCACTTTGGTTTTGTAATTTAGGCAGACCTCTAGCTAATTTTAATGCAGGAATAATATATTACTATGTACACAATAATATTTACAGGTGTTTATTCCTTGACAAGCTCTGTACTAAGAGCTTTTCTTTTTTTAATGTTTATTTATTTATTTGGCTGCAAGTCAGGTCTAAGTTGCGGCATGCAGATTCTTCCTTATGTCATCTGGATCTTTCACTGTGGGGCACAGACTCGGACTCTCCCGCGCTTAGTTGCTCTGAGGCACATGGGATCTTACCCCCAACCAGGGGTCAAACCCACGTCTCTTACATTGCAAAGAGGATTTAAAATATTTTTTTTAATTTAAACTTTTTATTCTGTATTGAGGTATAGCCAATTAACAGTGTTGTGGTAGTTTAAGGTGAACAACAAAAGGATTCAGCCATACATATACATGTATATCCATTCTCCTCCAAACTCCCCTCCGATCCAAGTTGCCACATAATATTGAGCAGAGTTCCCCATACTATACAGTAGGTCCTTGTTATCCACCTTAAATACAGCAGTATGTACCTGTCCATCCCAAATTCCCTAACTATCCCTTCTCCCCATTCTTTCCCCTCCAGCAACTGTAAGTTTCTTCTCTAAGTCTGTGAATCTCTTTCAGTTTTTAAAGTAAATTCACTTGTAGCATTTCTTTCCAGATTCCACATATAAGGGATGCCATACAATATTTTGCAGGGAGGATTCTTAACCATTGCACCACCAGGGAAGTCCTTGAAGAGCTTTTCTAATCTCACTTATGAGGTTGACACCATTATTATACCCATTTTAATGGTATATTTGAGATTTCATTCTAGTGGAAGCATCTATTTTAATCATTTTACAAGTGACTTTAACTTGCAATTACAGAATTGTTAACAGTATGAAGAGTTCAAAGTATTTCAGTTACAAGTTACTGCACTGTGCTGCAAAGGTGGTGTATTATATACTACAGTGGTCTGTGCAAATTTTCAATTTCAAAAAAAGTCTGAAGATATAGCCATGATGATGGGATCTAAATTTTAAGAGATTTGTGATAAGCAGGAGACCAAGAGTATAGCAAAGAAAGATCCATGATCTCCTTACCTGCTGCATGACTTGTTCGGGGTACCATCTCCCCATCATCTTCTGCAAAATAATCTCTGTGAAGAGAAGCACATCATTCATTAATGAAGTAACATCTCACACAGTGTTCGATTCCTCAGTGTCAAGACATCTGTTTTTATTTATTTTTCCACAAGCAATCATTAAGCTGTTATAGTACTATGTATCAGGGTCAGGGTTAAGTGCTGGAAATACAAAGACATGCCCCACCCTACTGAGGATGCGCAGAGACAGCCACTGGACAAACAATTCCACAGGCACTGAATTACTATTGCGGCAAGTGCTCTGAAGGGATATGCCGAGTAACTTAACTAGTAGAGAGATTCAGAGAAAAGAACATTTAAACTGAGAGGAAGAGAATGTCAGCCAGATGAAAAATGCAAACAGAAGAGTATTCCATCATGAGGGAAGAGCAAGGACCCTGAGTCAGGGAGGAACTTGGCCTGTTAGAGGAACAGAGAAAGCCAGGGCTGCAACCAGACCATGCAGGGCCTTGAGGGATGGCGTGAGCATGTGAGATTTATGTGCAGGGCAATGGAAAACCACTGAAGGAGTTTAAATGAGGAAATGAATGGTAATTGATCAGATTTCGACTTTAGATCATTCTGACTGCTGAGTGGCATTGTGTAGAAGGAACAAAAGAAGATGGAGAAAACAAGAAGCTGGGATAGTTTTAACTAAACGAAAAGATGGTAGAAATGCAGAGAAGCAAAAAAATCCATATGCTTAGGAAGTAAAATTGATCCAGAACACTTAACAAACAAAAGTCTACTAATGGAAATGTTAAAAACACTACAATGCGGTAGCAAGATCTATATCTGTCCAGCACAGTGAAGACCACTATCCCTAGAAGAGAAGGGAAAAAAAACCTCAAAATGTATTCAACAAATGCTTGTCAAGCACTTACTATGATTTTAGGCACTGGTTTTAAGGTCTACAAATGTAGCAGTGAACAAAACAGACCAAAACACCTGCACTCATGGAACTTATATAAAAGGAAATAAAAAAGCAAAATGTATAGTAACAATTGGGGACAGGTACTATAAAAAATTGGGGACAGGTACTATTAAAAGGTAGGGAGTAGCAGTAGGCAATGCTGGAGGGATGGGGAAGAGGAGGGGGTTGCAATTTTCAGTAGGCTAAGTGTCTCTGGGAAGCAATGATGTGGGTGTTGGGGCAAAGAGTCTTCCAAGCAGAGAACATCAAGTGCAAAGGCTCTTCAGAGGAAGCATGACGGAGCATTTCTGGAACAACAAGGAGACCGGTGTGGCTGGGCTGAGTGAGTAGCAGGAGGTGAGGTCAGGGAGATAATAGGAAGGCCGGGCAGGGGGCAGATTATTATACAATGCCCTTCTGGACCCTGAAAGGAATTCAGCCACTGGAGTCTAGTGCATCAAAAAAAGATGAACTGAGTGATGGAAGTTTTAAAAGGGCTGGCTACTGTTTTGACAACAGACTGGGTGGGAAAGGCAAGAAACAGAGAGGCAGTTGCAATAATCCTACAAAGAGATGCTTTCAACATTTAGCTTACTCCTTAAACCCTCGGGTACACCCAGTTAGTTGTCCTAAAAATAATTCTATAGCTGGAGATTTAGAAAGCTTCTCTTTTTAAAAAATCAGGAGATATTCACAGGAAGGTGGAAGAGAGCCTGTCATTTATTTAGAAACTGTTGGTGTTCTTCCTTCTCTGCCTCAGGGCTGGATCTTGGCATAAATCTTCACTTTGCTAAGTTCCAGATGGACGTAAAAGTACCAGGCAGAGCACACCAGATTACACAGACCACCTGGCAATTCTCTATTATTCAAAAGCAGGTCACCGGCTTGTGGTTCTTCCAGGCCCTCTGCCCCTTTCCCTTCTCCACTTCTCATTACAAATTTTCCCTGAGAGTGAAAAATGAAAGAGATGAACTACTACTTGCAGATTTCCCTCTGTTGAGAAAAAGTAAGGGAAGGATTTTGAAACTATCAGCCAGAATAATGTCTTGAAAATTTTGTGGAGAAAAAAAAATACTTAGTTGCTGCTACTCATGCTTGGATGGATTCCTTTATGTTCAGCCCACAGACCTGGGTAACCACTTCTGCCATCAGGAGCAAGGTCATTCCTCAGGCCAAATTCAGCCCATCCAACATGCTTCATTTGGGCAACACAAGGTTGACCCATTCCTAACGTCTCTTGCAAAATGAATGGGTCTGGCAATACTGGGCCTGCCTTCCCACATAGAGGGATAACCTGCTGCCTTTGAGTAGAAGAGACATGTTCTCAGGTCTGCCACAGTCCCTGTCACTCCCTGTTCTTGTAATCCCAGCTCCCGTGCTCATTTATGATACTGGCCTGGCTCCTTATAGATCTCTGAGGCTGTCACTCTAGCATAGATCAAATGCAGACAAAACTTTCACTTCTGCTTTAAGACACTGTCTTGAGTTACCTATGTAGCTTTTTGCTGTTGTGTTCAGAGAAGGCAATGGCACCCCACTCCAGTACTCTTGCCTGGAAAATCCCATGGATGGAGGAGCCCGGTAGGCTGCAGTCCATGGGGTCGCTAAGAGTCAGATACGACTGAACGACTTCACTTCACTTTCCATCGCTAAGTTGTGTTGCAAAGAGTTGGGACACGACTTAACAACAGAACAACAACAAAAAGCTAGTAAGGGGCTTACAGGTCACTTTTACCTCTGGGCTTCAGCTTCCTTAAATATTTGTGAAAGAAATACATGAACTTCTAAGGTTCCTTAAGTAACTACACAATTCTATTCTAATAGACACTAGTAGCATTAAAACTCATTTTAATACTTTCTAAGGATGGGGAAACTTTCCAGACATGATCTCATTCAATTCTCCTTGCTCTGAAGATTCCACATTATAGATCAGGAGCAAGTGACAAGGTGATGCATATGGATGCCACAAGCTACTTCACCTTCTCCCCCCATCCCACACTCACCCCTGAGCTGACTGCCTGTCTTATATGAAGCAATAACCAGAAGGGTAGAGAGGTCACTCTGGATGAGTACTGAGTTAATGGGCTTTCTGTAGTCTCTGGAGATTTTTTTTTTAATCACTTCAACTCTATTAACAGCTCAAGTTCCCTCTCATATTGCCACAGAGTGGGGCTCACTCAGCTGCTCCAAACGCTTGGGAAGGAATTTGATGCTCCCCCAGAGAAGAGGCACATGGTTAAGAAACACAAGGTATGTGTCAAGGGGATTGCAATTTGTGAAAATAGCTGATAAACCAAAGTGCAAAGAGAAGTGGGGTATAGTAGAGACAAACTCCAAGTCAGGCCCTGCCACCCACCCACGTAGCAGTAACATATGTTGGTAAATTTTTCTCTATATTACTTAAGTCCAGAAAAAAATTGAATGCCCTTGTCCTAGTTTCCCAAATTCAAGTATTTCTAATTTCTTTTTTTTTAAACATCAGTCCATGAATGACTCATGGTCAGCAAGCATGTATTTCACGAGGGCACGTACAGCTCTCCTGCAGAGACGTACATGTATAATCTTTCCCAAAGATATTTTTATCTTACTTTTTACCTGCATGTTTTACCTTATATGCTTTTCATGTATAAATTAACCAAACTTTCCCTCAGTGAGCCTTATCTTTTTGCCCACTATCTTGCCAATTTGTTAATCAGTGAAACCAATTTCAGAAAACTAAGATCATGGCATCTGGTCCCATCATTTCATGGCAAATAGATGGGGAAACAGTGGAAACAGTGGCAGACTTTATTTTGGGGGGCTCCAAAATCACTGCAAATGGTGACTGCAGACATGAAATTAAAAGACACTTACTCGTTGGAAGGAAAGTTATGACCAACCTAGATAGCATATTAAAAAACAGAGACATTACTTTGCCAACAAAGGTCTGTCTAGTCAAGGCTATGCTTTTTCCAGTGGTCATGTATGGATGTGAGAGGATAGTATAGTATGCTGCTGCTGCTAAGTTGCTTCAGTCGTGTCCGACTCTGTGCGACCCCAGAGACGGTAGCCCACCAGGCTCCCCCACCCCTGGGATTCTCCAGGCAAGAACACTGGAGTGGGTTGCCATTTCCTTCTCCAATGCATGAAAGTGAAAAGTGAAGTGAAGTCGCTCAGTCGTGTCCGACCCTTAGCGACCCCAAGGACTGCAGCCTACCAGGCTCCTCCATCCATGGGATTTTCCAGGCAAGATTACTGGAGTGGGGTGCCATTGCGTTCTCTGATAGTATAGTATAGATGGACTATAAAGAAAGCTGAGTGCCGAAGAACTGATGCTTTTGAACTGTGGTGTTGGAGAAGACTCTTGAGAGTCCCTTGGACTGCAAAGAGATCAAACCAGTCCATCCTAAAGGAAATCAGTCCTGAATATTCATTGGAAGGACTGATGCTGAAGCTGAAACTTCAATACTTTGGCCACCTGATGCAAGAGCTGATCATTAGAAAAGACCCTGATTCTGGGAAAGATTGAAGGCAGAAGGAGAAGGGGATGACAGAGGATGAGATGGTTGGATGGCATCACCAGCTCAATGGACATGAGTTTGGGTAAATTCTGGGAGTTGGTGATGGACAAGGAGCCTGGCATGCTGCAATCCATGGGGTCACAAAGAGTCAGACATGACTGAGTGACTAAACTGAACTGATACCAATTTCATTAAAATCACACTTACTAATTTTTGCCAAGGCACCTTCCTGCTCAGTATGAAGAACCAAACATTTTCCAAGTATAGCCCACCTACCAGCTGCTCACCCACTTAATCTCTACATGATGTATTATTCACATTTTCTTGACTTGCTGGTAAGTAGCTATGAAAATACTGGACTCAAGCAATACATCAACATTCAATATTCCATAGGAACAGCCTTTCCTACAGTTTTCCAGAGTGATTAGGTTGAAGATGATCAGGACATAACTGGTCCACTCAGAGCCATCTACAACATCCTTTTTTCTAAAAAAAAAAAAAAAAAAAAAAAAAACCTATTTATTTGTTATTTTTTTAAAAGATTCATTTATTTTAATAAATATTGCTTTACAATGTTGTGAAGGATAATTGCTTTACAATGTTGTGTTGGTTTCTGCCGTACATCAGCATGAATCAGCCACAGGTATACACATGTTCCCTCCCTCTTTTTTTATAATTAAATTATTTTTAACTGAAGGATAGTGGAAACACTGGCTGACTTTATTTTGGAGGGCTCCAAAATCACTGCAGATGGTGACTGCAGCCATGAAAATTAAAAGATGCTCATTCCTTGGAATGAAAGTTATGATCAACCTAGACAGCATATTAAAAAGCAGAGATATTACTTTGCCAACAAAGGTCCATCTAGTCAATGTTATAGTTTTTCCAATAGTCATATATGAATATGAGAGTTGGACTATAAAGAAAGCTGAGTGCCGAAGAACTGATGCTTTTGAACTGTGGTGTTGGAGAAGACTCTTGAGAGTCCCTTGGACTGCAAAGAGATCCAACCAGTCCCTCCTAAAGGAGATCAGTCCTGGGTGTTCATTGAAAGGACTGATGTTGAAGCTGAAACTCCAATACTTTGGCCACCTGAGGCGAAGAACTGACTCATCTGAAAGGACCATGATGCTGGGAAAGACTGAAGGGCAGGAGGAGAAGAGGACGACAGAGGATGAGATGGTTGGATGGCATCACCAGCTCAATGGACATGAGTTTCGATAAACTCCAGGAGTCGGTGATGGACAGGGAGGCCTGGCGTACTGCGGTTCATGGGGTTGCAAGAGTCGAACACAACTGAGCGACTGAACTGAACTGAACTGAATTGCTTTACAATATTGTGTTGGTTTCTGCCATATCTCAACATTAATCAGCCATAGGTGTACACATGTCCCCTCCCTCCTGAGTCTCCTTCCCACCCTATCCCACCCCTCTAGGTTGTCACAGACATCTGCTACATGCTGATACTCTGATGCTGTCAGACTGCTCTGGTGATTTCTTCCAGTAGTTTCCTAAGTGTGCTAGCCTCAATTATATCAGGAATATCCACAACACTCAATTTTGTGTTTCTTAAAAATGGCTATTCCAAGATGTGAGCCACTGGTCCACTAGTCTGGTCTCTTGTAACACTGTGGGGAGCGGTACAAACTTGGATTCTTCTTTAGCAAAGGGTAACACCATGGCAGAGTCTGCACAGAAATATTCTCTATAAGGCAGCCACAGATCATCCTTTGCAAACTGCATATATATTTGGTGTTATTGCCTTGTATTTTGGTCTGTTTAATTTATGGACTGAGGAAAGCAGCTAACTGTGTTAATGGACCATATTATTCACAAGCAATGGCAAGGTGGTAATCATATAACTTCACCATCACAAAGTAAGTTTCCAAAAAGTCTTTGAACAGTGTGAAATATTAATATCCCAAACCAAAACCACCCCAACTATATCCGTTGTCTGTCTAGACCTCACTGCTTTCTTCTTCTATTAAGACAATTATCCTAGGGCTATTTCTTCCCATGAAAAGTGAAAGTGTTAGTTGCTCTTTGTGACCCCATGGACTGTAGCCTGCCAGGCTCCTCTGTCTATGAAATTCTCTAGGCAAGAATACGGAAGTGGTTTGCTGTTTCATTCTCCAGGGATCTTCCTGACCCAAGTATCGAACTGGGGTCTCCCCACACTGGAGGCAGATTGTTTACCATCTGAGCCACCAGGGTAGCCCATTTCTTCCCATAAGAGTGTTCAAACTGCCACAGAGGTGGTTATTTTTTCAGGCTTCTTCCCCAAGGCTCCCACATACACTTAGCCACACAGTCTGGTCCCCTTACTTCGTCATGCATCACCACCCTTCCTTAACAGCTTAGAAGCTGAGCGACAAAGACCTTCTCCCAGAGGCATTTTCTGTCTTTCAAACTTCTTCTTATATGGCTTTCTTATCATAATGGAAAATTCAGGAGGAGGAAAAGCAATCAGCCATACCAGTATTTAGAGCAAAAAACTGGGCCTTGGATGCTATTTTTAGAGTCTTTCATTCCTTTTCATAAACATTTATTGAGAAGTTACTTGTATAACAAGCACCAAAAATATCACGATGAAAAAGAAATGCCCTGAAATCAAGATGCTCAGAGCTGTCTACTAGGTGGCAGACAGGATTCAAAGAGATACTTATTAGAACAATGAGATTTATAACAGAGATTTCAGAACATAAATGAGATATAATTAATTTTGTTCTGATGGGGAGAGGGGGTCTAGAAAATCTACAGAAAACCGAGAATACTGAATTTAGGCCTTGAAGGATGGGTATGAATATGTAAGGAAACATGACAAAGACTGCAAAGTAGGAGACTGAAGAGGGTGAACAGGGCTTTAATTTTGCTCCCCTCAACCTGAGTCAACATCAACTGCTCCTTAGGCCCCTCCAATTTCCTTTTAACTTTCCTCTCCTCAAGCCTGCCTCTCTCAAACTCTAACCCTCAGGAGGGAGTATTAGGGTTGTCTAAGTGAAAACTGTTTCATTTGTGCTCCCCTCCTCCAACATCATAGCTTCATCTAACTACTTAGACTTCCCAAAGATCATATAAAAGGTCAGCAAGAAAGGACTAGGACTAACATTTACATTGTAGTCAAAATGCCTACAGTTATAGACCATACAGAATACCAGAGAATCTGGAAGAGTGAAGAGGCTGGAGGTTTAGGATGGTAGAAAATATGAGTGAATATCTTCCTTTTTTTTTTCTTTACTATTTTTATCCTAGAATGTTAATTCTTCTTTAAAATATTAATAAATATATTCTGATTTATTTACACTGCTCTTCTACTAAGGCCCTTGATAAAAGATGAACTATGTAAGGAATTGGGCTCAGTGTGATCATCTCAAACAGTGCAAATTTGCTGTTTCAGCTCAGTTCAGTCGCTCAGTCGTGTCCGATTCTTTGTGACCCCGTGAACCGCAGCCTGCCAGGCCTCCCTGTCCATCACCAACTTCCAGAGTTCACTGTTTATTGGGGTCCAAACACATATCCTGTTCTAATTCCACATTTTTTAAAGCTCATTTGTCATGAACTTATAGAGTCTGGTTCAAATAAATGTTTCTAATGTTTAAACATCTCTTTTTCATATTTTAAACTTACATCCACATTCAACCCTTACAGATAGAAAATGTCCAGAAGGACAAGGAGAACTGTGGCTTGCTTTCCTGGCATGTAGAATCTTAGTTCCCTGGCCAGGAATCTCACCAGAGCCCCCTGCATTGCAAGTGCGGAGTCTTAATCACTTGACAGCCAGGGAAGAGCCCAGCCCTGAGGATTTTTTAAACGGTAGGGCTTCACAAGTGGTGCCAACTTGGAAACAGAGACATCCACAGGTAACAGTCTCCAGACTACCTGTGTGTAACTTTATAGTTCAACGTGTTTTCTTACACGGGAATCTTCTTCAACACTAATCTTGAATTAAATGATCATTATTTTTATTGTGAACCACCACCACCACCACCAATGAAGCCACCACCATTTACTGATTGACTGATTCTTCCCAGGAATTATCTCATTCAATTCTCCCTTAATCCAGTAGGTCCTGTTATCCCTATTTTACAGGTAAGGAAATAAGAGGCCTAGAAGGATGATGTAATTTGCCCAAGATCATCCAGCTAGCTGATGGCAACAGTGAACTTGAAATCTCTATCTGACTCCAACCTTCACACTTCCAATATGTCCTGTTTCTACTCACATATTTACCAGGAGTCTCCTTTGTACCTGCCCTGACTCCAGACAAATGACCCCTGAGACAGTGAGATGTGAGGAAGGGTGAGCAGTGCTGCTGTGGGAAGGAGAAGTGAGTTACACTCAAATCCTGACATATATTTGTGTTTTGAGACACCAACTCGTTCCCAAAACACACATGGTTCACAATGGAGCATTTGCGTCCTGGTATATTAGATGCCATGTGACAAGTGATTAAAATCCTAAAAAGGAAGTGGCAAGTATGACTTTTTACATAGGCTCTATCCTGAAAAGTGAGTCATCCACTATTTTATACTTCCCTATCTCTGCCCACAGTCCTCCAAATGGTCATGACTCCCGTGAATCCTTTTCTGTGACAACAGTTGGCATTGTCCCTAAAAGACAAAGGGAATAAACCGACAGGCAGACGATGTGATGGAAACAGATAGTCAAAACTGGGAAGGCCATTAATGAACAAGCTCTGAGATGTCTCAGATCTTTTTTCCTCTTGCTGAGACACTGAGTATATCTTCTCTGCCCCAAATATTGCCAATATCCCCTCTTTGGCATCAGAATTGCAAAAACACGCATTCAAATGCAAATGGGGTAGAAGGCACAGATGCAGAGCACAGGACCACTATGTAATAAATCCACTGAGATTATCATTTTTTCTCATCTCAAGGCCTATCATTATAACCTCGGCAAGCTGGAAAGCTTAATTGGCAAAGCCCCTCAGAACACAGAGAACATCGCTTGTGAATCTCCCTCTGCATGCTGACTAAGTGTGAGCTGACTTGGCACTGATACAGTAACATCCACTTTTCTCCAGTACAGGCTGCAATTACACCCTTCACTCAACAGAATCTATTCACTGAGAGTGGCTGTGGCCCAGTGGAACTCTGGGAGGCAGTTTTCTGAAGTGCTAAGTCCTCAATCACTACCAGGAGCTACAAGCATCACTATGCACCAGCAACAACTTTGAATATTAGGACCTATTTTGCTTCTGCACTGAATCTTTATTCTAAAAGGAACTTACATTTTTCATGCTGCTATTCCTCAAGGTTCAGAGAAACTGCTTAACACTGTGAAAAGGTATTAATAAAGGATAGTTCAAATAATTATCTCACTTTGCCTTATGAAGTTATTAGACATGCAGATGTCTAATAAATTCTCCTCCCTGAATCAGCCAAGACACTGATATCACTCTTTCAAAAGAGATGTGAAAATGATCTGTTCTGAGTTCAGCCATATTACTCAGGGATGGCATATGGTCTCTCTGCTCTCTTCTAAAAATTAGCTTGGCTTTTTATCCTTGGTCCTGGCAAAGCAGTTTTCATTAACAACCACTATTCACAGGACGCTGGGGAATGCGGAGGCTGAGGCCCTCACCAAACATCAAGAGATAGATTATTTTTTTATGTTTCCACCTACCTTTTTATTCACATAACCTTTTACCTTTTCCTTCCTTGATAATGTCTGTTTTTAGTGATTTTTAAAGAATTAGGTGCTCTTTTCAGAAATTTTGGAAAGGACAAAAATGCATAGGAAAAAATTAAAAAATGCTACCACTTAAAGGAAACATTGATAAAGATTTTTACGTATTTATTTTTAGCTGTTCTTCAGTTTATATGCCTATGTGAATTCCACAAAATAGAAATAACACTGAACATGTAATTTTGCACCTTGATTTTATTTGTTTCATTAAGCTTCCCTGGTGGCTCAGATAATAAAGAATCTGCCTGCAATGTGAGAGACCTGGCTTCAATCCTTGGGTTGGGAAGATCTCCTGGATCTGGAAATGGCTATCCACTCCAGCATTCTTGCCTGGAGAATTCCCGGGACAGAGGAGCCTGGTGAGCTACAGTCCATGGGTAGCAAAGAGTCAGACACAACTGAGCGACTAACATACATTGAAATCAGAGGTTTTGAGACTGCATTTTTAGAGGAAAAGGAAGCATCAGGGGAGGAGGCTGGTGAGAGGAGGAGAAGAGTGTCACATTAACCTGCCCAGGATTAGAAAGAATGAATCTAGAGTCTTCCTTCTCAGTATGGCTTTATGATGTACTAAAACAAAGCTGACAGAATCCCAGAGGATAATAAAATTAACTGAGGTATGAGATTCTAAAGCAGTGCTGAGAATGATTCAAATAGCTGACTCTGAGGTCTTGGCTCAGTGGGGAGATGAATGAAGAGCAGATGGCCTGGGAGATATGAAGGAGTGAAGGACCTGGAGTAAGCGATTAGGTAAACTGAATATTCAGAAAGGATGAGGAGATGGAGGACTTGACTCTGCGGTCAGGGAATATACTTTCAGAGTTCAGGATCCTAAGGATAGAGAATTTGGAGTGAGGATGAGCTACAGTGTGTACTCGTATGTGCTCATAGTGTCCTGAAGTGAATCAGAGTTAAGAAACTAGGAGATCAAGTTACAATAGTAATATATATGCATGCCTCGTGACCTGTCTAGAGTGCCAGCACCTTGAAGGCAGGGTTTTTATATCATTCACTATCATGTATCTAGCATTTAAGAAGTCTAGATCATAACAGGAATCAGATGCATATATTTCTTAAACAATGAATAAATAGCATTTGAATGAATAATGACATCCAGGTTTGATAACCTGCTGTATTCATTCTATATTAATGGTAAGTAGACACCTACCAAACACATACTCACATAAGCCTAGCAGGGAATGTTCTCTAGAAAGTTCTTAACTGAGGATCTGCTATGTGTTAGAAGTATTGTAAGATACTGAAGATTTAGAGACAAAGACAGTCCTTTCTTCCAATAAACTCATAGCGTATGTAAACCAATTAGCCACATGCAATGATAAAGAAGGCATAGTGTGCTCTGGCTACAGAGAACACCCAGAACTAGGTTCCAGAAATAGTCCCCAAAGGAGGTAATGCTGAAGATAACCTCAAGGGATAAATAAAGATATCCTAGCAAAGGCAAGGCCAGGTTTGTGGGTGGGAACAACTGGTATTTTAAGGCCCACTCATAATAATTTTAGCTCAGGATGAGTAGAGAGACACCAGCTCCCTAGGTCTGCTGGCAATGATGCTGCCCCAAAGCACCAATCATGTGGAAATATATAAGTAATGCACAGAAGAACCTTTTCTAAAACTAACTCAGTTTCAAACTTTACATGTTGTCACTTGGTAGAATAAATGTAAATTTCTTCCTGCTATAAAAACATATATTGACTTAGCTTTAAAGCAGCACGTAAGAGGTATTAACAATAATCCCATAACCAAATACAGTATTTTTTCACTCCTTGCAACAGACATCCTAATATGTATGCAGAATTTTGATGTAATTTATACCCACTTTTACTTTATTATACTAAAATTTTGTTTGTTACCATTTCAGGAAACACTTCAAGATGGTAACAGAGATTAATAGTGACAGTGAAGCAGTTTACTCTAGAGAGGGGTACAAGTTGGGAACATTGCAACTGATTCACCTGGGATTATCCTAGAGTATCCTACTTTATGTCAGTGTCTCCACTTTCCCTTCTGAATACAGAAACTCAGATATTGAAAAAGATATTTAAACTGAATGAAATAATCTTCATATTAATATGAGTTATATGAGCTTAAACTCCAAGAAGTTTGCAATGTATTTCCAAGAACTAGAAGTGTTTGACATATTCTAGTCTAATAACACTTGATTATTCTACTTCTAAGCATCTGTCATTCAAAAATAATCTGATGGAAGGAAATGCTTTAAGCACCTAGTTGTTTATCAAGTATTATTTATAATAGTTAAAAACTGGACATCTAAAGGACTCAGTATAGGGTAATGATTAAATAAAATATTATTAATATAATATAACATGATGGGCTATTCCACATTATGAATAATAGTATTCCACATTATGAAATGGAAAATAAATATATTCTTGAATTGAATGAAGTGCTAGAGATTACTTAATTTAATTTTCTTCGTCAGTCTCTATGTCACCAGTTATTTCTTCTTTACACTCCTTCTACTTTGGCCAGGATAAGCAAATACTTTAGGCCAGGAGCAGGTTACCTTTTCTCTAACTGACCCTAGAGAAGCAAAGGAAGAAAGAAGTTTTTGCAGAATAGAACAAGCAGAAAAGGACTAGAGATAATGACATAGATTAAGGGAAAATTTATTAGACACTATTAAATTGCTATGAAAATACAAGTTGTTCTTATTGTTAAAATAAATAGTCTGTGACTAGTAAGATGCTTCAGCCATGAGAAAAAGAGGGAAATTCAGATCATGCTTGTCTTGATGATCACAGAACTCAGAAGATGTCCTGAGATAGAAGAAAACAAGTGCTCAGTGCTTCTGAATGTTTTAAAATAGAATTGGATAGAGCTACCTTGGGTCACCATGACATCTCTTTTATTCTGGACTTTCTTCTAACTTTAAACACCATTTGAATTTTTGCGAGAGACAACTCGTGGAATGTTCTGAGCCCAGCTTGGAATTTTATTTATAGAATAAAACTTCAATTTCACTGCCCATTTCAATAAGAGCAGGGTCCCAGTGCAACCACTGAATGGATGGATACTCCATACAGCCTTGGATGAACCACCCCTGAGCTGCCCAGAGTGGAGAGGGCACTGTGATGAGGGTTAGCCAACTCTTCCTTTCAGATACAGAAACAACCACTTCCCAGTTTTCTGATATATTTTTTAAAATTTCTTACTTTGGCCACGCTGGGTTTGATCTTAATCTAGCCACGCAGCACCTTTGATCTTCATTGTGGCATACAGGATTTTTAGTTGCAGCATTTGAAAACTCAATTGCAGCATACGGGATCTAGCTCACCCACCAGGGATTGAACCCAGGCCACCCGCATTGGGAGTGCAGAGCCTTAGCCACCGGATCATCAGCAAAGCCCTTCTTCTGGTATTGTAAATCCAGCCTTAGCCTATAAGCTACAAGAAGAAGGACGGAGTCTAATATGTGGAAAATAAGAAAGTGGGGATGAAAGCACTGGTAAATTTCTCAAGCTCAAATCCAAATATAGTCTATTTAAAAGCAGATCAGAGTTGCAAAGGCAGAGATTTTCCTTCCTCAAATGCAGAAAATTAATTGCTAGAAGTACTGTATGTTAATTAGGAAATCCAATATCCAAACGTTTCAACTATAAAATTATGAAAAGGAGTATTTTCCTAATAGAAAGTGTTACATGTAAAGCAGCAGCACCTCTACAAGCAAAGGTACCAGAACCAACCAGATCTTCATGCTCCAGGGCTTACTTAACCTCTCTAGCTTCAGCTGCCACATCCATAAAATGAGGCAAATGCCATCTCTGGTTATAACTGCATTAGCAAATAGGATTCTCTGTTAATTCACCACAAATTCAAGATAAATAAATGTCCCTGTTTCCTTTAGGCTGAGAGTAAATACTGAGCAGAATAATTGCAAATAAGCTTTCAATGGGTAGCTTTTAAATGCAATATAACTATAATAAGTGGGCATGTTATCTTACTTGAAGGCTACACTTTAATCATGTGGGAGGGGAGAAGTAAAGTAAAAAAATTTTAAAATTTTGAGACTGAATTACTACTGAATTTCTTGAATATTACTTCCTTTCTTTAAATGTTCACAGCCACAATGGGCAAAAACAATTAATGCTTCCATTTTATTAAATTAAATTACAGGGTAATAGAAAACAAACCAAAACAGATGAATTACTTTGGTAATTTCCTTTCCTAACCTTCAATCTTAAGTGAAGAGAAAATTGCTCAGTTGTGTCCGACTCTTTGTGACCCCACGGACTGTAGCTTGCCAGGCTCCTCTGTCCATGGGATTCTCCAGACGAGAACACTGGAGTGGATCGCCATGCCCTCCTCCAGGGGATCTTCCTGACCCAGGGATCGAACCTGCATCTCTTACGTCTCCTGCACTGGCAGGCGGGTTCTTTACCACTAGCGCCGCCTGGGAAATCTTAAAGGTGGCCCCTAAATAGTTCAAGTTCTCTTTTTCTTGAGTTATTTGTTCAGGGAAGTTGTATAAGGTTCATGTATGATTTGCCTTACTTTTATTTAGCTTTCCCATATGCTAGAAACAATAACATTTCCATGTAAAGGGGGAGGAAAATTAGTAATGATCTTTCCAGTATTTAACAGTGCGGCAGGCTGAATAATGGCTCTCCAGGTAAATCCACATTCCTAATCTCTGGAACCTGTGAATATGCCACTTTTGAGATAAAGGGCACTTTCAGATGTGATTAACGATTTTGAGATGGTAAGACTATCCCAGAGTACCCCCACTGCATCTAATGTAATCACAAGGGTCCTGGTGAGAGATAAATAGGAGAGTCAGAATGAGAGGAGGTGGGATGAAGAAACAGACTGGAGTGATGCCTTTGCTGGGAAGGGACCATGTGGACAGTCTCTTTAGGCTGGAAAAAGGCCTCAAGGAGAAACACAGACCTGCTGAACCCCTGATTAAGCCCAGAAGACCAATTTTCAGACTTCTGACCTCCAGAACTGCAAAATAATAAATTGGTGCTGTTCCAAGCCACTAAATTTGTGGTAATTTGTCACAGCAGCAAAAGGAAACTGCTATAAACAGGGATTCATACTCCAGTGCTCTAGGGAGATGCTATTCCCGACCGTTGCTGTTTAGTCGCTAAGTCGCACCCTACTCTTTTGTGACCCCATGAACTGTAGCCAGAGTGGGTTGCCATTTCCTCTTCCAGGAGATCTTCCCAACTCAGGGATCAAACCCACACCACCTGTATGGCAGTCAGATTCCTAACCGCTGAGCCACCAGGGAAGCCTGCTAGTCCAGACAGGTGAACGCTAAACATTTAGAGAGGCTTCCTAGGTGGTTCAAGTAGTAAAGAGTCCTCCTGCCAAGCAGGAGACGTGGGCTCGATCCCTGGGCTAGGGTTTGATCCCTGGATTGGGAAGATCTCCTGGAGGAGGAAATGACAACCTACTCCAGTATTCTTGCCTGGAGAATCTCATGGACAGAAGAGCCTGGTGGGCTACAGTTCATAGGGTTGAAAAGAGTCAGACATGACTGAATGACTGAGCATGCACGTACAAACATTTAGAGCAGTAGAAGCGGTTTGCCTGATGGATTCTAGACCAATGAGGTGAGCAAAACTGCCTTCATCACCACCTCCTCATCATGCCCATGAGTGTATGGCTCTGACAACTCTTTGCTGATTCATGGATATTAATTTGGTTAGGGACCAAACCAGTTTTTTGTGTGTTTGTTTTTGGCCAGTCTGGGGATCTCCCCTGACCAAGGAATCAAACCCACACCCTCTTCAGTGAAGACATGGAGTCTTATCCACGGGACCACCAGGGAAGACCCAAACCAGCGTTTTGTAAAGTCAGTGTATTCACTGGAAATTTGCTGTTTCAGAACCAAACATGCTCTCTCCCAATGATTTAACCAAAGAGTCTGGCAGCAGTCGGGCAACATTCTTGGGGGGGAAAAGTACTCCCACTGACTTGCACAGGATAGGTGACATACAGCTGGGAGTAGGGGATATTTAAGAACTCAAATACTCAGCACCCTGTTCTTTACGGGTAGACTGAGCAAGATAAAGAATATGGAGGCTTATGTGAAGAATCCCTCTGTGAGGGGAATTTCCAGAAATGCCAAGAATGAAATCTGGGAACAGAATCATAGTCTTAAACTTATACATAAGCTTAATCGTAGTCAGGGTAAGTAAGCAGCTTCAGAAGCAACTCAGAAACCAAGTAACCTATAAGACTCAATCAAATGAAGCAACTAAGAGAACAGACTTTGGAATTAGATAGTTCCAGGCTATATTTCTTCCTCAGCTGTGTGTGTTACCTGGCCAAGATTTTAACCTAAAGTTCAATCTTCTTGTCTTAAAAATGACTATATTAACATTTCCTTAAGGTACGTCCCTGGTGGTCCAGTGGTTAAGAACCCACCTTCTAGTGCAGGTGACACGGGTTCAATCCCTGGTTGGGGAACTAAGATCCCACATGCCATGGGGCAACTAAGCCCACACGCTCTGGAGCCCCCACACCACAACAAGAGAGTCGGTGTGCCACAACAAAGACCCCGTGCAGCCAAAATTTTAAATAATAAATAAAAAATAACATTTACTTCAGACCTCACAGGGTTACAAGGATTAGGCAAAATAAAGTACACAAAGGGATTAACACAAAAGCTAACACATGCAAGCTTGATATAAATGGTAGCTTTATAGTTAATTTTTATTCTTTGAATCCCCCAGGTAGAACCCCTCAGGTAGTAAAGAATACACCTGCCAATACAAGAGACCCAGGTCCAATCACTGGCTTGGAAAGATCCCTGGAGGAGGAAATGGCAACCTACTCCAGTATTCTTGCCCGGAGAATCCCGTGGACAGAGAAGCCTGGTAGGCTACAGTCCATGGGGGTCACAAGAGTCAGACAAGACTTAGCAACTAAACCACCACCACCACCACCATCACTGTGCTCCAAGAGCAGCCAATGCATATGTCTGCCCTAGCCTCTTCTAGAATTATAGACAACAAAGTCAAAACCTCAAAGGCAGAAACCGTCTTTCATTCATTGGTTTACTCTCAGCATTCAGCACAGTGTGCCTTGCCTGTATTGGCTCACATTTAAAATGTTTATGAACTGATCTTAGCTGCCAGTTAGGAAGTATCTGAGACATCAGTTACGATATATGATTACAGGATTTTTCCATCTGTGACCCATTAAGTGGTGAAATAAACTGAGTCACACAAGCATTTTTTTTTTTTAAGTAAAAGAATAGGTTGGGAAAGATCAGAGTACAGAACACATAGTAAGGTTAAGTACTGTTACATGAAACATTTGATTCAGTTACATATTGGTGTGCATTTGGTTGCACAGTAAATACATTTCTTATTGAGGGTAGAGACAGAAAACAAGTGTGAACATAATGACTCTTCTACTTCACCAACGGTTGGTGTTTTCTGTCTCTTTCATTTCAGCCATTCTGATATGCACACAGTTGCGTGGCATTGTGGTTCTAATCTGCATTTCTCTGATGACTAGTGGTGTGGAGCTCCTTTACACTGTATCTCATCTCTTTGAATATCCTCTTTATAATCACTTTAGAAAATTGTTCAGAAGTATTTTCAAAAGCTGAACGTGCATTTCCTACTACCTAGCAATTCCATATATTTACTCAACAGAAATGTGTACTTATGTTCACCAAAAGACAGATACAGGAATCTTTGTAGGAACACTATATTCATAATAGCCCCAAATGCTCATTAATTACAGAATGGACATATACATTTGATATATCAACACATAATAGAATCCTACATAGAAGCAAATGTGAATGAACTGCATCTACATACAAGGTAGAATTGTACAACATAAGACTGACTCAAAGAAGCCAGATACAAAAGGGTACACGGTGGATAATTTCACTTACATGAAGTTCAAAAGCAGGCAAAACTTATCTATGGTGTTAAAAGTTAGGATAATGGTTATCCTGGGGGTCACAAGGGCTTCAGGGGTGCTGGTTATATTCGCTTTCTTGATCTTAGTGCTTGTTACATGGGTATACTCAGTTTGTTAAACTGACTTAACTATAAAGATATGATTTTGATTTTTCTGACATTTCTGAATTTGTCTGAAATGACTACATCGAAAGTTCAAAAAAGTTAGTAAATAATACTTTTTTTTTAAGTGAGAAAAACACGGATAGAGAGCAAGAATCCCTGATACATTCATCCTCATTATCATCAAGTATTCACCAAGTCTGTGCTTGAATAATTCCAGGGTTAGAAACCTATTTATGTCCAGGAAGGTCACTTGTTAGAAAACCTTTCCTTTGCACCAAGCTATAACTTGCATCCTCACAACTCTCCCATTGGTTGTTCTGTTCTAAGAGATTCGAAATCGGCCTAATCCCTCTACCACCAATTGCTCCTCAAATATTTTAAGGGAGCAATACAGCCTTTCCACCATCCTTCCACTGAAAAACAAAAATGAAGTCTTTGTCTCCAGACCTCATCTCTGATCCTTGAATGAGCTCCATTTGAAAGAATACTAAAAATTTTAAATATAGCCAGCACCCCTGAAGCTCTCACTCCAAGTCTTTACTTCCCCAGACTAAAGAGCCCCGGGTCTTTGGTCACCCCTCAAGTGTGGTTCTCAGCCCCCTGATGACTCCTGATTGCACTCCCGTTATTCAGTGATACTCAAAATGCAACTCTGGCCTCTAGGAGAGGCCTGTGAAGAGCAGAAAAGAGAAAAAAGCAAATCTAGATAGTGTACTTCTCATCAACACACTCTCACCTTCAATGTGCCCTTTCTTCAAAGATCACGTTATACAGCTTTCACATGTTGAACAACCAGCTAAAATCTCCCAGGTCTATTTCACAAGTACTGTTAAGCACCATATTTACCTTCTGGGTTAGTACAATTTTCCCTCTGTTAGAACTCAATAACACACATCTGCAGAGAAGGCAATGGCACCCCACTCCAGTAATCTTGCCTGGAAAATCCCATGGATGGAGGAGCCTGGTGGGCTGCATTCCATGGGGTCGCTAAGAGTCGGACACAACTGAGCGACTTCACTTTCACCTTTCACTTTCATACATTGGAGAAGGAAACGGCAACCCACTCCAGTGTTCTTGCCTGGAGAATCCCAGGGACGGGGGAGCCTGGTGGGCTGCCATCTATGGGGTCTCACAGAGTCGGACATGACTGAAGCGACGCAGCAGCAGCAGCAGCAGCAACACACATCTGAGTTCCACTCCAATTCTCCACAGCTAAATCTTGGAGATGAAGATCTATCTGTTACAGAAACATCTCTGAATACAGCCTTTCCATCACTCTTCCACTGAAAAACAAAAATGAACTCTTTGTCTCAAGACCTCATCTCTTATCCTTGAGTGAGCTGTATTTGAAAGTATAACGGGGGGAAGCAGTGGGGCATGGAGGAAACACAATTCCACAGAGTATCTCCAAATTCTGACCTAAAAGCAGCTGTCACCCTGACCTCGACAAAGCCTAAGCAATGACCGGCACCCTGGTCTCCTTCTCCTTTCCTCCCACAGAGTCAGCTTCAACTGGACTCTGGAAATGAGCTCTGGTGTGAGCCTAGTAGAGGGTGAAGTTGAGAAGGAAAACGTGGCAGGCTGAGAAGCAATCTGATGTTTTTCAAGGTATCTGAAATCAAAGTTATCTCTAAAGACAGACCTGAGGGAATTCCCTCTGATCTGTGGATCAATTAAAAGAGAAACCCTTCCACAAAAACTTCCATTGGCCTCACTGGATATTTTTAACATTGAAACTAAGTGGAAGGGAGATTCCTTAAGCAGCGAGACACCAGAGAACAGATGGACAGATGTGCAGGAGACTAGAAGTGCGCTGGGAATTAGGGAGGAGGAGGCGATGAAAAGAGAAGCTTTCAAAAGCCCCTAATGGTGAGGGGCGACCTCTCCAAAAGGGTAATGGGGTGGAGGTGGCGGGGTGGAAAGACACCAAAGCCGGAGCGCGGCGGGAAAGACGCAGCTCACCTACCGTGTCCACGCCTGCTCCATTTTCCAGGCGCTGTCCTTACTCGCGGGGCGCTCCTCACCCGGGAGTGGAAGCAGCCTGGGAAAATGAGAAGCCTGGCCCTCGAATCTCCAGCGCAAAGAACCGTGTCTTCCCCAGCTCCCTCTTTCTGTGTCGGCGAAGAGAGAGCTCTGCTCCGTGCTTCTTTAGAAAACCCGATTTGACGTGGCCAAACCTCCAGCTAACCGTGCTAGGGCACAAGGGAGGGACTGTTCTCAGCAGGAAGCCGACAGGAGCCGAGCGGCGCCCAGAGCTGTTTGGGGAGCTGGGGCCAGGGGCAGCGCGGCGGTGCGCGCACACACTCCAGCCTGAGACACCACTGGCTGGCACGAGTTGCTCGACACCAGCTGAGCTGTCAACCGCGAGGGGAGGCGGGGCTCCCCGCAGCCAGTGTGCTGGGGCCCAGTCGGCCCCAGGTTACATGCCCGCCGCCTGAACACACCCTTCCGTCTTCCCTGCCTGGATGATGCTGGCAGAGGAGCAGAGGGCTTAGAGGACTCCGCACCAAGCCCCCTGTCCCTCCCCTGAACCACCGAGGGGCTCTGGGAAAAAACAATCAACTGATGGGAAAATCTGGAGAGGAAGTCCTCTTGGGTGCCTGCATCACCCCACCCACAGGTCACCCCCCAGCCAGAGCTGGAGTCTAGGAACGTTTTAGGTGCAATCTGAGAGCAAATGCAGCCCTAACAGAGTTATAGGACATGATGTTATTTTCCCAGAGATCTCATATGTCAGTGTCACCATTAATGTGGGGACCAGGAACTTTCCTCGGGAGAGGAGGCATTCTTACAAAACCTTACAGCCTCATTAGCTGCCTCCATCTCAGACATCTTGATTTTATGGTATTTTATCTCCCTGGGTTTCAATTTCCCAAGCACAAAGGCTACTGGGCTTTGTTAGCTTCAAGAGGGCAGTGGGTCCCTGAACTTCCCGGAAAAGCTTTAAGACAGTGGCCGTTGATGCGTGCTTAATCACTCAAACGTGTCTGACTCTTTTTGACTCCATGGACTGCGGCCTGCCAGGCTCCTCTGTCCATGGGATTCTCCAGGCAAGAATACTAGAGTGGGTTGCCATGCCCTCCTCCAGGGGATCTTCCCAACCCAGGGATCAAACCCAGGTATCCCGCATTGCAGACAGATTCCTTGCCGTCTGAGCCACCAGGGAAACCCAAGACAGTGGCCATCAGAACTCAAACCTTCCCTCTAACTGTTCTAAAATCATGGGAAAAGGCTCTGTGGAGATCCCAATGCCTGAGACCCTGTATCATCTATTTAAGTAACAGAGTTTCGACATATCAGACATGCTATAATTAAAGTGCTTACAGCCCTGAAGCTCCTTTTTAGCTCTAAAATAAAACCTTTTTATTAAGCAACATAATCACTGTGATTAGCATTACCACTGACCTTTTTTTAATTTGCAGAAAGCTTTATAGTGCCCACATGTGGCAAGGTTGACTTAGTTATATTCATTTCACAGATGATAAATTTGAGACCAAAGAGGTTCAAGGTCTCTGGTAAGGCTCTGATACAGGCTGTCTTCTATATGGTGTGGCCCCTGAGACATGTCCACTGAAGAAAAGCCCAACAAGCCTTCTCTAGAACAAATTAATCCTCTCAGGTATCCTAACAGTTTAACTTAGGAAGCATGAGAATTGGTGAGACTGAGTATTGGGGAGACACTGGGGAGCCTGTATTCTTGGGGCAAACCATCATTTCTCCTCCCACCTCGTCAGTTAATTCTCCTAATTATCAGTACAGACTAAGGGTTGGGTGGGCAGGGTAATATCTGAGAGTTCAGAAGAAATATCTGAAAAACCTGCCCACCAACCTCAACATAGCTTGTACCTAAGACCATGCTGCTCCTGAGCTTAGAATGTTTCCAGGAAATGTTTTAAGGTCCAGTTTGAGCTGAGACAAGGCTCACCAGGTCACCTCTTTCAAAAAGAATCCCCTGCTGCTTCTGAAGGCAAAGAAGAAAGAAAGAAAAAAAAAAAGACGGGCAGGGAGAGCTAGAGTTCCATCTTCCATACCAAAGTTGGTGCTCTATTTAGTTTTGTCTCAAATCAAATTATGGGCTACTGAATTTGGAGAGGAGCTGTGTCTACAGCCAGACATGTGCTATATTCAAGAAATTACAGCATTAGCTAGATAAACTGAGGGTGTCACAGAAGCAAGGCTAGAAAATATGCTCAGTCATTTTAAACTTTTTATTTTTTTTAATTTATTTATTTTTCACTAGAGGATGGGCTTCCCCAGTGGCCCAGGTGGTAAAGAATCTGCCTGCAATGGGAGAGACCTGGGTTCAGTCCCTGGGTTGGGAAGATCCTCTGGAGGAGGGCAGTATTCTTGCCTGGAGAATCCCCATGGACAGAGTAGCCTGGCGGGCTACAGTCTATGGGGTCCAAAGAGTCGGACATAACTGAGTGACTAAACAATTAGAGGATAATTGCTTTACAATATTATGTTTATTTCTGCCACATGTCAACATGAATCAGTCATAGGTATATATGCTCAGTCATTTTAAAAATAACTTTTACAAAGGTCATAGCACATTCATTGTAAAAGAATTGAAAAATACAGAGTATAGAGAAATTAAATCACCTATAACATCAATGTTAAAGTTTGTTTAACTTCTTTCCAATCTTTAAAAATATGTCATCTAATGCAACTGTTGACTCTCTCCTACACATACAAGAGTATATCGTTGAAAAAAGAAATTTCTTTTTTTTAATTAAATTTACTGTTAAAAGAACTTTTTATTTTATATTTTCATTTTATTTTTTCCTCTCACTTTATTTTATTTTTATTTTTAATTGAATGATAATTGCTTTACAATGTTGCATTGATTTCTGTCATACTACAACATGAATCAGCCATAAGTATTGTCTTAAATTTTAAAAGAAAATATTCAACCATATATCCACTCCTCCAGTACAACTGTTTAAATTTCTCCATATTTCCTATAATTATTATCTATATACTCAATATCACATAACCATTTGTATAGTTACAATTATGTAAAGCTTAGCTATATTTATATCCCCCCTTTTTCATTTATTAGATATTTGTTCATATTGTTACAGAATATTCATATTTATTATTCTAATGATTATATAATATCAATATAACTATAGATTACTGCATAGTTATTTCTAATATTAGACTCTTATTAACAATGCCTTAATGAACTTTTCCTAATTCATTATTTTATTCTTTTGAATTATTTCCCTAGTATAACTTTTTAAGGTAAATTAATTGTATAGTAAAGGACCTTCTAATTTTATCATACTGCACAGTTTAAAGAGCACTATGATTTATCATTTTAATTTTTTTCCTTATCCAATAGATAAGTAATAACTAGGGGCTTCCCTGATAGCTCGGTAAAGAATCCGCCTGCATTGCAGAAGATCCTGGTTCAACTCCCTGCTAGAGAAGGGATAGGCTACCCACTCCAGTATTCTTGGGCTTCCCTTGTGACTCAGCTGTTAAAGAATCTATCTGCAATGCAGGAGACCTGTGTTCAATCCCTGGGTTGGGAAGATTCCCCCGGAGAAGGGAAAACTATCCACTCCAGTATTCTGGCCTGGAGAATTCCATGGACTGTATAGTCCATGGGGTTGCAAAGAGTTGGACTTGACTGAATGACTTCCACTTTCAAGTAATAACTTAATAGTTATAAGAGCTTTTAGATACCTATCTGTATTTATATAGTATATAACTAATATCATCTCATTTTACCTTATATTTCTTAGAATACTTAGACAGTCATTCAGTCAGTTCGGTCGCTCAGTCATGTCCGACTCTTTGTGACCCCATGAATTGCAGCATGCCAGGCCTCCCTGTCCATCACCATCTCCCGGAGTTCACTCAAACTCACATCCATTGAGTCGGTGATGCCATCCAGCCATCTCATCCTCTGTCATCCCCTTCTCCTCCTGCCCCCAATCCCTCCCAGCATCAGAGTCTTTTCTAGCAAGTTCCTATATCATATGTTTACTTGCAAACCATTATCTGTAGCAGATAGTCATGAAATCCTGCTGTGTTGATCATTGTATTAGTCATCTTTTTGCTGAAACAATGCTGCTTAACAAAAAGCTCCCAGATCTCAGCACTGTACAACAAACATCCAATTTCACTCAAGGATCTGTGGTTCAGGTATGGGTTGGTTGGGCATGGATTCAACTCTGCTCCATGTAGCTCTCATTCCAGGATGCCTACTGAAGAAGCAGTGGCTACCGGGGGAATATTCTTCTAATGGTAGCATACAGGAGTGTCAGAGAGTTGGCAGAGAGTTGGCAGAGACTGTGATGTCTCTTAAAGTCTCTGCTCAGAACAAATACATTGTCCCTTCTGCCATATTTCATTCTCCAAGGTAAGTCACATGGCCAAGTCCAGAGTCATGATGCAGGAAATTGCACTCTGCCCACAGAGTGCAGAAGGGGTGAGGTATTTTGAAATGAGAATACAGTCTACCAGTTACTGTCAATTTCCACTGTTGTACTGATCTTTGAAGAACAATACTCATCAAGATTAAACTTTTATCAGCTGGGGTCTCTGAATGACTCTGATGTCCAGTGTTCCTGCTGGCCCAGCTGAACATGTGGAATGAACAAGAAATACACTTTTGTTGTATTAAGTTACTGAGATTTTCAGATTGTCTTTTTAATCAATTTTATTTATTTATTTGGTTGCACCAGGTCTTAGTTGCAGCACGTGGGCTTCCTGGTGCTGCATGGGCTTCAGTAGTTGCTCCCCAGGATGTGGGATTTTAGTTCCCTGACCAAGAATGGAACCTGCATCCCCTGTATTGCAAGGAAGATTCTTAACCACCAGATCTCCAAGGACATTCTAGGGGTTATTTATTACTGCAGAATAACACGGCCTATCCTGACAGAGCTTTTTTAAGAATTTCATTTTATTTTTTAATTCATTATAAGATAGGCAGAGAGAAGACTATAGATTCCATGGATCATTATGGTAGAAAGTAACACATCTTCCTCCCTGCATATCTCTCTCATTTTTCTAGATTAGAACTCAATCTGGATAGATAATGTTGATAAATTAAACCAGTTATATTATTCTTTCCTGCGTGGACTGCTTCTGAACTGGTCAATTGATGGTACTTCAGGAAATATTTGAATTGATGATAAGGGACAAAAAATAGGGAAGTGTCTCTGTCTTCATGTGTGTGTGTACTCAGCCGTGTCCAACTCTTCGCAACCCCATGGACTGTAACCTACCAGGCTCCTCTGTCCATGGAATTTCCCAGGCAGGAATACTGGATTGGGTTGCCATTTCCTACTTCAGGGGATCTTCCAAACCCAGGGATCGAAACCAAGTCTCCTGTGGGTTCTGCACTGCAGGCGGATTCTTTACCCACTTAGCTTGTCTTCATCATCAGTTCCAAATACTCCAGTGGTACGTTTACTTTCCATTTATTTAGTTTTTCTATTTCCTTTCCCTTCCTTCTCCCCACCTTGATGGATTGCTTCATGGACTGTAAGGCAATAAAATAACCATGTCTAATATATTTTTTGCCATTTTCTCTTCTAAAAATATAATATGTACTGACTCCTTTCATCCTCACAATAATGTAACAGGGAGGTAAACATTGTCTCAGTATATAAAGCTAAGATTTGAAACCAGTTTAGCTCCGATGCATCATGCTTAGCCACTCACCATGTGCACTGTTTCCCTGATTTTGACCCATAACATTCACTGAGACTTAGATAGGAGGATGATACGTCTGCCATACCTGTCACTTCACTGACCACTGCAATTGACTCAGCTGACGTAGTTAATGAATAGACATCTTCTTTGTCCCTCAAAGCTCCATATCCACCTCTCTAACCTTGGATTTAAAATGTCCAAAAGGGAAGACATATATGTATGCGTATGGCTGATTCATTTTGCTGTATAGTAGAAACTAACACAACTATAGTTATAAAGCAATTATGCTGCTGCTGCTAAGTTGCTTCAGTTGTGTCCAACTCTGTGCGACCCCATGGACAGCAGCCCACCAGGCTCCTCTGTCCCTGGGATTCTCCAAGCAAGAATACTGAAGTGGGTTGCCATTTCATTCTCCAATGCATGCGTGCATGCTAAGTCACTTCAGTCATATGTGACTCTGTGTGACCCCAAGGACAGCAGCCCACCAGGCTCCTCTGTCCACAGGATTCTCCAGGCAAGAATACTGGAGTGGGTTGCCATTTCCTTCTCCAAAGCAACTATACTCCAATAAAATTAATTTTAAAAAAATGTCCTTCTCAGACAAGAATCATTCTGCAGGCAAGGATAGAGTGTCTGTGGCAAAGACAACCACAAATTCTTTCCTTCTTCTTCCGTTGAGAGATGGAATCTAATTCTTCAGGCTTTTTTTTTTTTTAATCTTAATCTAACTGACTATAGAATATTATATAAAAGATGCTCTAGGCCTTCTGGGGCTAATTCAAAAAAAGCCTTGCAGTTTCATACTAGATTCTTGAAAGCACTTGCTTTTGAAGCCCTGAGCTGCCAGATAAGAAACTCCCATGCTAGAGAAACCATGTGGAGAAGGCCTGAGACTACATAAAGAGACAGAGAGAGGGTCCTAGTTGAGCCCACCATCTAGAAGTTCCCATCAGGGTGTCTGGCACATGAGCAAAGTAGTCTGGGACCTTCCAGATCAGTTCAGCCACCAGCTGGACATAATCAGGCAACTCCAGCTGTGGTTATACAGAATAGATTTACCCTGCTGAGTCAAGCTAGAATTAATGATCCCTAAAACCATGAGATGGGGCTTCCCTGATGGCACTGCTGCTGCTGCTGCTGCTGCTGCTAAGTTGCTTCAGTCATGTCCGACTCTGTGAGACCCCATAGACAGCAGCCCACCAGGCTCCCCCGTCCCTGGGATTCTCCAGGCAAGAACACTGCAGTGGATTGCCATGTCCTTCTCCAATGCATGAAAGTGAAAAGTGAAAGTGAAGTCGCTCAGTCGTGTCCAACTCTTCGAGACCCCATGGACTGCAGCCCACCAGGCTCCTCTGGCACTAGTGGTAAAGAACTCAACTGCCAGTGCAAGAGGCACAGGAGAGACGGTTCGATCCCTGAGTTGGGAAGATCCCCTGGAGTAGGAAAAGGCAACCTACTCCAATATTCTTGCCTGGAGAATCTCATGGACAGAGGAGCCCGGCTGGCTATAGTCCATAGAGTCACAGAGCTGGACATAATCGAAGCGACTCAACATGTACACACGCAAAACCCTGAGATATAATAAAGTGTTTTTTGTTGAGCCACAGGTTTTGGAATAGTTTCCTAAGTAGCATTAGATAGTGGTACCATATTTGGTACCTTTAAGTGGGGCATAGCTGTGCTGCTGCTGCAGCTAAGTCGCTTCAGTCGTGTCTGACTCTGTGCGACCCCCATAGATGGCAGCCCACCAGGCTCCTCTGTCCCTGGGATACTCCAGGCAAGCATACTGGAGTGGGTTGCCATTTCCTTCTCCAGGGCATAGCTGTAACAAAAAATTAAAACCACTGGCAGTATCTTTGGGACTTGGATGCCACAGAAGCTGTAAAGACCTCTTAATGAAGCTGGAAGGACACCGAGGAGACTGTGAAGGACAGTGAAGAAAATATTACTGGAGACTGAAAAAAAAAAAAAAAACCTATGTTATGTCCTGGCAGAAATTTAGCAACACCATTACCCATGGGAATGTGGAAAACAGAAAATGTTACCTAATGAACGAGAAAATCTGGCAGAGGAAATTTTTAGGCAGAATTGAAAACATACTAACTGGTTGCTTTTAATCACATATGATAAAATATGGATAGATAAAGATGGACTGGAAAAAAAAAAAAGACGAACC
Organism: Capra hircus; assembly: GCF_001704415.2. NCBI lineage: Eukaryota > Metazoa > Chordata > Mammalia > Artiodactyla > Bovidae > Capra > Capra hircus. Next base: position 97,511,678 of record NC_030810.1, on the reverse strand, counting down.
ATTCAGTTTTTAAGCAGAATTTAGAAGAAATATAGTCAGGGTTTCCCTGGTGGCTCAGACAGTAAAGCGTCTGCCTGCTTAAAAGAGACCTGGGTTCGATTCCTGGGTTGGGAAGATCCCTTGGCGAAGGAAATGGCAATCCACTCCAGTACTCTTGCCTGGAAAATCCCATGGACGGAGGAGCCTGATAGGCTATGGTCCATGGGGTTGCAAAGAGTCGGACACAACTGAGCGACTTCACTTTCATAGTCAGGGTTTGCTAGTCAAAAGTCAAACTGCTTTTATCTTCATTTTCTCCAGACAGCAAAAGCTTTCAAAATAGGAAGCAGTTTCAGGGCAAAAGAAAAAACAAAAATCAAATCCAGGATTTAAGTATTATACACACGACATGGTTAAGACCTCAAGAAGATTTAAGATAGTGCCTCATACACCATTTCAGTCAAACAAAAAGACGTGTATGAAGCTTAAGCATGTGTCTTTCCACTAGACAAAAGAGCTTCTAAAATGTTTAGGGCCCATTATCCTATAGTACATCATCCTATAGTGATATTGTACAGGAGGCAGTGATCAAGACCATCCCCAAGAAAAAGAAATGCAAAAAGGCAAAACGATCATCTGAGGAGGCCTTCCAAGTAGCTGAGAAAAGAAGAGAAGTGAAAGTCAAAGGAGGAAAGGAAAGATATACCCATCTGAATGCAGAGTTCCAAAGAATAGCAAGAAGAGATAAGAAAGCCTTTTTCAGAGATCAATGCAAAAGAATAGAGGAAAACAATAGAATGGGAAAGACTAGAGATTTCTTCAAGAAAATTAGAGATTCCAAGGGAACATTTCATGCAAAGATGGGGACAATAAAGGACAGAAATGGTATGGAACTAACCATAGAAGCCGAAGATATTAAGAAGAGTGGCAAGAATACACAGAAGAATTATACAAAAAGATCTTAGTGACCAAGATAACCACCATGGTGTGATCACTCACCTAGAGCCAGACATCCTGGAAAGCGAAGTCAAATGGGCCTTAGGAAGCATCACTGCAAACAAAGCTAGTGGAGGTGATGGGAATTCTAGTTGAGCTATTTCAAATCCTAAAAGATGATGCTTTAAAGTGCTACACTCAATATGTCAGCAGATTTGGAAAACTCAGCAGTGGCCACAGTACTGGAAAAGGTCCATTTTCATTCCAATCCCAAAGAAAGGCAATGCCAAAGAATGTTCAAACTACTGCACAATTGCATTCATCTCACATGCTAGCAAAGTAATGCTCAGAATTCTCCAAGCAAGATTTCAACAGTATGTGAACCAAGAACCTCCAGATGTTCAAGCTAGATTTAGAAAAGGCAGAGGAACCAGAGATCAAATTGCCAACATTTGCTGGATCACAGAAAAAGCAAGAGAATTCCAGACAAACATCTACTTCTGCTTTATTGACTATGCCAAAGCCTTTCACTGTGTGGATCACAACAAACTGTGGAAAATTCTTCAAGAGATGGAAATGCCAGACCACCTTACTTGCCTCCTGAGAAATGTGTATGCAGGTCAAAAAGCAACAGTTAGAACCAGACATGGAACAATGGACCATGTCCCAAATTGAGAAAGGAGTGCGTCAAGACTGTATATTGTCACCCTGCTTATTTAACTTATATGCATCATGTGAAATGACAGGCTGGATGAACCACAAGCTGGAATCAAGATTGCCAGGAGAAATATCAATAACCTCAGATATGCAGATGACACCACCCTTATAGCAGAAAGTGAAGAGGAACTAAAAAGCCTCTTGATGAAAGTGAAGGAGGAGAGTGAAAAAGCTGGCTTAAAGCTCAACATTCAAAAAACAAAGATCATGGCATCCAGTCCCATCACTTCATGGCAAATAGATGGGAAAATAATGAAAACAGTGAGAGATTTTATTTTCTTGGGCTCCAAAATCACTGCAGATGGTGACTGCAGCCATGAAATTAAAAGACACTTGTTTCTTGGAAGAAATGCTATGTCAAACCTAGATAGAATATTAAAAAGTAGAGACATTACTATGCCAACAAAGGTCTGTCCAGTCAAAGCTATGGTTTTTCCAGTAGTCTTGTATGGATATGAGAGTTGGACCATAAAGAAAGCTGAGTTCCGACGAATTAATGCTTTTGAACTATGGTGTTGGAGAGGACTCCTAAGAATCCCTTGGACTTCAAGGAGATCATACCAGTCACCCTAAAGGAAATCAGTCCTGAACATTCTTTGGAAGGACTGATGCTGAAGCTGAAACTCCAATTCTTTGCCCACCTGACATAAAGAAGTGGCTCATTAGAAAAGACCCTGATGCTGAGAAAGATTGAAGGCAGGAGAAGGGGAAAAAAGAGAATGAGATGGTTGGATGGCATCACCGACTCAAAGGACATGAGTGTGAGCAAGCTCCAGGAGTTGGTGATGGACAGGGAAGCCTGGCTTGCTGCAGTCCACGTGATCTCAAAGAGTCAGACCCAACTGAGCGACTGAACTGATACTGATACTAATACTGATCCTATAGCAGCCTCTCAGGCAGCCCAAAGAAGAGAAGACTGTTTCAGAATAAAAAGCAGTGTGTCTTTTGTCTAGAAGAGTTAATTTTAAATTAGTACAAAAGATGACCTCAAAGTTTTTAACCCAATTGTACCAGCATGTACTGAAAGGGATTAAGACAATACAGCAGGAAAAGATATCTCTGGACCTTCAACTGGCTCCTGAGAGGAAGCAGGTTAAGTTACCCAACTGCATAAAACGGGCCAGAGTGAACATCCTTGTCTTGTTCCTGATCTCAGAGGAAATGCTTTTAGCTTTTCACCACTGAGCATGATGTTAGTTCTAAGTTTGTCATATATGGCCTTTATTATGTGGAGGTATGTTCCCTCTAGGGAGAAGGAGGTAGGTTCCCTCTAGGGCAACCCACTCCAGTATTCTTGCCTGGAGAATCCCAGCAACAGAGGAGCCTGGAGGGCTGCTGTCCATAGAGTCACACGACTGAAGTGACTTAGCCTGCATGCATGCATTGGAGAAGGAAATGGCAACCCACTCCAGCGTTCTTGCCTGGAGAATCCCAGCGACAGAGGAGCCTGGTGGGCTGTCATCTATGGGGTCACACAGTGTCAGACACAACTGAAGCGACTAAGCAGCAGCAGCAGCATGTTCCCTCTATGCTTACTTTCTGGAGCGTTCTTCTAAAAATGGGAAAAGAATTTGAAAATAAATAGATACAGGAATACATATAACTGAATCACTTTGTGGAACACCTGAAACTAATGCCACACTGTTAATCAACTGTACTCCAGTACAAAACAAAAAGTTTTAAAAAAATTAGAAAAAAAGAAAAGAGTTACTCAACTGCAAAAAAAGGACTGTTTCTTATGAAAAAGGAAAAATGACTCAAAGAGCAGAACCAAAAGCCCAGAGGACACCAAGAAATCTTCAGATCAAGAGGAACCAGACTCAAGGAGCTGTAACCCAGAAGCCCTTCTTCACCTGAACTTGACTTAGATGGAGAGATTCTGGACTTCCGAATCAACACAGGAAAAGTTATGAAACTTGTAGGGACGGTGGGATGAAGTGAGCAATGCGTGTAGTAATGCTTATGGTTCAAAGGTGGAAGAATATGGTCAATTAAAGATGGTTGAAAATTCTTTACTACTTCCTTTGGGAAATTTGGGTTTAGTGACTTTCTTGACCCATAGAATGTGGTGTGAGGTCATAAATTCTGAAGTTGCATCAGCTTCTACCTGCGTGCAAAATCACTTCAGTTGTGTCTGACTCTTTTCGACCCTGTGGACCACTAGGTCCCTCGGTCCATGGGATTCTCCAGGCAATACTGGAGTGGGTTGCCATTTCCTTCTCCAGGGGATCTTCCCACCCCAGGGATCAAATCTTGCTCTCTTACATCTCCTGCATTGGCAGGTGGGTTCTTTACCACTAGCGCCACCTGGGAAGCCCTTGATATTCTGAGTTGCCATGAAAGAAGTGTGATTATTTTTCTGGAGAGACACTGAGGACAGGCCCTGAGACCCTTGTGAAATATTACCCAGCAGTCTGCATGCAGGCATTAGGTCTCATGTGGATTCTATGCCAGGTGTGAGGGTAGTTGCTTTGGGAACTCCAGAGCAGCCTTCAGCTGAATACTACTGAGAGACCCAGTGAATATCACATGACACAGACAAATTGCTCAGCTGAGACCTGTCCAAATTCCTGACCCACAAAATCACAAGATATAATAAAATAGTGTTGAGCCACTGTTTTGAAGTACATCATTATGCAGAAGTAGACAACTGGAAGAATGCCTTAAAATGTACACAATAATTCTGATATATTATCCCATTCATTCATTCAAAAATACTGAGGACTGTTATGTGTCAGGCAAAATTATTATATTAATATATATTAGAGACAGAGCAGTTAAAAAAATAACCAGCAAAGACCTTGTTTTCATGGAGTTTACAGTCTACTGGGATAGGCAGACAATAAACAAAGAAATAACTACAACGTGCCAGATGGTGACAAGTGCAAGGAAAAGAAACCAAGCAGTGTTAAGAGAACATCCCAGTAAAGCAACCCTCTTTTATAAGTGAGGAAATGAAGCCTTAAAGAAACTGAACGATGGGCTAGTAAGAAAAGCAGGTTCCCAGGTATAAGAAAACTGGAGCTTTATGTGGTGAAAACTGTCCAACAGAGTTCATAAATGCAAATCTGTTATCTGCATTATCAGTGCAACAGGGGAAACTAATTGGCAGAATGGAGACTTGGATGGATGTGCCTGGTTCCCCGGGCCATGCAAGTAACCTGGAGAGAAAAGGTTACGAGTACATGAATTGAAAGATCTGCCCTCCAGTAGCTGGAATGGGACAGAGGCTGGAGGAGATGTGTGATCCAGGACCATACATAGGAAGCAAAGTGGCAGCTGTGCCTCAGAGCAACAGAGAGCAGAACCAGGAGCAGTTTATGAGAGACTGGGAGATACCCCTCGAGATAAATAGAAATATTTGCGATGGGAAAGGGGGTTTTAAAAAATATTTTATTTCCTAAATGAAAAAGTGGGAGTTCAAAGGTAGCTAAGCTCATGACACCAAATAAATGTATTTGGTTAATAAAACTCAGGGACAATTTGGTTGCCTTAATTCATGCAGTTCAACGTTAGTTCAATGCCTACAAGAGCATGTGCTAGGCTTTGTACTTCATGTTTAAAATCGAGTGTAGGACTACTGGGCATATTCCCAGAAAAAAAGACATGTGCATCCCAATGTTCATAGCGGCACTATTTACAATAGGCATGACCTGAAAGCAACCTAAAAGTCCATCAACAGATGGATGGAAAAAGAAGATCTGATGCATCTATACAATGGAGTATTACTCAACCATAAAAAAGAACAAACTGGGTCATTTGTAAAGATGTTGATGGACCTAAAGAGTGTCATACAGAGTGAAGTAAGTCAGAAAGAGAAAAACAAATATCATATATTAATGCATATATATGGAATTTAGAAAAATGGTGTGTGTGCTCAGTCATGTCTGACTCTTTGCAACCTCATAGACTATAACCCACCAGGCTCCTCTGTCCATGGAATTTTCCAGGCAAGAATCCTGGAGGGGGTTGTCATTTCCTACTCCAAGGGATTTTCCCAACACAGGGGTAGAACCCTGATCTCCTGCATTAGAGGCAGATTCTTTACCCACTGAGCCATTGGTATAGATGATCCTATTTCCAAAGCAAAAATACAGACACAGACATAGAGAACAAATGTATGGATACCGAGGGGGGATGCGGGGGTGGTGGCAGGAGGAACTGGGAGATTAGGGAGGACACATGTATATTATTGATAATATGTATAAAATAGATAACTAATGCAAACATACTGCGAAGTACAGGGAACGCTACTTAATGCCCTGTGGTGACCTGAATGGGAAGGAAGCCTAAAAGGGAGGGGATATATGTATACACACATAGCTGATTCACTTCGGTTTACAGTATAAACCAACACATTGTAAAGTAACTATCAGTTCAGTTCAGTTGCTCAGTCGTGTCCGACTCCTTGTGACCCCATGAATCACAGCACACCAGGCCTCCTTGTCCATCACCAACTCCCGGAGTTCACTCAGATTCATGTCAGTGATGCCATCCAGCCATCTCATCCTCTGTGTCCCCTTTTCTTCCTGCCCACAATCCCTTCCAGCACCAGAGTCTTTTCCAATGAGTCAACTCTTCTCATGAGGTGGCCAAAGTACTGGAGCTTCAGCTTTAGCATCATTCCTTCCAAAGAAATCCCCGGGTTGATCTCCTTCAGGATGGACTGGTTGGATCTCCTTGAAGTCCAAAGGACTCTCAAGAGTCTTCTCCAACACCACAGTTCAAAAGTATCAATTCTTCAGCGCTCAGCCTTCTTCACAGTCCAACTCTCACATCCATACATGACCACAGGAAAAACCATAGCCTTGACTAGACGGACCTTAGTCGGCAAAGTAATGCCTCTGCTTTTGAATATGCTATATATGTTGCTCATAACTTTTCTTCCAGGGAGTAAGCGTCTTTTAATTTCATGGCTGCAGTCACCATCTGCAGTGATTTTGGAGCTGCAAAAAATAAAGTCTGAAACTGTTTCCACTGTTTCCCCATCTATTTCCCATGAAGTGATGGGACCGATGCCATGATCTTAGTTTTCTGAATGTTGAGCTTTAAGCCAACTTTTTCACTCTCCTCTTTACTTTCATCAAGAGGCTTTTGAGTTCCTCTTCACTTTCTGCCATAAGGGTGGTGTCATCTGCATATCTGAGGTTATTGATATTTCTCCCAGCAATCTTGATTCCAGCTTGTGTTTCTTCCAGTCCAGCGTTTCTCATGATGTACCCTGCATAGAAGTTAAATAAGCAGGGTGACAATATATAGCCTTTGCCGGGAGCCAGCGTGAGGAACTCCGCCCATGGCAAAGGTCATGAGGAACGAGGCTTGGCATACGCAAAGGCATGATCAAGCCTCAGGAAACCTCCTGTTCCCGAGCATCTACCTCCAAACCAGAGTCTGTTTTATGCTCTCACCTACACCTCTGACTTTACGGGGGGCTCTCCCCCATAATCGTTTCTCTTGGAGAAGGAGTAAACGCGCAGCTCCAAGGCAATAAAAATTCCTGGGCGTGACAAGAGTGTTTCAGCTTATGGACTCCTCTGAAGGTTATCTAGCCCACCTGTATAGGTTCGTCCAGCCACATGTGATTGTTCACAGCCTCCCAATCTGAGAGGCACGAGATGTTTTAGACTTACTAAAGGCAAATTCTTTTGGGGAATTAGAAATTATTAGTATAGTGTGTTGGCTAGGAATTTTATTGGTGAAGGGTTTTTCATTTGTTGTGTCAATAATTGCTGCTAATTCCCTGCTCTGGGTGGGACAAGGATGTTTCAGGTCAAACCTCTCTGCTGACAGACTAGCTTGTGTGACAGGATTATCCATACTCCTGCCGCTACCCACATGATTGTTTACTACCTCTCAACCATAAACAGCACAGAGAGTTTTGGAGTATTTTGAGAGTCTTAATTAGCATAGGGCTTTTTCTTCTTGTTGAGTCAATGATTGCCGCCAGGCCTCTATATCCTTAGGCACCTGGGAATATATTAATCAATGTATTGGAATATAGCGAAGGAAATATAGTAGTTTGATGTTAGCAATACTAGACTTTTTGAGTAAATGGATTTTCTCTTTTGCAATAGATCACTGTACTTTGTTATAAATCACTGTGTCCTTGCTATGTAAAAATGTAACTTTATCATATCTTAAGACTAAATAGATCTTAAGGGGAGCATTGGTGAAAGGATTTTCATTTGTTGGGCTGATGTTTGCTGCTAAATCTCCACGTTCCCTACCCTTATAATGAATATAACTAGCATATAGGAAGAAATAAGTATTAACGTTTAAGCATATAGGAGAAATAAGTATTAACCTTTAAGACTAATCATGTCAACCTTGGGTTAAATAAATTCCTTTCTTGATTGTAACTCACTACACCCTCCCCCTATAGGAATGTAACTTTATTTGGAGGATGGTACCTGGTTTAAGAAAAAACACACTTGGAAAAAATAAGTTTTTTGGTTATCAGAAAGAAAGGATCATAAAATGTCAGCAGGTCTCATGGCCAGAAGATGATGTACCTTTTTTATACATTTATGTGAAGCACCTGATTTTGATAAAGGTCAGGACTGCTGACTCCCACGTGACTCTGTATTCATCCCTATGTGTAACAAAAGGTATATAAGCAAACCCAAAAAATAAAGAAATCGGATCAGTTTCCAGAAAGACTGATTCCCCCATGTCGCTTCTTTCTTGCTCCCGTTTTTCTGGCTGAACTCCCATCTGGAGCATGGATGCTATTCCACGTAATCCAAGTTATTCAGCCTCTTTTTCTCCACTAATCTTCCTACTACACTATCCATTTCTAATCTCTCTATATCTGTGATTAAATATGTATTTTTCCAAAGACGCCGACTCTGTCCCCACCTTCGAATCACCCTGGATCCACCGGGGCTGGACCCCGGCAAGCCTTGATGTACTCCTTTTCCTATTTGGAACCAGTCTGTTGTTCCATGTCCAGTTCTAACTGTTGCTTCCTGACCTGCATACAGATTTCTCAAGAGGAAGGTCAGGTGGTCTGGTATTCCCATCTCTCTCAGAATTTTCCACAGTTTCTTGTGATCCACACAGTCAAAGGCTTTGGCACAGTCAATAAAGCAGAAATAGATGTGTTTCTGGAACTCTCTTGCTTTTTCCATGATCCAGTGGATGTTGGCAATTTGATCTCTGGTTCCTCTGCCTTTTCTAAAGGCAGCTTGAACATCAGGAAGTTCACGGTTCATGTATTGCTAAAGCCTGGCTTGGAGAATTTTGAGCATTACTTTACTAGCATGTGAGATGAGTGCAATTGTGTGGTAGTTTGAGCATTCTTTGGCATTGCCTTTCTTTGGGATTGGAATGAAAACTGACCTTTTCCAGTCCTGTGGCCACTGCTGAGTTTTCCAAATGTGCTGGCATATTGAGTGCAGCACTTTCACAGCATCATCTTTCAGGATTTGAAATAGCTCAACTGGAATTCCATCACCCCCACTAGCTTTGTTCATAGTGATGCTTTCTAAGGCCCACTTGACTTCACATTCCAGGATGTCTGGCTCTAGATGAGTGATCACACCGTCGTGATTATCCGGGTTGTGAAGATCTTTTTTGTACAGTTCTTCTGTGTATTCTTGCCATCTCTTCTTAATATCTTCTGCTTCTGTTAGGTCCATACCATTTCTGTCCTTTATCGAGTCCATCTTTGCATGAAATGTTCCCTTGGTATCTCTAATTTTCTTGAAGAGATCTCTAGTCTTTCCCATTCTGTTCTTTTCCTCTATTTCTTTGCATTGATTGCTGAAGAAGGCTTTCTTATCTCTTCTTGCTATTCTTTGGAACTCTGCGTTCAGATGCTTATATCTTTCCTTTTCTCCTTTGTTTTTCACCTCTCTTCTTTTCACAGCTATTTGTAAGGCCTCCCCAGAGAGCCATTTTGCTTTTTTGCATTTCTTTTCCATGGGGATGGTCTTGATCCCTGTCTCCTGTACAATGTCATGAACCTCATTCCATAGTTCATCAGGCACTCTATCTATCAGATCTAGTCCCTTAAATCTATTTCTCACTTCCACTGTATAATCATAAGGGATTTGATTTAGGTCATACCTGAATGGTCTAGTGGTTTTCCCTGCTTTCTTCAACTTCAGTCTGAATTTGGTAATAAGGAGTTCATGATCTGAGCCACAGTCAGCTCCTGGTCTTGCTTTTGTTGACTGTATAGAGCTTCTCCATCTTTGGCTGCAAAGAATATAATCAATCTGATTTCGGTGTTGACCATCTGGTAATGTCCATGTGTAGAGTCTTCTCTTGTGTTGTTGGAAGAGGGTGTTTGCTATGACCAGTGCATTTTCTTGGCAAAACTCGATTAGTCTTTGCCCTGCTTCATTCTGCATTCCAAGGCCAAATTTGCCTGTTACTCCAGGTGTTTCTTGACTCCTTACTTTTCATTCCAGTCCCCTATAATGAAAAGGACATCTTTTTTGGGTGTTAGTTCTAAAAGGTCTTGTAGGTCTTCATAGAACCGTTCAACTTCAGCTTCTTAAGTGTTACTGGTTGGGGCATAGACTTGGATAACTGTGATATTGAGTGGTTTGCCTTGGAGACGAACAGTGAATCAAGGCAAATTGGAAGTGGTCAAACAAGAGACGGCAAGAGTGAACGTCAACATTCTAGGAATCAGCGAACTAAAATGGACTGGAATGGGTGAATTTAACTCAGATGACCATTATATCTACTACTGCAGGCAGGAATCCCTCAGAAGAAATGGAGTAGCCATGATGGTCAACAAAAGAGTCCGAAATGCAGTACTTGGTTGCAATCTCAAAGTAACTATAGTCCAATAAAAATTAATTTTAAAAATCTAGTGTGGAAAGTGAGGCAGGTATTCATCATATCATAATACAAATCAAATTGTGTAAGTGCTATGATAAAGGTACAAAGAGGACACAAATGAGTGACTGATTAATTAAATCTGATTAGAGAAAGTTTCATGAAAAAGGTAGTACCTGAGTAGGGTCCTGAAGGATGCTAGTAATAAAAATCTTTGTCATATATTAGGATTACAAAAGGCAGTATTTTTACTTAAAAAATCTAAAGTTTCACTGGTAGAAGGAGAAACGTCCCCAGTCTCCTCTGAATGACTGCCTAGTGAAAGTCGCTCACTTGTGTCTGACTCTTTGCAACCCCATGGACTATACAGTCCATGGAATTCTCCAGGCCAGAATACTGGAGTGGGTAGCCTTTCCCTTCTCCAGGGGCTCTTCTCAACTCACGGATCGAACCCAAGGCTCCCACATTGCAGGCGGATTATTTACCAGCTGAGCCATAAAGGAAGCTCAGGAATGACTGCCTAGGGTCCCACTCATTTGGAAGAGCTGTGCAGTGGTGCTGACATCGCTGGCTAAGGCAGACCTGGGCTCTGATCAGCCCCGTCAATTCCCAGCTTTAGTGATGCTGACAAGTTACTTAAACCGTGTGCTTTAATTTCCTCATTTGTAGACTAAGGTTAATAATAATGTGACTACCTAGTAGGGTAATGGTGAGAACAAAATGAAATAACACATGAAAAGTGTATAATTCATTGTACAGCACATTTTAAGCATTCAATAAATCATAGCTATTCTTTTATTAATATTTGCATACCAGGCAGGATTCCAACCCTGTAAAGAAGTTGTGAATTTTAGTTTCAGTTCTTACTCCAAACTGGTCTCTAGGGCTAGGCCAGTGACCCAGATTTTCCACTTCTCAGCTCTCTGATTCATGAGACCAAGACACTGGCAAAGAAGTTGAAAGACCTGGTTCCCTCACTTCCTGGTTGGAATTCTAGGGACAAAAGTGGTTATTTCCTCTGTCTTATATTCCTCCCTTTATCTCAAACCTTCTTCCCTTGTCTTGAGGACTCCGTGTGTGTGTGTGCGTGTGTGTGTGCGTGTGTGTGTTTATTCACACTTCACTAGTTAGCCTTGTCTGTCAGCTCTAACAAAAACCTCAAGGAAAGAAAGTATGACCAAGCCTTCAGACAGCTGGTGGTAATTTAATTATACAATCCCCCTTATCCTTTCAACACCCACTATTTATGTGTATCCAATGTTGGAGGAGGGGGAATCATGCAAGAAATGTGGTACATAAATTTCTAGGAAAAAGGGGGTTGGAACACTGAAGAAAGACTTGTACGAATTAACTGGATACTTTGCTTTGCTTTGAATGTAGATACTGGGCCTTAAAAATGGAAGGGACTAATGTGAGAGTTAATAAATTTCTGGAACAAGAAACAATAGAGGAATAAATTAAACAAATAGTTTTCAAGGCATTCACGACAACTGCACCATCACTAAAACCTGATCATTTACCAGGATGGGACGAGTAGCTGCAGTCCAAGGCCTAGGAGCATGTATCAGGCAACCTAGTCTGCTTAAAAATCCATGGAGGTTATAACTAAAGGCAGTGATGATTCTGGTTTAGAGCTCAGGTTGGATTCTGAATTAGAAAGCATATTGCTAAGGACAAGGCAGCCAAACAGCTATGGTCCCTGTCTTTGTTTCTTGTATCATGCCATCTACTAGCTTGTCCCCACTGACCAAGGTGCATTTCTCTGGCTTTAAAATTCTGGCAGACACTAACAATCCCATAACATATATAACAATATGTGTTATGTTACACACACACATATATATTTTTCATATACGTGTATACATATTTACCTACAACATGAATCAGCTTTTAAAACTTTCTATTTTGAGAAAATTTTAAAAAATTTCAAACATATGCCATTTCAGTCATGTGCAACTCTTTGCAACCCTATGGACTGTAGCCTGCTCCTCATCCATGGGATTCTTCAGGCAAGAACACTGGAGTGGGTTGCCATGTCTCCTCCAGGGGATGTTGACAATCTAGGTATCAAACCCATGTCTCCTGGGTCTCTCAGATTGCAGGCAGATTCTTTACCCACTGAGCCACCTGGGAAGCCTATGTTTCATGTTGGTACTACAACCAAGTATTAGTGTTAGCAGCTCAGTCATGTCCAACTCTTTGCAACCCTATGGACTATAGCCTGCCAGGCTCTTCTATCCATGGAATTCTCCAGGCAAGAATACTGGAGTGGGGTGCCATTCCCTTCTCCAGGGGACAAATTCTCTACTGTCTGAACCACCAAGGAAGCCCAACCAAGAGGACTCATCAAAACATCACTCCCAGGACAAAGGCGAAATATACAACAAAGACAAATTTCCTCTTTTACACTTAGAACCACAGAAGTCAATTTCTTGGCAGTTTAGAACAGCTGTTTGTCCTTTCTTCCAGCTGGCAAGGGTTCAAAAATATTGAGATAAAGCCTCAGAAAGCCTCATACAATCAAGAAAAAAATTTTAATGAGAAAAATCCCTCATTTGCGTATGCACTTTTGTTTTAATTTTCATCTTGGCTTTTAAGAAGCCAACATACTGAGCTGTGGAGTTCAACATCAAACATCTGGCAAACCTAGACGTAAAATGAGCATACCTCCACAGTCCTTCATCCTTACAAAGTTCAAATGAGTAGAGTGGCTGTAAAAGTTAATCCCATTCTAGGAAATTAAAGCAAAACTAAATAAGCGGGACCCACTTAAACCCATAAGCTTTTGCACAGCAAAGGAAACAATAAAAATGAAAAGACAACCCACAGACTGGGAGAAAATATTGGCAAACGATGTGACTGACAAGGGATTAGTCTCCACAATTTTCAAACAGCTCATGACACTTAACAGCATCAAAACAAACAACTCAATCAAAAAATGGGCAGAAGATCAAAATAGACATTGCTCCAAAGAAGACATACAGATGACCATTAGGCACATGAAAAGATGCTCAACAAAACAAATTACTAGAGAAATGTAAATTAAAACTACAATGAGATATCACACCTGCCAAATGGCTATCATCCAAAAAATTCACAAATAATAAATGCTGGAGAGAGTGTAGAAAGAAGGGAACCCTCCTACACGATTGGTGGGAATGTACATTGGTATGGCCATTATGGAGAACAGTGTGAAGGTTTCTTAAAAAACTAAACATAGAGCTACCATATGACCGTGGAATCCCATTCCTGGGCATATATCCAGAGAAAAGCATTGTCTGAAAGGATCCATGTACCCCAATGTTCATTGCAGCATTGTTTACAATAACCAAGAAGCAATCTAAGTGTCTACTGACAGAGGAACGGATAAAGAAGATGCGGTGCATACAGACAGTGGAATAGTATTCAGTCGTTAGAAAGAATGAAATAAAACCATTTTCTGCAACACGGATGGACCTAGACAGGGCCATACTGAGTGAAGTATGTCAGAGAGAAGAAATATCGTATGACATCCCTCATATGTGGACTCTAAAAAGAAAGAATACAAATGAACCTCCTTACAAAACAGAAACAGATGCACAGATGTACAGAAGGAACTTATGGTTGGGGGTGTGAGGACTAGGGAAAGAGATAGTCTAGGCGTTTGGAACGGACATGCACACACTGCTATATTTAAAATGGATGACCGACAAGGACCTACCGTACAGCACATGGAACTCTGCTCAGTGTTATGTGGCAGCCTGGATGGGAATAGATACACGTATATGTATAGCTGAGTCCCTTTGCTGTTCACCTGAAACTATCACAACAGTGTTTGTTAAATAGCTGTACCCCAGTACAAAAATTTTTTTAAGTTAATTGCATTCTAGATTACATCAGTTTAGTAAAACAAGAAGCACACTCAATACTAACCACTATTATTCCTTTCAATGAAAATAATTTTTAAATAACAGAAGTATTTCCCATTTTTTAGGCTAGGTCTGTGATATACCAATAGGTACAGAAATACTGTGTGTTAGTCACTCAGTTGTGTCTGAGTCTTTGTGACCCCATGGACTGTAGCCCACTCCTGTCCATGGCAAGAATACTGGAGTAGGCAGCCATTCTTTTCACCAGAGGACCTTCCCAACCCAGGGGTTGAACCTGGGTCTCCTACATTGCACGCATATTCTTTACTATCTGAGCCCCTAGGAAAGCAAAGGTCACACAAAGTCCTTCTAGCTGGAAATGAACCAGTGACCTCAATTGCTGCTACTGCTGCTGCTAAGTCGCTTCAGTTGTGTCCGACTCTGTGTGACCCAATGGACGGCAGCCCACCAGGCTCCCCCATCCCTGGAATTCTCCAGGCAAGAGAATGGAGAATCTCTGGAGTGGGTTGCCATTTCCTTCTCCAGTGCATGAAAGTGAAAAGTGAAAGTGAAGTCGCTCAGTCGTGTCTGACTCTTCGAGACCCCATGGATTGCAGCCTACCAGGCTCCTCTGTCCATGGGATTTTCCAGGCAAGAGTACTGGAGTGGGGTGCCATTGCCTTCTTTGGACCTAAATTGCTAGCTGATTCTAAATCAAAAGTTGTGATACAAAGAAAAGAATTATTGTATTCTCTATTTGTTAGCTTCATTGTGTTCTCAAGACTTAGGGGAAGGGACAAATCAAGGCCAGAAGGTCTTGGTGCTTATGGACTGATTAACTGGTTTTATTTAAAACTGTGAAAGTTTTCAGGGCTGGACTTAAGGTGAGGCGAGGGGTACTCACCTGTGGTGCAAATTTTAAAAGATGACCAGAGCTCAGCAATCAGGACAAATGCAATATTTAAGGGCAATATTTTTAAAAAACAAAATTATCACAAAAAATCCATAACGGATAGCAGCCATTCTGACTGGCATGAAATGGTACCTCATTGTGGTTTTGATTTACATTTCTCTGATAATGAGTGATGTTAAGCCTATGTGAAACGAATCACCAGTCCAGGTTCGATGCATGATACAGGATGCTCGGGGTTGGTGCACTGGGATGACCCAGAGGGATGGGATGGGGAGGGAGGTGGGAGAGGGGGGTTCAGGATGGGGAACACATGTACACCCGTGGCAGATTCATGTTAATGGGCAAAACCAATTTAATATTGTAAAGTAATTAGCCTCCAATTAAAATAAATAAATTTATATTAAAAAATAAAATAAACTCAAAGCAAAAAGACAGATGAAAGCTAAGATAAAGAATGTAAATAAATGAAATTAAAAATAATAGAGAAGATCAATTTAAAAAAAATAATGAATAAGATGTCAAAATCTGAAATAAAGACAGGATCTACTCCCACATTTGCATGATCCTGGGAGTGAGCGCTTCACTTGCTTCCCTGTGGTTCATCCCAGATGGTGTGACAAGAGCTAAACTTACACTCTCTAGTGCTGTGTTCTGCTGACCCTGTTGGCAGTATCTCTCTGTGCATTAATGAACTGCCAGACATCGGGTGGGACCTCTAAGACACCACAGGGCAAAAGCGATTATATGAGCCAAGGCCAGCTCTTGCAACCACCTTGCCAAATAGTTTCAAGGCTCAGTGGAATGTTTCTGGGTTTTATAGGGCATCAGGGAAATGGTAGAACAGATGAGAAAGGGAGATGGTGGAAGAGGGGAAAAAAAGAACAGTTTACCTCATTAGTTGCTGCTAACGTAACCAGAATGGAATTTTAAAGAACCTATGCTTTTAGAAAACCTTGAGCCCCAGTCTCAGTTTGAGGTACCTGCCCACTCAACTCAGAAGCCAAACCTGCCTCACCTTTAGTGTTCTGTTGGCTCCGGAAATCAAAGTAGCCATGCGACACCCTCATAAAGGCTACCGTGAATTCCAGCTGCTTAGGACACTTCATCAAACTCTGGAAAATAGCGAAGGACAGGGAAGACCGGTGTTCTGCAATCCATTCGATTACAAAGACTCGGACACAACTTAGTGATTCAACAATCCTTTGGCAAGAACTGCTCAGCCACGAGTACCAGACCTGACGGAGGGACAGAGCAAACCACCTGCAGGTGCCCCTGCTGGCAGAGCCTATCTCACAGAATCAGCCTGACAATGTGTTAATCCCTTGTAGGCCATTAGCTGGGACATAAAAGGTCCAGGTATCCACAGTCACCAACATTCCCCTGTGTGTGACCTTACACCTGCCCTGCTTCAAAATTTACGTTTCCTTCTAGGCCTTCTGTTGGCACCAGGCATGTGTATGTCCTTCGTACAGCTTGCCTAGCTTTGAAACTTAGCCTGGAGAAGTGAACTATTTGTCAGGTTCTCAACAGTCCCTTCACCTAGGGCCAGCCTCTGTGTATGGTTTCCTTTTAGGGGAGGCAGAGACAGAGCCAGTCACTGCCAGCAATATCTTCCAGGGGTGCTGGGAGAGCTGACTGTGTGAGCCAAGTCTGAGGTTTTTCTTGTTCTGAGGATACAGTCAAAAATCTTTAACATGACTTACATAGCTTGGCACAGTCTTCAGCCTCAACTCTGCACTCCTACACTCGACTCTACCTCAGCTCTACACTTCTTGACTTTTTTGTGCTTCATTTGTAACAGTCTCATTCCAGAAAGAAGGAAGGGAAGGTATAAACCCTGTTGTTCCTCTAATTTCCAGGAGTTCAGGTAACAGATGCAGATTGTGGTAGGCAATCTCCAAGAGGGCCCCCAATAATTCTTGGTAATCACACTCTTGGTATTAGAAAGAGATTTCTTATAAATGTTTGGCTCACATTATTACAGAGGCTGAGAAATCCCAGTATCTGCTGTCTGGAAGCTGGAAACCCAAGAAATCTGATGGCGGTGTTGTGAGAGCTAGCGGGCCCACTGTGCAAGGCCCAGTCCTCGGGACTCTGCTCGGGAGTCAGGCAGAGAGAGAGAAAAAAAAAAAATTCTCCCTTCCTCCATCTTTTTGTTCTGTTTCGGTCCTCAGTGGACGGGATGGTGCGCACCCACATTGTGGGGAGGAAATCTGCTTTACTCAGTCTACTGATTTCAAAGACCGATTATATCCAAAAACACCCTCACAGACTCACCCAGAAAGAATGTTTAGCCCAACATCTGGGCACCTTGTGATCCAGTCAAGTTGACACATAAAATTAACCATCACAGATCCTAAGTTTTGGAGTGGTTTTCTACGCATCAATACGTAACTGATACACATAGTCCTGAACCTTCCCTCAATCCTAGGTCATGCTGCAGAGTTAGAGATCCAGCCCTTTCATTCACAAAAGAGACAAAGAATGCAGAGCCCTTATTTAAGGCTATACAACTGGAAAGGAGATTTATGGTGAAAATGAAGGAAATGATAAGTAGTTCCTTTGTAGGATCATACAGTTTGTGTATTCTATTCTATAGAATACACTGTCTAAGCAGACTCTTTTTTTCTTTTAGAAAATCTGTGAAATTCATGGCAACTCTTCTTATTGAGACAACAATAAATCTGTACATTTTATATTCGATATTTAGTCAGTGATTTCAAAGTCAAGATTTACACAGCAATTAGGCAAAAAGGTGTGGATTGGAATATTATGGAGACTAAAAGGATGACAAAATACGGTACCGCTTCTGTTTGTACACTGAGGTCCCTTGTTCACGTTAGCATTTCTGTTACTGGCTCTACTTTCTCTGAGCAAATGTATGACTGAGTGTGGGTGTGCATGAGCACATACACAGTGGACAAAAGCCCCCCATTATGTAAACACATGTGCCCACTGCTCTGGGCAGTGAGCCCAGTTTGCTCTAAGTCTTTGTTATTTGCACAGTGTCCCAGATTCTCTGTTGAAATGTGCAGTTCACCCAATTTTATTAACCTGAATATGAAACTATCTGATGCTTTTTGATAGACTCTCGCTCATGTCTAGGTATACCCTTTTGTTGTAAACAGGTCATTCGTTTCTCTGTGTTGACCTGCAGGCATTTTGCCATTTGAACTGAAAGCAAATCCTTGCAAGGTCAGATTTTAGTAATGCAGGTTATTATTTTAAAACAGATGACACTTCACACTTGTTATGCTAATTTGGAGATGGAACCATGTTTGTCTAAGCTCTACCAAAGGCTTTCTGTTGCTTTTGTTTGCTTTGATTTTTTTTTAAGGAAAAGCAGATCGAGGATCATTAAAAGGGAAGAGATTTTAAAGCATACAAGATGAACAAAAAAAAAATTTAGCACCTGCCAATTGAGCACCACCACTACCATTTTTATAACTGTGTGATCTTGTCAAAATATTTAACCTTTCTAAAAAAGAGCAGGGATAATAATAGCATCTTTCTCACAGAATTGTAGTGAGGATTAAATGAGATTATGCTTATATGTTGCTTAAGATATGTATGATGCTGATATATAGCCAGTACTCAACAAATATTATTAATAACAAAATTATACATGTAGTAATGATAATAATGATAATGCTGCTGCCACAGACATCAGTGATCAAACATCTAAATCACAGAACTCTGTTTGGAACCATTTGAGATCCAGTACAAACCCTATACTTATGAGGTTGCTCTGGCAAACAAGACTGAGAGAGCAAGTAACTAGAAGAGGTTGCAGTATCCTGAGGCAACCATTTCCCTGCCTGCTACACCTTTCCACCTAGAACTGGTTAACATACGCAACCCTCTGGGAAGGGATTTTTTAATATTATACAAGGTCTTCTTTTCTTTATTTTCTTGGGCTCCAAAATCACTGCAGATGGTGACTGCAGCCATGAAATTAAAAGACGCTTGCTCCTTGGAAGAAAAGCTATGACAAAACTATACAACATATTAAAAAGCAGAGACATTACTTTGCTGACAAAGGTCTGTCTAGTCAAAACTATGGTTTTCCCAGTAGTCATGTATGGATGTGAGAGTTGACTTTAAAGAAAGCTGAGCACCAAAGAATTGATGCTTTTGAACTGCGGTGTTGGAGAAGACGCTTGAGAGTCCCTTGGAATGCAAGGAGATCAAACCAGTCAATCCTAATGGAAATCAATCCTGAATATTTATGAAGCATCACGAAGGACTGATGCTGAAGCTGAAGCTCCAATACTCTGGCCACCTGCTGCAAAGAGCTGACTCATTAGAAAAGACTCGACTCATTAGAAAAGACCCTGATGCTGGGAAAGATTGAAGACAAGAGGAGAAAGGGACAACAGAGGATGAGATGGTTGGATGGCATAACCAACCCAATGGACATGAGTTTGAGCAAGCTCCAGGAGATGGTGATGGACAGGGGAGCCTGGCGTGCTGCAGTCCATGGGGTAGCAAAGAGTTGGACACGACTGAGCAATGAACAACAACAAAGAGTCTTCTCCATGGGCATGACCACCATCCTTTTGTCCCCTCACCTAACCACCACCACCCTCATGCTGATGGGGGATAAAACTTAACTGAGGTTAAGCAAAAACCTCAACCAGAGGTTTCAAATACAGCTTAATACAGAGACTCCAATAAGGGATTTCCCTCCCCTCCTCTCAGTTGTTTTCTGTGCTAGCTTTCTTCTGTGTCTGAAAAGTTTAGCAAGTTGTCTGCCAGCAGTCCCAGACCTACATTCTCCGTCAAGTTTCATCATGAGAAAGGCTGCCACTTTCAGGAGACTCCGGAAGAACCCTGTCTGGATTAACTTGAGTCAATGCCCGTCCCCAAACTAATTCCTGAGACTATGGAGAACAAATTACTCTTTTTTAAAAGCTGACATTAAAAAATTTTTCTGTTTAAAGACTTAATTTTTAGAGCAATTTTAGATTTAAATGACTCTTTTTTGAAAGGCATGTAATACCTCACTTCTAAACTTCATTCTTTTCATCCAGTATACCAACAAATCCTGTTGGCTCTACTTCCAAAACATATTCTGAATCTGTTCACTTCTTATCAGCTCCACTGCTGCTGCCATGATTTAAATCACCATTTTCTTGTATCTGTACCATTTACTAAAAGTTTTCAGAGTTCCCTTCCTGCTTCTACTGTTAGAACCACTCTTTCACTCCTAAAGTCTGTATTGCAGTAGCAGAGTGATATTTTAAAACATTTTCCAGATCATATAATGCTCCTGCTTCCTGGTTTCCCAATGTCCTTAGAATAAAATCAACTTCTTCTTATGGCCTACAAGTCTCATGTACCTAACCCAGCGCACTTCGTCTCCCTTATCTTCTTGCCATTCTCCTTTTTGTTTAACATGTTCCAGCTGCCCTGGTCTTCTTTGTGTTGCTCAAGCATAACAAGCTTATTTCTACCTTACGAGTTTTACAATTGCAGTTCTCCCACTGTGTGCCTCTTGAAGCCTCTCTGGTGGCTCAGTGGTAAAGAATCTGCCTGCCAAGTTCGATCCCCGGATTGGGGAGATCCTCTAGAGAAGGAAATGGTGACTCCAGTGTTCTGGCCTGAAAAATCTCAGGGACAGAGGAGCCTAGTGGGTTACGGTCCAGGGATCACAAAGAGTTGGACGCAACTAAACAACATCTGCCTCAGTTCCTTTCTACAATGGCTTAATTTTATTTTTAAGTCTTATTATTGTGAGAAATCACTTTATTTGTATATTTATTTACTTGTTTACTGTCTATCTCCTCACCAGTCCTGATACAGCTTCATTAAACTTAAGCTTGTGAGGGTAGAGCCTTTATCAGATAATCTTATTCTTCATTCTATTCTAGCATCTAGAATTATGCCTGACATTGAATATATAATTTTTCAAAAGATGAATGAACTAAATTTGGCTAAATTTAGTTTCTAAAAAGACTGTACTAAAAGGGGAGACCTAGAGAATCAACAGAACAGTTGAAACTTAAAAAAAAAAAAAAACAGGTTCAGAAGGGACAGAAGTAGGAGAAGCTGTAAGAACCCAAGTAACAAGAAGAAACCGATTGGCTCCAACCATTTTTTCCACTCTTGTCTTGCTCCATGAAGACACAATGTTAACGCAGAGAGTTAAGTTGTACCACTATGGGTATCATCACCCTCATCTATCTAGAAGAGGGCAGAATGTTCCATCAAAACTTTAATAAAGCAATAGCAAAGAAGAGATAATTCTCCAAAGGAAATGTAGGGTTACTGTCCAAATAAAGGAGGAGTGAATAAATGTCTCCCCATCAAAAAATTAAAAAGCCAAAAAAAAAAAAAAGAAAGAAAAAGAGAAACAAATGTCTGCAATACTCCCTGCTGTGATATCTTGTCACCTAGGAGATATCAGCTTTACTCTCATGTAAACTGATGTATGCTTAAGAAATGCAAACAGACTTTAATATTAACCTAAATCAGATAAAAGCAGAAAGATACATCTGTTTGAACATCTGTTCAAAATCACACAACACACTCAAAAGATATACTCTTAAATGTTTTCTCTCTTTTATGCTTCAGAAAAATACAGTGGTCAGGAGACAGTCCTGTAAGGCATCTCCTTCTGGATGTCCCACATGAAAGCAATTCATTTCCCTGATACCTACTTTTCATACCATATTATCCCTCAGTACATGACATTAGCAATCATTCCATAGTTGACCTAGAAATTTAAGAGTAATTCTTGTTTCCTTTCCCTTCTTCATTTCCCATACTTCATTGATTAACAAGTACCATCAATCCTACCTCAGAAATTCTCAAATTTATCCCTTCTTCACTGTTCCTACTGCCACTAAGTTCAGATCTCATAACCTCAAACACTAAACCATTCATAACAGCCTCTTTTATCTGTTATCCCATCTTTTCAGTCAACCCACTTCACCTCACCTCCCATACAGCTGTCACACTTGTAGTTCTAAAACAAAGATCTACGTATCTCAATGTCCTGCTTTAAAACATTCCATAGCTCCACACTGCTTAACAAAAACAAAAACCCAACCACCTTTTGTCTTGGTTGGAGTGACAGAACACAATTTATTTTTCATTTGTTTAATTCAGTGGTTCTCTAAATTTGTTGTACATGAGTGCTTTTGCACATGAAGTTAGGACCTCAGTCTGAAAGAGTCTGATTTCACTGGTCTAGAGTGGAGCCTGTACCTCAGTTTTTTTTAAACCTCCCTAGGTAATTCAAATGTGTAGTCAGGGTTGAAAAATGCAATTTAAAATATAACTAGAAAGACAATTTTACTTCCAAACAGCATGAAGTAACAGTGCACATATTTATTACCACATGACTCTGATGGGAATAACTGAAAACCTGGACAAAATATATGAAAGAAAGATTTTCAGACACTGGATATTAGGCAACACAGTGATCCCAGAGAAAGGATAAACCAAAGAAGTGAAGCACACAATTGCCCTAGTTTACTTCTTAGAGAAAGTTTATCGTTGGTAATGATGAGAGGGAATCAAGGCAGAGCCTAGTCATCTCCCTGCTGCTGCTGCTGCTAAGTCGCTTCAGTCATGTCCAACTCTGTGTGACCCCATAGACAGCAGCCCACAAGGCTCCCCCGTCCCTGGGGTTCTCCAGGCAAGAACACTGGAGTGGGTTGCCATTTCCTTCTCCAATGCATGAAAGTGAAAGTGACAACGCTCATTCGTGTCCAACTCTTAGCGACCCCATGGACTGCAGCCGACCCCGCTCCTCCATCCATGGGATTTTCCAGGCAAGAGTACTGGAGTGGGGTGCCATTGCCTTAAGTTGAAGTAAAACTAGGAATTTGGGAAGGCCAACATAACAAATGTGGAATAGCCAAAATGGCCAAATGTGGAACAACCCAGATGTCCATCAGCAAATCAATGGATAAACAGAATATGATACATACATATAATGGTATATTATTCAGCCTTAGAAAAGAACAGAATTCTGACACATGCTGCTACCACACAGATGAAACTGAAAGACCTGCTAATAATTTTCCTTAGAAGTTCATCAAAGATTTAAGGAAGAAATAATGCCAATTCTACACAAATTCTCTCCCAAAAATTGAAGAAGAGGGACTACTTCCCAACTCATTTTATGAGGAAAAAATTATCCTTATATGAAATCCAGACAACGTGAAGAATACAAACCAACATCCCTCCTAAATATAGATGCAAAAATCCTTAACAAAATTTTAGCAGCTCTAATCCAACAATATAGAAAGAAGAGTATATCATGACTAAGTGGCATTTATTCCAGGATCTCAATGTTAATTTTAACATTCTTAAAAGAATCAATGTAATTTATCATATTAATCAAAAAGAAAATAAGAAAAATTATATAGCATCTCATTCAGATGAAAAATCAAAAATCCATTCCTAGTGAAAACTCTCAGAAAATTATGAATGGAAGGAGACTTCCTCAATCTGATGAAAAGTACCTATGAAAAACTTATAGGTGACATTATACTTAATGGTAAAAGAATGAATGCCTTCTTCTTAAGATCAGGAACAAGGCAAAGTATGTTTGCTTTTACTATTTCAGTTCAACTTTGTGCTAGAGGTGCTAGCTAGTGCAATAAGGCAAAATAAATAAATATATAAAAGACATAGAGATTAGAAAGAAAGAAATGAACCTCTCTCTCTCCCTCTCTTACTCTTCCTCTCTTTGTGTGGATGACGTACTTCTTATGTATAAAATTCTACAGAATCTACAAAAAAAAATCTACTATAACTAAACAATGCATTTAGCAAAGCTACAGGATTTAAGGTCAGTATACAAAAATCAATATAGGGCTTCCCTGGTGGCTCAGTGGTAAGAATCTGCCTCTGCCTGCCAATGCAGGAGACACAGGTTTGATCCCTGGTCCAGGAAGATTCCACATGCCATGAAGCAACTGAGCCCATGGGCCACAACAACTGAACCGGGGCTCTAGAGCCCAGGAGCTGCAACTACTGAGCCCACACGCCACAGCTGCTGCAGCCAAGAGCCCCAGAGCCTGTGCTCTGCAACCGGAGAAGCCAACTCAGCGGGAAGCCTTCGTACCACAGCTAGACAGTGGCCAGGGCTCACCACAACCAGAGAAAAACCCCATGCAGCAGGGAAGACGCAGCACAGGCAAAAATGAATACCTAAATAAAATTATGAAAAATCAATATGAACCAGCAAAAACAATCATAAATCGAAATTTTAAAGACATTATCATTTATAAAAGAATACACATATGAAGAATTTAAGGATAAATGTTTTATAAGATGTGTAAATTCTATATATTAAAAACAAAAAACATTGCTGAGAGAAATTAAAGAAGAACTTAATGAGGGTTTCAGAGCCTGACTAATTATTGATGTTTTAGGCCATATAGTTCTTTACTGTTAGAACTGTTCTGTGCAATGTAGGATGTTAACCAGTACTCCTGACTTCTATTTTCTAAATGCCAGAATCACCTTTGCTGCAGTTAGGACAATAAAAAATGTGTCCAGATACTGTCAAATGTCCTTTATGAGGTATAACTGTCCCTGTTTGAGAACCACTGATCTAAATAAATGAAGAGATATACCACGTTATGGATCAGAAGACTCAATATTGTTAAAAATATCAGTTCAGTTCAGTCACTCAGTCGTGTCTGACTCTTTGTGACACCATGAATCGCAGCACGCCAGGCCTCCCTGTCCATCACCATCTCCCGGAGTTCACTCAGAGTTGCGTCCATAGAGTCAGTGATGCCATCCAGCCATCTCATCCTCTGTTGTCCCCTTCTCCTCCTGCCCCTAATCCCTCCCAGCATCAAAGTCTTCTCCAATGAGTCAACTCTTCGCATGAGGTGGCCAAAGTACTGGAGCTTCAGCTTTAGCATCATTCCTTCCAAAGAATTCCCCGGGTTGATCTCCTTTAGAATGGACTGGTTGGATCTCCTTGCAGTCCAAGGGACTCTCAAGAGTCTTCTCCAACACCAACACCACAGTTCAAAAGCATCAATTCTCCGGCGTTCAGCCTTCTTCACAGTCCAACTCTCACATCCATACATGACTACTGGAAAAACCATAGCCTTGACTAGATGAACCTTAGTTGGCAAAGTAATGTCTCTGCTTTTGAATATGCTATCTAAGTTGCTCATAACTTTTCTTCCAAGGAGTAAGTGTCTTTTAATTTCATGGCTGCAATCACCATCTGCAGTGATTTTGGAGCCCAAAAAAATAAAGTCTGACACTGTTAAAAATATCAATTCTCCCCAAATTAATATATAAACTTCAGTACAATCCCATTCAAATTCCCAGCAGACTTTTTATCTATATTGACAATTGGAATCTAAAATGTATATGGGAATGCAAAGAACCTAGAACAGCCAAATAATTTTGAATAAGAAGAATGAAATTGGAGAATTTGCACTACATTATTTCAAGACTTACAAAACTATAGTAATCAAGATATTAATAGTAGAGTATTGGCTCAAAGATAGACAAAAAGATCAATGGAATAGAATAGAAAAATCAGATATAGAGTCACATATACATGGAAAAAGTGGAAACAGTGACAGACTATTTTCTTGGGCTCCAAAATCACTGTGGACAATGACTATGGCCATGAAATTAAAAAACACTTGCTTCTTGGAAGTAAAGCTATGACAAACCTAGACAGCATATTGAAAAGCAGACACATCACTTTGCCAACAAAGGTCCATCTAGTCAAGGCTATGGTTTTTCCAGTAGTCATACACAGGTGTAAGAGTTGGACCATAAATAAGGTTGAGCACTGAAGAACTGATGCTTTTGAACTGTGGTGCTGAAGAAGACTCTTGAGAGTCCCTTGAACAGCAAGGAGATCAAACCAGCCAATCCTAAGGGAAACCAACCCTGAGTATTCACTGGAAGAACTGATGCTGAAGCTGAAGCTCCAATACTTTGGCCACCTGATGCAAAGAGTTTACTCACTGGTAAAGACCCTGATGCTGGGAAAGATTGAGGGCAGGAGGAGAAGGGGTAACAGAGGATGAGATGATTGGATGCCATCACTGACTCAATGGACATGAATTTGAGTAAACTCCAGGAGATAGTGAAGGACAGGGAAGCTTGGTGTGCTACAGTTCCTGGGGTCACAGAGTTGGACAGGACTTAATGACTAAACAACAAATATATGGTCAATTGATTTCAGTAAAAGTATCAAGGCAATTTAATGGAGAAAGGATAGATTTCTTAACAAACAGTGCTGAAAGAACACTATATGCAAAAAATGAACCTTGATCAAAACCTTGTACTATATACAAAAGTTAACTCAAAATGGATCATAGACCTAAATGTAAAACATAAAACTATGCAACTTCTAGAAGAAAACATAGGAGAATATTTTGTGACCTTGGGTTAAGTAATGGTTTCTTAGGTATATTAATAACATTAAAAGCAAAATCTTTAAAGAAAAATGTGACAGTCTGGACTTAACTTTAGCAAAATTTTTAAAACTTCTGGCCTTCAAAAGACACTATTACTAAAATGAAAAGATGAACTGTAGATGGGGAGAAAATATTCACAATGTACATATATAATAAAACTTGTATTTAGAATAGAGAACTCAAATTTTACAATAAAAAAGCAAACAACTCCATTAAAATGGGCATAAAATTTCAACAAACACTTCATAAAAATATACAGATAATAATAAAGCACATGAAAAGATGTTCAACATCGGTAGTCAATGGGAAATGCAGATGTAAGATACTATTTCACATTTACTAGAATGGCCATAATAAATAAGACAGTAATAAATGTTGGCAAGGATGTGGAGAAATAGGGACCTTCATACATCTTTACTGGGAATGTAAAAGGTAAAATACCTTTGACGCAGGATTTTGCAATTTCTTAAAAAGTTAAACATCTACCTACTGTTCTACTTCTAGAAATTCATCCAAGAGAAATGTAAGCATATGCACACACAAAGACTAGTACACAAATGTTCATAGCAGCTTCATTCGTAACAGCCACTTTACAGGAAACAACCCCACAGTTAGTGAATCAATAAACTGTGGCATAGCCATACAATGGAATACTTCTCAGCAATGAAAGAAAATGAATGATTAATACCTACAACAGCATGGATAAATCTTAAAATAACTGTGAGTTAAGTAATAAGTGCGTGAAAGAAGCCAGGCAAAAACAAAGAATACATACTGTATGATCCCACTTATACAAAATTATAGAAAATGCAAACTATCATGTAGCGACAAAAGGATCAGTGGTTTCCTGTGTGTTAGTGGGGCAGGAGGCGGCGAAGGTAGGGATTATAACAGGGCAGAAGAAAACTTTTTAGGATGATGGACATGTAATGCTTTCATAAATATGTACATACATATATATTTCACAAATATATACCTACATAAATAAACTTTTCAAATTGTATATTTTAAATTTGCCCAGCTTATTCTATGTCAATTATATCTCATTAAAGCAGTAAAAAAAAAAAAAAACAGAAAGAGAGATGGATAAAGAGACATAATGGCTGACATTTGATATTAGAAACGCACTGGTCCTTCTCTGACATCATCCCTCACCCATAACTCTGACAGCTATCTGCTGGTTCCAGGCTATCCACCTAGAATGTGCAATCTGCTAGGCTTCAAAAGTGCACATTATAGAATATTAAGCATAGTTCCTTCGCTGTACAGCAGAAATTAACATGAGATTGTAAATCAACTACACTTCAATAAAATTTTTTAAAAGGGGGCAAAAACAAGTGCACATTGAAGCACATTACCATCAGCTGGCAATTCACTTAATTCCTCTTTTTTAAATAGTTGTGTACTTGCAAAAGGGTCACCTCTGAATTAAATCATCATGGAAAAGTTCTAGCACAGCATGGGTCTCACCTGAATAAGGCCTTTTTCCCAAGGCCATACATTCACTTATATCCCTCTGCTAAAATTTACTTCCCACCCAACTCTGGCTTCCTTATCTTGCTACACTAGAAAAAGTTCATCACGCGCGCGTGCTTGTGTGTGTGTGTGTGTGTGTGTGTGTGTGTGTGTGTGTGTGTGTGTGAAGCCCTCTCTAATTCTCTGCCTCTTAGCACTGTATCCAGTTGCCATAAACAACGTGGTTCATATTACCAGCTTATAGGGGCTTTAGCAACGTCTCCCAACCCCATTTTCCTATCCCCGTGATGACTTTTACCTAAGCAAAGTCACCTTGCCATTTGGAGTCTAAACTTGACAGTGAAGACAAACTGGTTCAGAGCAGAAATGTGCAGGCACTTGAAACAGACATAAAGAATCCCAAACCAAACAAACAATTACCTGAAAATATTAGCATGTCAGAGAAAAAAAGAAGGTCCACATGAGAAGAAAGGTTGATCCTTAATGACACTCACCATCCAGGGAAGAAAGAACCCATTTATATCCTCTGATACTCTGATCAAAGTTATTTTTCCTTAATTTAGAATTCACTGATTAATTCTCCTGATTCTAAATTTGGGTTTCCCAGGTGGCTCAGTGGTAAAGAATCCACCCGCCAATGCAAGAGAAACAGGAGACACAGGTTTGATTTCTGGGCCAGGAGGATCGCTTGGAGCAGGAAATGGCAACCCACTCCAGTATTCTTGCCTAAAAAGTCCCATGGACAGAGGAGCCTGGAGGGGCTATAGTCCATAGAGTTGCAAAGAGTCGGACACAACTGAGCACACACACACAACAGCAATTCTAAATCCAAGTTCCACAAACAACCTTTTAACTACAATTTGGCTTCCAAATGCGGCAAGTATGCCAAGAGAACTCACTGACATAAAAGAGTGGATCTAGTTCCCTAAAATGACTCCTCATTGTAAATTAGTAATTTGCCATCCTGGCTTTATATAGTAGCCATGTGAATTTAATAATCAGTCTGAGAAACCGACTCAACAACTAAAGCACAGTTTGCACAATAATGTCACCTTGCATGATCTCTTGGGACAGAGTCAGCTTTCCTTGGAGAGATCTTTGCATTTATTTATTTTTCCATAGTCCAGCTTACTATTATTACACTTATTCCACACTGTAGTTACATAGGTAAGCAGAGTTTAGAACGATAGGTTCTTGACTACCTGAGGGTAGTTTGCATCCAATTTTGTGCTGACCTCCACCATCATTGCTTGATTTAAAAACACTGAATTAAAATGAGCTGCTTTCATATATACAATGGACTATTACTCAGCCATAAAAAGGAGTGCATTTGAGTTAGTTCTAAAGAGGGAGCTGAACCTAGAGCCTATTACACAGTGTGAAGTAAGTCAAAAAGAGAAAAACAAATATCATATACTCGGAAAAGGCAGTGGAAACCCACTCCAGTACTCTTGTCTGGAAAATCCCATGGATGGAGGAGCCTGGTGGGCTGTAGTCCATGGGGTCGCTAAGAGTCGGACACGACTGAGTGACTTCACTTTCACTTTCATGCGTTGGAGAAGGAAATGGCAACCCACTCCAGTGTTCTTGCCTGGAGAATCCCAGGGATGGGGGAGCCTGGTGGGCTGCCATCTATGGGGTCGCACAGAGTCGGACACGACTGAAGCGACTTAGCAGCAGTAGCAGCAATGCTTATATATGGAATCTAGAAAGATGGTACCGATGAACCTATTTGTAGGTCAGCAATGGAGACGCAGGCAGAGAGAACAGACTTGCGGTCACAGTGAGGGAAGGAGAGTGTCGGATGAATTGAGACAGTAGCACTGAAACATATACATTACCATATGTAAAATTAGATGGCCAGTGGAAATTTGCTGCATGGCAGAGCTCAAATCACTTGCTCTGTGACAACCTAGAGGCGTGAAATGGGGTGGGGGTGGGAGGGAGTTCAAGAGGGAGGGAACATACATATATCTATGGCTGATTCATGTTGATGTATGGCAAAAACCAACAAAATACTGTAAAGCAAAAATTAAAAATAAATTTAAATATTAAAAAATGAGCTGCTTTCTTACATTTTTAGTTGATCAAGAGTTAGAAAACTGGATACCAAAGATACTTTCTCCTAAGTGGAAGCCTCTAATACTCATAAACTTCTAGTACTAGAGCTAAGATAGGAATGTGAAAAGTATGTTGCACATTCCTGGAGATCTGATTTTTAAATAAGGTCACAGTAGCATCAACCTCAGTGAAGTTCTGACTTCAGGGCATTCCTGAAATGTTTAAAAACATTTCAAGGCTCATCATCACATCAACTAAGATGAATGTAGAGATCTGTCAGATGAATAATTATTAAGGGAATAACAAAAGCATATCCATCTATTTTAACAATTAAGCCACAATATAGAGAACCTAATTCTAACCCAACAAATCTTTTTGTTACCAAAAACAGACAAATCACATGTTTATGATACAGAGTCATGACTCATTTAAAATTTTGCAATGACAATGCTTCTTTTGATGAAAAGTGTTCACCCTAGCATATATAAAATAGTAAAGAAGAATTTAAAATTTAAATATATTCAGATTAATTTTTTGTTTCAGGCTTTAAACAAGTTTCCAAAGTATTGTTGAAAATTATTCAACACACCATCGATAGAACATGTTTAAAAGGTAATTAAGTTTGGGCCAAAATTCCACTTTATAAAAAATCAAAAAATGACTACTTCTTGCCTCTTTCCATCTTTCAAGGCAGTAATTTATCCTGGATTTCTTCATAATTGTGATTCCTTTAAACGCTGTTAACTGAATAGCCTGACTCAGTTTTCTCAAATAAACAATGAACAGTGTGATGAATAAACACAATCAAGTGTCTGAATAAATTGTTTCCTCGTTCACATAGTCTTGAACACAAAATACAGATTCTATTAATATGCAAATCTGTAATTAATACTCAAAAGACCCAAATTCTGATTTTATGCATAGGAAACAGGCCTACAGAAATGAATTTTTTTCAGATTCCCCCATTAGTTAATGGCGGCCTCCATGCTGAAATCAATATTGCCCTGTAGTTTGATTTATGAGTACTAGCTTCCCATTAAAGGATAAGCTAAAGATGCTCCAACACAGAGAGATTTATTTCAAGAAGTCAGCAGCACAATCTGTCTCTTGTCCAAAAAAAAAAATAATAATATATGGCAGATTTTCATTCTGCTGCTGCTAAGAAAATTTGGGCTTGATGGGTGGGGTCTTCCAAGCCAGACCAACGGAAGTGACTGGGTTTATGTGGGGCTCGTCCTGCTAGGCATCATCCAGCCAGTCAACAGGCAGGGCCCCAGCTCTTCAGGAAAAGAGAGCCTAGGAGGAAGGAACCATCACTACCCCCACCCTGCTGCCTGTATCTAAGATGGGGCGGGGAGGAGGAGGGGGCAGGAATAAGATAAGGCAGTGCTTTCAACTGTACCCCCACATGCATTTCCTGGTCCTTTATCTTCTTTTAGCATCCTTAGTGCTTTCAACCTGGCATGGCCTTCTGAATCCTGTGTTCCATCTCTTGTTTGACTTGACCCAGCAGGCACGGCCTTCAATCTCATCTCCGTCAACAGAGCCCCTGACTACACGTTAAGCGAAGACCTTAGGGGTAGAGACTGAGTTTCCTACGCTTTAGTCCAGGGCCAATCCAGCGCCACACCTGTATTTCCAGGCAACCCCCTACTGTCGTTCCCCCTCCGCCCCCGCCACCAGCCCCATCATCCCCCAGTCCCCAGTCGTGCCCTTCAACCTTCTCCAAACTAATGTCACTCTGTGTCAACCCCTCCGAAGCGCCCGGGTCTCCAGCCCTGATTCCCAGCCCCGAAGGCGGTTCCCCTAAACCAGTGGCGCCGCCACTCCCGGCGCAGTCTGCAGCCTCCGGGCTCCCGCGGTGCTCTCACCTCATCCAGGGTGCGGCTGCCGCGGCTGCCTCTTCCTCCTCGGCCGCTGCTGCCCAGCTCCCGGCCGGCTCTGGATGCCGTCGTTCCCGGCCGGGAGACTGCCGCGAGGACAGCGGGATTCGCGCCGCGTCCCTGGACCAGTAGGGCGCGTGGTGCGCCCGGCGGACCGCGCGGCAGCAGCAGCCGCAGTCGCAGCGGCGGCGGCAGCAGGACCCGCTGTCAGTCCTCTTCATGAATTTCCCGGCCCTAGCCAGCCCAGTCCTAGTTACCGTCCCTGCTTGGTTTTCCTAAGGTCTTCCTGCACGGCCAGGACGCATCATCTGGGCGAGGATGCTACCCACTCAGTTGCCCCTGGCACGGTGCAGACCTGGGAAGGCCAGGCCTCCTCCGCGCTGCCTCCGCCACCTGCTCCGCCCAGATTGCTTCGGTCCCTCTCCCACAAACACTCGCCGCTGCCTCTGCACCCTCTGTCATCTCCCCCTTCTCTCCCACCCACTACCTCAACCTGGAGAGCTTTTCATTTCCAGACCTCCTTTCTGTTTTCTTCCTATCTGCTCCATTGTCACTGTCCTCAATTTCCAACCTCAAAAAGTTTCTCCTTCTCTCACTGCTTCTCTCCATATATTCCTGGTTTTTGTTCTCCACCCTCCAAATCCATCATCCTCTTATATTTTACATTATTCTCTCCTCAGAATCATTACTTCTCCAGGTTTGTTGTCTAGCCTTCTTTCCCTCTTTTAAAATCTTTTCTTTCAATTTTCCCTTTAGTTATTATAAAAACCTTTCTCATAAACAACCTCAATTTTTCTTTCAATTGAGACTTTCTGATTGCCATTTTCCACGAAGAGCTCTTAGTAAAATATATATAACTTGGTATCTGCTATCAAATCAAAAGAGTGTTTTCATGATTTAAAAAAAAAGGTCATTGATCAAATAAATCTTCCACTTAATGTTTGTTCGGAAAACCCGTTTTCTTATAGTCCAGTGTTTTCTAAGAATGGAAACTGAGTCTCCAGCAACGCAGAATGCTTCTACTGTACCATCCTATACCAGCAGTCTCACCTTACTGGTTCTGCTTAACGATTTTTGGACTTTACCATGGTGTGAACGTGAGATGCATTCACTGGAAACCAGATCTAGAATTTTGAATTTTGATCTTTTCCTGGACTAGAGATATGGGGTAATACTCTCTGGTGATGCTGGGCTCCCAGTCAGGTACATTTATAACCACTCTGTACCCATACAACCATTCTGTTTTTCACTTTCAGTATAACAGTCAATAAATTATTACATGAGATATTCAACACTATTATAAAACAGGCTTTGTGTTAGATGATTTTGCCCAGCTGTAGGCTAATTAGGTGTTCTGAGCATGTTTAAGGCAGTCTGGGCTAAGCTGTGATGTTTGGTCGGTTAGGTATACAAAATGCCTTTTGACAAGATATTATTGCTTTATGATGGGCTTATAGGGAGGTAACCCCATTGTAGGGCTTCCTTGGTGGCTCAGTGGTAAAGAATCCACCTGCCAATGCAGGAGATGTGAGTTCTATCCCTGGGTCGGGAAGATCCCCTGGAGAAGGAAATGGCAACACACTCCAGCATTCTTGCCTGGAGAATCCCATGAACACAGGAGCCTTGCTGGCTACAGTCCATGGGGTCACAAAAGAGTCAGACATAAGCTGAGCGCTAAAGAATTGATGCTTTTGAACTGTGGTGTTGGAGAAGACTCTTGAGAGTCCCTTGGACTGCAAGGAGATCCAACCAGTCCATTCTAAAGGAGATCAGCCCTGGGTGTTCTTTGGAAGGAATGATGATAAAGCTGAAACTCCAGTACTTTGGCCACCTCATGTGAAGAGCTGACTCATTGGAAAAGACTCTGATGCTGGGAGGGATTGGGGGCAGGAGGAAAAGGGGACAACAGAGGATGAGATGGCTGGATGGCATCACTGACTCAATGGACATGAGTTTGAGTGAACTCCAGGAGTTGGTGATGGACAGGGAGGCCTGGCGTGCTGCAATTCATGGGGTTGCAAAGACATGACTGAGCGACTGAACTGAACTGAAACAACAAGAAACAAAATCCCATTATAATTTGCAAGGCCTAAAAGGGACAAGGTTTATCTTTTAGTGCATAGTATGGATCCCAAGGTTCATAGGCAATAGTCACTATCATTAACTCAGTGAGAATAAAGCTGAACTCTTCAGTCATTGTTTTTCTCCCAAGTCTGCTGTTGATTCTTCTGTTTTATTAACTCCAACACTACCATCCACAAAGTTGCCTGAGCCCTCGAACTGGGTATCATCAGAGATGTATCTTCCTCATGCAACTCATCCAGTCTTTAATTCCACTTCTTTACTATTTCTTTAAGTGGTCGCTCCCGTCATGATTCCAGCTGCTTCCAGAAAATGACACTATCAGGTATCTCATTGTTCTTTCTTTCAAACCTAACTTAATCTGTATCTTTACATATCTTTTCTTCCCCCTAATCTATCTTCAGTTCAGTTCAGTCGCTCAGTGGTGTCCAACTCTTTGCGACCCCATGAATCGCAGCACGCCAGGCCTCCCTGTCCATCACCATCTCCCAGAGTTCACTCAGACTCACGTCCATCGAGTTGGTGATGCCATCCAGCCATCTCATCCTCTGTCGTCCCCTTCTCCTCCTGCCCCCAATCCCTCCCAGCATCAGAGTCTTTTCCAATGAGTCAACTCTTCGCATGAGGTGGCCAGAGTACTGGAGTTTAAGCTTTAGCATCAGTCCTTCCAAAGAATGCCCAGGGCTGATCTCCTTTAGAATGGACTGGTTGGATCTCCTTGCAGTCCAAGGGACTCTCAAGAGTCTTCTCCAACACCACAGTTCAAAAGCATCAATTCTTTGGTGCTCAGCTTTCTTTATAGTCCAACTCTCACATCCATAGATGACCACAGGAAAAATCATACCCTTGACTAGACGGATCTTTGTTGGCAAAGTAATGTCTCTGCTTTTGAATATGCTATCTAGGTTGGTCATCACTTTTCTTCCAAGGAGTAAGTGTCTTTTAATTTCATGGCTGCAGTTACCATCTGCAGTGATTTTGGAGCCCCCCAAAAATAAAGTCTGACACTGTTTCCACTGTTTCCCTATCTATTTCCCATGAAGTGATGGGACCAGATGCCATGATCTTGGTTTTCTGAATGTTGAGCTGTAAGCTAACTTTTTCACTCCCCTCTTTCACTTTCATCAAGAGGCTTTTGAGTTCCTCTTCACTTTCTGCCATAAGGGTGCTGTCATCTGCATATCTGAGGTTATTGATATTTCTCTGGGCAATCTTGATTCCAGCTTGTGCTTCCTACTGAAGCAATTTACGACTCTCATCTCTTCTTTTTGTTCTTGTTTAGTTGTTTAGTCATGTGCAACTCCTTTCTGACTTCTTGGACTGGAGTCTGCCAGGCTCCTCTGTCCATGGAATTTCCTAGGCAAGAATACTGGAGTGGGTTGACATTTCCTTCTCCCAGGGGTCTTCCTGACCCAGGGATTGAACCTGTGTCTCCTGCTTGGCAGGTGGATTCTTTATCACTGAGCCACCCTGAAAGACCCTCATCTCTACTAGAAAATTCTTAATTATCTTTTGTTGGCTTAATATTTTTTGGCCACCTCTTTTCTGTTAGCTCTATACTGAGCCTATAAACACGTTCACATTTCCTCATCCCTAAAACAAAGACTTCTCCCTCTAACCTCTATCATATCTCTCATTTCCCTTGCCCTTCTAACCACCACCATATCTCTCATTTCCCTTCATAACCGGTTTGCTTACATACACTGTATACATTTGATGTCTATACCTCTTGACTTACATACATTGTTTACCACCTAATTCTCTAAAATCTGGCTTCTAATCCTATTAGGCTGAGCACTGAAGAATTGATGCCTTCAAACTGTGGTAGTGGAGAAGACTCTTGAGAGTCCCTTGGACAGCAAGGAGAACAAACCAGTCAATCCTAAAAGAAATCAACCCTGAATTTTCGTTGAATGGACTGATGCTGAAGCAGAAGCTCCAATACTTTGGCCACCTGATGGGAAGAGCTGACTCATTAGAAAAGACCCTGATGCTGGGAAGATCAAAGGCAAGAGACAGGGACGACAGAGGATGAGGTGGTTGGATGGCATCAGCAACTCAATGGACATGAGTTTCAGTGGACTCTGGGAGATGGTGCAGGACAGAAAAGCCTGGGGTGCTGCAGTCCATGGGGTTGCAAAGAGTCAGACACGACTGAGCAACTGAACAACAGCAATACTATTACTTAGTAGAAGTTGCTTTCCTAGCAGACCTGGACTTTGGCTTTGCCCATAGACTAGAGGTAGATTTTATCTAATGCACAAATTAAAAGGAATGGGGTTCCCAAATTTAAAATGTATATGCCATTTTCATTAGTTGAGGCAGATAAATAGTTCAATGAAGTCACAGCAAACTCAAAAGCTAAGACGTATTGAAACACCCAGTTTTAGCTAGGATGGAGGAGCATGTATCAGAGTGACTTTTCCCACCTTGGGTTGGGGAGTAGGGTACAATAGAATATATAAATACTTACAAATATGTAAGTATTACATATATATATATATATATATATACACACACACACACATACATATATATAAATATGTTGTTGTTGTTCAGTCACCCAGTCGTATCTGACTCTTTGAGACCCTATGGACTGCAGCACACCAGGACAAAAAGATATAAATATAGAAAAATACCAAAACAACTCTTGGAAGAACTAATGAGTAACCTAAGCAGGCAGGATTTGAATCTATCATTCTTAAGGAGAGAGAAGCACATGAAATGAGCTCCATATTCATCCTGGGATTTCTTTCCAAATCAAGTGCTAGAGAATAATCAGGGTTTCCCAGGTGGCACTAGTGGTAAAGAACCCGCCTGCCAATGCAGGAGACATACAAGATGCGGTTTCGATCCCTGAGTACAAAAGATCCTCTGGAGGAGGGCATGACCACCCAGTCCAGTATTCTTGCCTGGACAATCCCATGGACAGAGGAGCCTGGCGGGCTACAGTCCATAAGGTCGCAAAAAGCTGGACACAACTGAAGCGACTTAGCATGCGCATATGCTTATGCCAATAAAAAATTTCTAAGGAAAGAATATTACTGTATATGTTGAGAAAATAAAGTATTGATTCAAAAGGAAAAACAAGCTTACTTCTTTTGTTAGATTTACCTACATATTTCATTTATTTTGGTGCTGTTATAAGTGAAATTACATTCTTAATTTTATTTTGGAATTATTAATTTCTAGTGCAGTTACAATTGATTTTGTACCCTACAATTCTGACAAATTCACTTATTAATTATAATTTTTTGTGTGGGCTCTTTCGAATTTTCTATGTACAAGATCAAGCCATCTGCAAACAGATTTAGAGTTACTTTTTCCTTTCACATGTTGTTGGCTTTATTTCTTTTTCTTGTCTAATTGCTCCAGTAAGAACTTCAAATGTAATGTTGAGGAGAAGTGGGGAGAGTGGACATTTTTGTCTTGTTCCCAATTTTAGAGAGAAAGCTTTCAGTCTTTCACTTTTAAGTATCATATTAGTTGCAGGGTTTTTTTATAAATGTCAATTAATCAGGTTGACGAATACCTCTTCTAGTCCTAGTTTGTTGATTGTTTTTAAGAGAAAAAAGTGTTATATTTTCTCAAATGCTTTTTTTCATTTTTTGAGATGAACACTTGAGTTTTGTCCATTATTCCACTAATAGGTACATTACATATATTGATTTTCATATGTTAAACCAACCTTGTGTTTCCAGGGTAAATCTCACATGGTCATTATTGTATAATCCATTTTACTTGCTTCTGGGAAAAGTTTACTACTATTTTGCTACTTATCTTTATATAAGGTATATTGGTCTGTCATTTTCATTTCTTGTGAAGTCTTTGAGTAATAGTGGCCTCATAAAATGAGCAAGGAGGCGTTCACACTCTCTTTTTTTTTTTTTTTTTTTTTTTTGGTAGGGGGAAGAATTTGCAAGGTATTAGCATTCTTTAAACAATTGCTAAAATTCACAAGTTAAGCCATCTGGACCATAACTCTTCCTTGTGGGAAGTTTTACTACTACTGCTGCTGCTGCTGCTAAGTCGCTTCAGTCGTGTCCAATTCTGTGCAACCCCATAGACGGCAGCCCACCAAGACCCACCTTCCCTGGGATTCTCCAGGCAAGAGTACTGGAGTGGGTTGCCATTGCCTTCTCTGACTACTATTACTACTACTACTCATTTAATTGCTTGTTATAGGTCTATTCAGGTTTTCTGTTTCTCATTGAATCAGTTTAAGTAGCTTGTGTTTTTCCGGAATGTGTCCTTTTCATCTAGTTTATCTAATTTGTTGGCATACAATTATACATAGCATTCCCTTATAATCCTTTTTATTTCCATGGGCAGTACTAATATGCCCTCTTTCATTTGTAATTTGACCCATGTATTTTAATCCCTTTAAACAAGGGAGCATAATAAAGACTAATAATAACTGAAAGCTCTGACCCTTAAGGTTGTAAAGAAAATCACTCAGAAGGAAAGTTGTTTGCTCATTTCCGACACACAAGTATGGGTAGAAGAGAGTAAAGAAGCAGGAGGCGAAGAGGTATAAGAGGAGGAAGCCAAACAACACTCGGAACAACAGTGCAGCCCTGGGCTAGGGTCCTGGTTCCACCACGGGGGACACACGTAACAGAATCTTTGAGCTCTTTATAGAACTAAAACCTCCAACAAAAGGAAGACGTTAGCATTCTTCATTCCAGAGAAGACCACCTGAGGTTAGATTAAAAGAACCGGAGAAGCTCAGCAAGAGACTACCAGGTCTAGGCTCTGCTTATACCCCCTGATCCTTTTCCCAGCATCCTTGCCCTTGAACCGTTGCTATAAAACTGCACCAAATTCTCCCAAATTGGGGAAACACAGTTTTTGAAGGATAAGCGCAAATTCTGTCTCTGAATTCAATCCAGCACTGGTGCAATGAGGCTAAGCTTTTGGCTTTGCCAACTGTGAATTATGCTGTACGTGCTCATTCCAGTCTGACTCTTTGCAAACACGTGGACTGTACCCACCAAGCTCCTCTGTCCATGGAATTGTCCAGGTAAGAATACTGGAGTGAGTTGCTGTTTCCCACTCCAGGGGAATCTTCCCAGCCCAGGGATGGAACCCATGTCTCTGGTCTCCTGCATTGACAGTTGGATTCTTTACCACTGGTGCCATCTGGAAAGTCCTAGTATACTGTATACAACCGGTGAAGAATTGTCTCAGTCCATGAGTATGCCATTCGTTCAGTCATCTATTCAAAAAACATTAATTGAGCATTTGCTAGGTTCCTAGGGAAACAGAACACTAGGCTCCGGGAGATAACAAATGACTTCTGTTACTGCTCTGAAAGATTTTAGAGGCTATGAGGGTAAAAAAGAAATGTTACAACTTTTAAGTTCAATAAAATATTTTAGATCCTATCAAAACTATTCCAATTATCTTCACAACCCCACTATCTCAAAATCCAAGGGATGGGCCTGGTGGTCTCTGCCTAGCTTTCCCAACAAAGCAGAGAAATTGGACAAAAATAATGAAAGTTTCACGAGGTAGCTTCTAAAGGCAGGGAGTAGTTTTGCTTAGCCTGGACATTTGAAGCAGGCTATCTAAGGTGGTAATTATTTTAAATAGTGGCTTTCACATTACTTACAGTGTGCTTGTTCATTTTTCCTCCTTTCTCACCCAAATCCTTACTTTCACTTTAATGTCTGGACTGTGTGGGGACAACTCAGGTAAAGATTGTGAACGAACTTAAGGTTGAACAAAATGAAAGTTCTGCTTTATGGGAGCTCACGTTGTAGGACAGTTTAGTCAGGGGTGATAATTCAAAATAACCATCAGCTCTGAGGGCATCAACATATTCGCAGCCTGATCGCCGCTTCCGAATCACCAGGGTAGCCAGAAGAAGCAGGCTTGAGGTGGGGCCGATGGGCGGGCGCCAGGATGGAAGGCGGGGCTCATTCTGGGAGTCCCTGGAGGTAGCCAATGGCCACCTGGGAGACGGAGCTTTTGAAACCGACTGGCATGGAATCTGACCAATCAGAAGCTAATCTGGATAAACAGCCGAAGTGGTACCAGTAGAGTTTTGGCGCAGTTTGATAGGAGGTGCGGGTTGAAGAGCGATAGCTCAGAAAACCTGCTATTTGCTGATCTGTGAGAAAAGGTTTCAGTTTTTAAATAACTGGTTCAGCCATATTACCACATATGCCCGATAGTAGCACAGAAATAGTGCCTTTTTTTGTCTGCCAAGAGCATCACTTCCTCCTGAGAAAGTTTTTTTTTGTTGTTTTTTTTAAATTATGTAATTCATACAGGAGCTGCTGTTTACTTACAGACAGTGTTTGGTCTGAGGGTTGATAAGGGCCACAGGTTTCTGGGAATGTTATTCATCTTCATTACCTAGCTCAGTGTCTGGCATACAATTAGGCACTCAGGAATTGTTTAAAAATAAGTGTACACAAGCCGTTAACTGTTGCTTTCTTTGATCTCACGTGTGAAGTCTCTAACCTTCTGACTCTGCCTTAATGAAAAGTCCCATTCTGTTTTAGCAGCTTAATTTAGATAGGTGCTTTATTTCGGTTTTTGGATACAAAATGCTGTTAGTTCTGATATTCAAATTTCTGTTTACGTCCCCCCTACCCTCCAGTACAACCTTTACAAGTTCCAAGATTCTTGAATTTGACCCATTTCATAGTGTGGTCGGGCTTCCGGCATAGATCAGTCAGTAAAGAGTCTGACTGCAATACAGGAGACCTGCGTTCGATCCCTGGGTTGGGAAGATCCCCTGGAGAAGGAAATGGCAACCCACTCTGGTATTCTTGCCTGAAGAATCCCATGGACAGAGGAGCCTGGGAGGTTACAGTCTATAGGGTCGCAAGAGTCGGACACGACTAGCAACTAAGCACAGGCGAATAATGTTGTCAGGTTTCAAGCAGACATATGGTCTTGGGCAGAGCCTAGATCCAGGAACTAGAAAGAGGCTGGAATTCCTGCTCCAAATTTGCTTCTCTATGCATTCTTCTCTTTTTGCTTCTCTCATCAACATAGCCTTACCCTTAATTAAAATATTGGTATTATCAATTTCCCATTACTGGAATTGTTCCAGCAGAGGCTGACTGACAATGACCATTTGACACCATGGTAGAAGACATATCCTTGTTGAGTGGGAGGAAGGGAAGTTAGGTCAGGTTACATCTTTGAGCTATTTTAAATATAAGATATTATGATTTTGCCAACCTAGGCTCCCATATACCCAAGGATTGCCTTCCATTTCACTTTCTCACTGTGCTAAATAGCACCATCAGTTTGTCTTGTCTATATGCCTGTCCATTTTTGTGTGGAGTCAATCATTAGGTCTTCCTCCCAAAATCCTCTCAAGAAATAAGTTTTCTCCTAGTAGCTGTAGAGTTGTAGAAAAGGTAACAAAACGTGAGCTCCTTAACCTATGGTTAAATGTTAAGACGGAATCATATCAGGATTAGGAGGATAGGTTTTGGAGTTCAACAGCTCAAATCCTAGTCCCATTACTACTAGCTGTGTCATTGTGGAAAAATTACTCTCTGACGTTTTTTCTTTAACTACAAAGTGGGGACCTACACTTTCTCGGTATATAATCACAAATATCCTTAGAGGCAGATAATATTCTCATATTAGAGATGGGGGCACCAAAGGAAAAAGCGATGGTAACATTTATTCAGGTGGAGTTGTCTAGAGGTTTCTCCAACAGGGAGTAAATGAAGAGTTACTGGAAGTTTTGCAAGACTGTCCTGCTACCTATAATGATAGATCGCAGCTTTCAGCAGGGTGACTGATCTAGATAATTTCTGAGATCCTGTAATATGATCACTTACTCACATATGCAATTAATATTTTTTTCCAGAATCTGTTTAAGGACCTGGGCATACAGCATACACAAGCAAAAAAAAAAAAAAAAAAACCCATACAATACACACACATACACACACAGAACTCTGCCTAAAAATATAAAAGTACAGAAAATAATTTGTGCTGGATATACAACATATAAAACAAAAAAATAAATATGAAAATATATCATCTGATTGTCAGGTTTTTCATATACCCTTCATCTAAGCACCCAATAACTCCTGCCCTCCTTCCCAGCCCTCTCCCCCAACTTAAAGTATCAGAAACTAGAAAATTCTATTTCAGTTTGTATGCCACGCCCTCTCACGGGTCAAGGCTTATTCAAAGCTGGAAATCCAGAAAAGTGGCCCGTGCCTTGGGAGTTTCTGAAGGTGTAAGGAGAGATCACGGAACTAGTGTTCCGGTAGTTGTGGTTCCCGATGGGAAGCCAATTCTGGGGACCGGTAGTGGAGAGCGCTGGAGCTTGTTTCCGGCCACCTCAGCGGGAAGCGGAGACGCGAGTAGCTGGGTCTTCGGCAGCTGAGGTAGAGGTTTAACTGTTGTTCCGGCGGAGCAAGTCAAGACACATCTACGGCCGTCTGGGCCAGTGCTGGGTCTCCGTAGCCTGTAAAGATGGTGTTGCTCACGATGATCGCCCGAGTGGCGGACGGGCTCCCGTTGGCCGCCTCGATGCAGGAGGACGAACAGGTGAGCTGGTAGATCTTAGGACCCCAAGGTCCTGCGAGAGCGCTATGCTGTCCGCCCCGGATTCCTTGTTAGGACGTGGGAGACCCCTGAGTCTTCCCAGGCGTTTCTGACTCCTCTGAAGTGCGTTTTCTCTTTTGACAGGGGAGAAGACTACCTGGAGAAAACTAACCTTTGCTGAAGGCGGGGGTAGATTTTTATGTTACCTATTTCTTATTAGAAAAACACTCCGGAGAAGGGATAGGTTTGGCTAATTGTGATCATCCAGTGTTCTGTAATTCTTTATAGACTCTGCTAAAATCCAGGGTTTCT
Organism: Capra hircus; assembly: GCF_001704415.2. Classification (NCBI taxonomy): domain Eukaryota; kingdom Metazoa; phylum Chordata; class Mammalia; order Artiodactyla; family Bovidae; genus Capra; species Capra hircus. The sequence goes on along the minus strand of NC_030810.1, from coordinate 97,468,723 downwards.
AATTTTTTTGCTGTTAATAAGGCTGACAGGTCCTGGGGAAAATCAGCTCCTAGTTCTTTAACTTCTTTCTGTAGCACCTGATCCTTGACCCAGCTTGCTGACATCTATTGAAAGCAGATGAGGTAATATTGCCGCATATATGTACCTGTTTGAAGTTCAGTATAGTACTTTCTTTCCCAGTTATGTCCAATTCCCACCTCCTTCAGTGAGCCTTACTAAATTCTTACTGTTGCAGTTATGACCCGTGTGTTATATTTCTATAATGCCTTGTACTTTTGCCTTTGTCTTTCAATAAATTAAATTTCCTAGCAGGCAGATGACGTCTTAGTCATTTTTGTATTTCCCATAGCTTTTACAATAGCAGTTTTAGTATAATAGGTGCTCAAAAATGTGTTGCATTGATTAAAACAAACAAAAAAAAGTCCCAGAAAAAAGCCCTAGATAGCTTCACAGGAAGAGGCTTTGTGCCTTAAAATCACAAGGCAAATTTCTGGTGTGAGTCCAGTTCCTGGAATAAGGTTGGGGAATTCTGGAAGAAAGGAGGCTGAGAATGAAATTTATATAATTTATTTAAATTTGTTTAAAGTGATCAACTTTCTTTTACTTTCTTATGCAAGTAATTTAAAAAACTTTCAAGGCCTAAAAAATGTTGAGTGCTAGAAAAAAAATATTTTGCACATTTTTTAACCTTTCATTCATATATTCATGAAAAAAAACAACTCTCATTAAGCACATCAGGTGTGCCAAGCATGGTGTTCATGCAGGGGCTTAGGGAACATAGTCCCTACTTTCTTGGAGCTTACAGTTTAGTGGAGAAGCCAGATCACTAACAGATAACTGTAATGTAGATAATTGCTGTAGAAGAGGAAGAAGTTTCTGTGATTGAACATGGAAAAGATATCTAAATTGATTTTCGGACATCAGGAAAATCTTCCGCAAAGGAATGACATCCAAGCCAATATTAGTGTCTCCTAATTGAGAAAGCTTCTATTTGGTTATATGCCCTTTTAGGTTTGATTTGCAAATATGTTTACTTTAACTTTTATGAGAACAATGATACAGATTGTGAAGTTGTTGTGTTGCTTAGTAGGTTATGCTGAGTGAAATATTTTCTATTCACTACACAAAACAATGTCTAAGCTGATATAAAATCTGAAAAATATAGCATGCCCTGAACTTTGAATTGTGAAGTATTTTTCTCTTCTCCAGCATTAAACATTTTCTTGGACTATGCAGAAGGAGTGAAATTATTAAAATGAATGCAGAACATGATTTGAAACAAAGGAGATAGTGTAAGGAAATTTTCCTTGAAGGATATGTAGTTTGACTAAGAAATAGTTTTTGCAAGGCAACCGAAATCTGGTCAGTTTTCCAACTATTGCTTTGAATTCCAGTGTGGGCAAAGAATATAAAGTAGATCTGAAAGTCTGAATATCAGTAGGCCCTTATTCTTTGCCTTGACACTTTATTGAAAAAATTAGTTGGTTATACTGTGTGTTTCTTAATTCCAAATTAGGTATCAGTCTACCAAGATGGGTTCCTTTGTTTAATTGAAAAGGAAAGATATTTTACACAAAAATATCTTTATGATTATAATTCTGTAGTGATTTCCTTTAGCAGTTTTGACTTTGAATGATAACGTCCTTTCTAAACTTTTAACATCTGCAAAAATATAAATCTTTGACTTATTTTTTACTATTAAAATAGAGCACTGTATATTTAGAGAGAGTGCCTATGCATGCATGCTGAGTAGCTTCAGTTGTGTCCAACTCTTTGTGACCCTATGGACTGTAGCCTTTCACTCTCCTCTGTCCATGGGATTCTCTAGGCAAGAATACTAGAATGGATTGCTATGCCCTATTCCAGGGAAATCTTTCTGACCTAGGGATTGAACTTGTGTCTCTTATGTCTCCTGCATTGGTGGGTGGGTTCCTTAGCACTAGCACCACATGGGAAGCCCATAGAGTGCCTGCTATATACCAACCATTCCACTAAGTCTGTTTAATGCATGATTTCATTTAGTCTTCATACAAGCTATTGTTGTTTAGTTGCTAAGTCGTGTCTGATTGTTTGTGACCCCATGGACTGTAGCCTGCCAGGTTCCTCTGTCCATGGGATTTGCCCAGCAAGAGTACTGCAGTGGATTGCCATTTCCTCCTCTAGAGAGTCTCCCTGACCCAGGGATCGAATCCATGTCCCCTGCATTGGCAGGCAGATTCTATATTGCTGAGCCACCAGGGAAGCCCTTATATCAACTGCTAGGATGGGTACTTTTATTATCTACATTTATAGATAAGGAAGCGCTGAGGCTAAGAGAAGAAAAGTCTCTTTAAGTCACACAGCAAAAATAGTACAACGGAATTTTTCACCAGGATTCCTTCCTTACCCTTCCCCTCCCTTCTTCCCTCCATCCTTTTTGCCCCTTCCTTTCTTCCTTATTAACCTACAACCACTGTGTTAGTTCCAGGTGCCTAACATAGTGATTTGATACTTCTGTCATCAGGGTTTTTTAACTGGCACATTTGACATTTTGGAATGGATAATTCTTTGTTGCGGGAAAACTGTCCTATGCATTGGTGGATGTCTAGCTGTATCCTTGGCCTCTGCACCTTATATACCAATAGCACGACCACCACCCTCCCTCCAGTTTGACAACCAAAAATATTTCCTGACATTGTTGCATGTCATCTTTGGGGAGGATAGGCAAAGTCACCCTTGGTTGAGAACCACTGTTTTGGTTTTTAAAAGAAATTTTTAATTGAGGTATAGTTGATTCACAGTGTATAAGTTTCAGGTGTAAAGCATAGTGATTCACAGTTTTTAAAGGTTAGACTCCATTAGTAGTTATTGTAAAATATTGGCTATATTCTTTAAGCTGTACAGTATACTCTTGTAGCTGCTTATTTACTTTATACATAAGTAGTTTGTACCTGTTAATCCTCTACCCCTAGTGTGCCCTTCTTCCTTCCCTCTCCTCACTGCTAACCACTAGTTTGTTCCTTTTAATCCATATCTGTCTGATTCTACACTGGAGCCTTAGTACCTAACTGTTACACTTTACTGCTTTGTTCTAAGATATTTTAATAATGTGTTTACTTCTTGGGAGTCTGGAAATTACTTTTTAAGAAATGGATATCTTGATCAAATAGTTTTATAGTTAAGTATCTTAATTGTCCAGGCCAAATAAATATATTCTTTCAGTTATTTACATTGATAATAGATGCTGTATTTTAGGTAGTTGCTCCATGCTAGTCCCTATACAAACTGTCTTGTTAGTGTAGATGAACAGTTATTCAAGTAATACAATAGAGCTTTTTTTTTTTAAGATACAGAATACCTTATGCACTGTTTTCTCTATGCTTTAGCTAGAAATACAAGCCTAAGGTAGAGAGATGAACTTTTCCAAACTACACTAAGTGATACTCTGTTTCTTCCTTTGTGATGTATTTCTCCTTTTCAGATGTTTGCAGTTTCTTTGCCTTTCTGTTCTACCTCAAAATACACCCTATTGTCTTCTTTCATTACGTCTCAGCTCTGTGGACTTGAAGACAGTGTAGATGTAACTGAGTACAGAGCAGGGAACTCCAAGAGGCAGATGGTCTGTTGTACTGTTAAATTGCCACACTCCCCCAGTCACTGAGGGTTGATTAATCATCTTATTGTTATTGCTGTTAGAGAAAGATGGTTGGTTCTTGGTGATGCTGGCCTTTGATCAGTAGAGCTTAACAGGGATTTAAAAATGATAAGGGCTTAGCTAAACATTATTGTAAAGACAAAAGATGGCATTTGATACAACTACAGCAGTCATAAAGTGAAAGTCACTCAGTTGTGTGTGACTGTTTGCGACCCCGTGGTCTGTAGCCCATCAGGTTCTTCTGTCCATGGAATTCTCCAGGCAAGAATAGTTGGAGTGGGTTGCCATTACCTTCTCCAGGGGATCTTCCCGACCCAGGGATTGAACTTGGGTCTCTTGCATTGCAGGCAGATTCTTTACCATCTGAGCCATCAGGTAAGCCCGCCAGCAGTCCTAGGTAACAGCAATAAAAAGGATTGTGGTTGTGTGGCAGCTTACTGCCCTGTGCCTGCTATATTTTATGTACAGAACCGCATCCTAAATACACTAATGATCTCAAGTTAGCTTCAGAATTTGTGAATACTTCCACATCCACTTAATTATTGGATTGCTAACAGCTGTCTTTCCTTTACACTGTGTACAGGTTTCATCAGGTCTGTTTTAGACAAAGTAGAAAACAGAATTAGGACATCTAATTAACTATTTTTAGATAGGCTAGCTGACTGTGGGCCCTTTGTGACTATAATCTTAAAAGCAAACCAAGGCTTTATCTCTAAAGCCATGATTATGTTGTTATGTGAGATCTATCAATAGTTCAGAGCTGCCATGTAGTCTTGAGCATTTCCCATGAATTAGATTTGATATTAAATAGAAAGATACCACTTGGAATGTCACTCGACCATCACAGAAGCAATTTTAACTGTAGAGGTTGTATAGCACGCATAGGAGTAGGAACTTCAAGGGTAGACTGCCTGGGCACAAATCCTAGCCCCTCCCTTACTGGCCCCAAGTGCAGATATGCAACAAGTAGACATTGATGAATGAATAATTTTCTCACTATAAAGTTAATTTGTGACTGTTGTAGAAAATTCAGTAAATACAAAAGGACCAAGAAGTTAATGGTGTTTGTTTTTTTTTTACTAAAGTAGTGGTAAAATTAAGTAATCCCTACTTAAATTATACCCACTTGGTATCTAACCTTAATCTTTGCGTATGTGTTTAAAATTAAATAATGGGTAATAACTGTAAGACTGTTCCACCTAATTTTTTCACATAGTGTATAATGAATGTCTGCTCATATCATTAAATATTACACATCATTTTGATGGTTCTGTAGTATTCCATTATGTAAATATATTCCATATGTTATGTCACCCATCCCCTATCCTGTTATTGAACATGTTTTTTGTTTTTATATGTTGTTGTAGTTGTTTGCTTAACACATATATGATGTTTATGTATACTTTCAAAGATGTAGAATTGTTAGATAAAACACTGTACAAAATTTCATAATTTCTAATACATATTGTCAGAATGACTACCGGAAAGATTGTGCCAGCATCGTTTCCCAGGAATGGCGATGCTGACTGAAGCAGCAGTGTAAAATGTTGGTTGGCATGTCATAATTCCTATGCAGATATGTCCCCAGTATTGTACATTGGCATCATTGCCTTGTTCCTTGTAAATTCCTGAAATCGTAGCATGCTTTTGGCCACAGTCTCTGTGTTTCTCTCAGATTGCAGTAATGTTTATGATGCCTCTTATAAAGTCAAAGGATTTGTACCAATCTTCATTTGACCAACAGTTTTTTGCCATTTTTTAAAAATTGAAGTGTAGTTGGTTTATAATATTATGTTAGTTTCACACTTAGAATATAGTGCTTCAGTATCTTTATAGATTATACTTCATTTTAAGTTGTTATAAAATACTATTATTCCCTGTGCTGCACAATATATCCATGTATCTTATTTATTTTATACATAGTAGTTGTATGTCTTAATCGCCCCTACCCCTGTCTTGCCCTTCTTCCTTTCCTTCTCCCTAATGGTAGCCACTAGTTTGTTCTCTGTATCTGTGAGTCTGTTTCTGATTTGTTATATTCTTTTTAGATTCCACATATAAGGGATAACATACAGTATTTGTCTTTCTCTCTCTGACTTATTTCACTAGGCATAATACCCTCTCTGTCCATCCATGTTGTTGCAAATGGTGGCATTTCATTTGCCATTTATTTATTTAACCGTTTCCTTTAAAGGGCTCCCCTGCCTTCAGCTGTCAGAAAACTTACATTTAGCTTTTATGGTTGTAGTTATTTTACTGATACTAATATCTGAGTCCTGCCTCCAAAACACTGATTTAATTGGGTTTGGGGTGCAGATTGAGCAGGAATAGTGTTTTTTAAGATCCCCAGGTGATTCTAGTGTGAAGCCAAAGTTGAAAATCATTGATCTGTGTTGGTATTATTTCTTGGTGCTTTAATAGCTAAGGTTTGATCCCTGGGTCAGTAAGATCCCTTGGAGAAGGGCATGGCAACCCACTCTAGTATTCTTGCCTGGAGAATCCCATGGACAGAGGAGCCTTGTGGGCTACAGTCCATGGGGTCACAAAGAGTTGGACATAACTGAGCAACTAACACACTTTTAGTAGCCTCTGCAGCTTTATTTGCATCCCTCGTATCTATTATCTTCCCTGGTGGCTCAGAGGTTAAAGCATCTGCCTCCAATGCGGGAGACCCGGGTTCCATCCCTGGGTTGGGAAGATCCCCTGGAAAAGGAAATGGCAACCCACTCCAGTATTCTTGCCTGGAGAATCCCTTGGACGGAGGAGCCTGGTAGGCTACAGTCCACAGGGTTGCGAAGAGTCAGACACGACTGATGCCACATAACAACATTGCTTAAGCAAACAGATTGCCTCTGCCACTCAAATTTAGGAACATAAGATATTGGCATTAGTTCAAAGCATGTGATGGTATTCACTCTCCCTAACTGGCTGGCCAGTCATGAGAAAAGCAATATATATATTAGCATTATTGTCTAATACGATAATGTTACTGTATATTATACTCTTAATTATTACAAAGTGTTATTAATATATAACAATATATATGGTAATGTAGGAGTATTTCTCAAGCAAACAGCCTTATAATAAGTCATTGCCATAAAAACAGTTAAACTACAAATCAATACTTCTAATGGTCTCTGCTTGACTCCCCTGGTTCACCTCATAATTATTTATTTCCTTATTTATATTGAAATTTCCAGCTCACCATTTATTTTATTTTATTTTGAGTTATGATTGACATATACCATTATATTAGTTTCAGATGTATAATACGATTCAGTATTTGTAGATACCGTGAAATCACCACAGTAAGTCTAGTTACCCTCCATCATGAAAAAATAGTTATGAAAATGTTTATTCTTTTTTTTCTGGTGATGCAGACATATGTTTTACTCTCTCAGCAACTTTCAAATACGTAATCCCGTATTATTAACTACAGTCCCCATGCTGAACATTGTATCCCCATGACCTATTTTATGATTGGAAGTTTGTGCGTTTTGATTCCCTTTACCCGTTTGGCCTACCGCCCCACCCACCTCCTCTCTGGCAGTCACCAGTCCATTCTCTGTCTATTAGCTTGGGTTTTGAGCAAGATTCCACTCTTTTTTAATGGCTGAATACTATCCCACTGTGTATATATACTGCATCTTTTTTATCCTTTCATCTATTGAACACTTATTATAGGTTATTTTCATATCTTGGCTGTTGTAAATAATGCTGCAGTGAGCATAGCTTAGGGTGCATATATCTTCTTAATGTAGTGTTTAATTTTCTTCAGATAAATACCTAGAAGTTGAATTGCCGGATCATGCAGTAGTTCTGTTTTTAATTTTTTTGAGGGAACCCCCCATACTTTTTCCATTTGGGCTGCACCAATTTACATTCCTTCCAACAGTGCACAAGGGTTCCCTTTTCTCCACACCCTCACCAACGCTTGTTATATCTTGTCCTTTTGATAATAGTCATTTTAACAGGATGAGGTGATACCTCAGTGTGCATTTCTAGTTCACTATTCTAAATATAGCTTAAAATCCTATATTTCTACATTTGTTTATCTGCCAGTTACATAATTTTATCTTTGCTTCCTTGTTTCTATCCTCAGTTCAGTGGATCGCTGTGATCCACTAAGTTTTACTTTGTACTCTCTCATAGTTAGGCCTTAGGTCCAATCCCTGGGAGAACCCGGTATACTTTTCTATTTAAACATTTAGTTATTAAGCATCTACCAAGGAGAGACTGTGTTATATCTTTCAATTCAGAATAAATAATCTAAAATAAAATAATTCCTTCCCATCACACGGCAGAAGTTGTTTATTTTCCCCAGTATGTAGATGAATAAAGTATATTTGTTTCTCACTCTTCATGTACTTCTTTTCCATTTTTGCTACTAGGTTATTCAGGTATGATTTTCTCCTTTTGAAATGACTCTGCTATTTCCCCCAGTAGACTTTTTCCTCTCTTTAAAAAAAAAGAAAATTGTGAAATCATTTAGAAATTGTTTGGGGAAATATTGCCTGTAATTCTGTCATCCAAATGTTACTATTTTCATTTTTTTATGAACATACCCTTGCTATCCAGACATTTGCATTCCAAACTTGGAAACCAAATAGATTTATTTAGTAAAGGATATCTTGACTTTCTAATCTTCATCCTTACTCTTACTTGTTTTTACCTAGTTGCAGTTACAGTGTTCATAGTAATTTACAGTGATGGGTGCACACATTTAGTTTTGCTTATACATCAAATACTGTAACACTTTATGGAAGATTTTGCATGATATTTCAGCATAAAAATGAGATTCATTCTGTCTGTCTTTCCAGGACTTTCCTCTGAGTATAGAACATGTTGTGTGATTCTGTGCCAGTAACCATGCAAGTGAAGTGGGTTAGGAGGAGGGCACTGACCTCATAGTGGAAATGGATTCAGCAAGTACCTTAAATGCAGTTGAGGATTATTTTTTTGCTTTTTAGAAAATAACTAATGTGACTTTGTTGAAAAACTCAGGGTTTGGGCTCCCTTTTTTCTCTGAAAGTAGGCCACTTTTATTTTGTTAAATCTTATTAATGTTATTAACCTGTAAATGAAGGGCCTTATTTACATAGCGCCCTCAAAATATGATACTTCTTACCAATTATTACTGTTTTTTTTTTGTGGAACATTCTTAAATGAAGGTGTCTTCTTTCAGTCTGGCCGGGACCTTCAACAGTACCAGAGTCAGGCTAAGCAGCTCTTTCGAAAGTTGAATGAACAGTCCCCTACCAGATGCACCTTGGAAGCTGGTGCCATGACTTTTCAGTGAGTATAATCTTGATTTCTTCGTGATCATTTAAGTATGAAATACAGTAATTACTTGTAATTACACCTGAGAAGAATGGTAACTTTTTTCAAACGAAAAGGTAGCTTTGAAAATAGAGTCACTCTATGGAGGCAACTTTCTTGGCTCTAATTCTGCAAAACTGAAATTTTGGTTTCTGTATTCAGTTTGTGTACAGTAATTCACCCTGTTATCTTGTGTGCAGTAATGCTGTATGTATCATGCAGTAATAGATAACTTTTGCTTTGGGAGCTTCTTAGAGCCAGACACACATAGATTAGTACCCTTGCTTAAACGTTTACTGACACTGTAATCTTGAGCAACTCACATATATTTCACTAGGTCTCAGTTACCTCTATAAAATAGGGAATCATAGTTTTGTTAGGTTTATGAGAGAATCCCTGTATATCACTTAACATTGTGTCTGGCACATAGAGAATAATTCAGTTCAGTCACTCAGTCATGTCCGACTCTTTGCAACCCCATGAATCGCAGCACGCCAGGCCTCCCTGTCCATCACCATCTCCCGGAGTTCACTCAGACTCACGTCCATCGAGTCCGTGATGCCATCCAGCCATCTCATCCTCGGTCGTCCCCTTCTCCTCCTGCCCCCAATCCCTCCCAGCATCAGAGTCTTTTCCAATGAATCAACTCTTCTCATGAGGTGGCCAAAGTACTGGAGTTTCAGCTTCAGCATCATTCCTTCCAAAGAAATCCCAGGGCTGATCTCCTTCAGAATGGACTGGTTGGATCTCCTTGCAGTCCAAGGGACTCTCAAGAGTCTTCTCCAACATCACAGTTCAAAAGCATCAATTCTTCGGCACTCAGCCTTCTTCACAGTCCAACTCTCACATCCATACATGACCACAGGAAAAACCATGGCCTTGACTAGATGGACCTTAGGCGGCAAAGTAATATCTCTGCTTTTGAATATGCTATCTAGGTTGGTCATAACTTTTCTTCCAAGGAGTAAGCGTCTTTTAATTTCATGGCTGCAGTCACCATCTGCAGTGATTTTGGAGCCGCAAAAAATAAAGTCTGAAACTGTTTCCACTTTTTCCCCATCTATTTCCCATGAAGTGATGGGACCGGATGCCATGATCTTCGTTTTCTGAATGTTGAGCTTTAAGCCAACTTTTTCGCTCTCCTCTTTCACTTTATTAAGAAGCTTTTTAGCTCCTCTTCACTTTCTGCCATAAGGGTGATGTCATCTGCATATCTGAGGTTATTGATATTTCTCCCGGCAATTTTGATTCCAGCTTGTGTTTCTTCCAGTCCAGCGTTTCTCATGATGTACTCTGCATAGAAGTTAAATAAGCAGGCTGAAAATATACAGCCTTGATGTACTCCTTTTCCTATTTGGAACCAGTCTGTTGTTCCATGTCCAGTTCTAACTGTTGCTTCCTGACCTGCATACAGATTTCTCAAGAGGCAGGTTAGGTGGTCTGGTATCCCCGTCTCTTTCAGAATTTTCCACAGTTTATTGTGATCCAGAGAGTCAAAGGCTTTGGCATAGTCAATAAAGCAGAAATAGATGTTTTTCGGAACTCTCTTGCTTTTTCCATGATCCAGCGGATGTTGGCAATTTGATCTCTGCTTCCTCTGCCTTTTCTAAAACCAGCTTGAACATCAGGGAGTTCACGGTTCACATATTGCTGAAGCCTGGCTTGGAGAATTTTGAGCATTACTTTACTAGCATGTGAGATGAGTGCAATAGGTATTGTTTATTATTTAGAGAAAAGAAAATTATAAAAGATAATTTAGGAGCATCTAACCAGTGGTTGAAGGGCATGGCAACCCATTCCAATATGCTTGCCTGGGAAATCCCATGGACAGAGGAGCCTGGCAGGATACAATCCATGGGGTTGCAAAGAGTCAGACATGACAGCATCTGTACAACAACAACAAATCAGTGGTTGTAGACAATACAGCTGAGAGAGGGATCAAAGGGACTTTATTGGGTCTCAAATTACCTACAAATAATTGATATTGTGTTTAATTATATGTCAAGTTTGAAGGTGCTAAAACAGGCAGGATTAAAAAAGAAAAAAGAGGACAAGAAGATCAGAGGAAAATAAGAAAGGAAAAGCTAAATAATCCTTAGTATTTTAGGAGCTCAGATACTGAGATAATATAGACCTGGGAAGAACCTATTGTGTTTAACTCGAATAACCAAGCCTCTACTCATCAAGAACAAGCAAACAAGTATACAGAATCAAAACTGAAACAAGACTCTGGCCTATTGGTTAAGAAAATAGTGAACATTAGGTTTTGTAAGTTATTTCAACATTAAATAATGTTCAGTTCAGTTCATTTGCTCAGTGGTGTCCGACTCTTTGTGACCCCATGGACCACAGCACACCAGGCCTCCCTGTCCTTCACCAACTCCCGGAGTTTACCCAAACTGATGTCCATTGAGTCGGTGATGCCATCCAACCATCTCATCCTCTGTCGTCCCCTTCTCGTCCTGCCTTCCGTCTTTCCCAGCATCAAGGTCTTTTCAAATGAGTCAGCTTTCCACATCAGGTGCCCAAAGTATTGGAGTATCAGCTTCAACATCAGTCCTTCTGATGGACACTCAGGACTAATCTCCTTTAGGATGGACTGGTTGGATCTCCTTGCAGTCCAAGGGACTCTCAAGAGTCTTCTCCAACACCACAATTCAAAAGCATCAGTTCTTCGGTGCTCAGCTTTCTTTATAGTCCAACTCTCACATCCATACATGACCACTGGAAAAACCATAGCCTTGACTAGACGGACCTTTGTTGGCAAAGTAATGTCTCTGCTTTTTAATATGATGTCTAGTTTGGTTATAACTTTCCTTTCACATTTCCTTTCTAAATAACGTTCAGTTCAGTTCAGTCTCTCAGTCGTGTCCGACTCTTTGCGACCCCATGAATCACAGCGCGCCAGGCCTCCCTGTCCATCACCAGTTCCCGGAGTTCACTCAAACTCATGTCCATCGAGTCGGTGATGCCATCCAACCATCTCATCCTCTGTCGTCCCCTTCTCCTCCTGCCCCCAATCCCTCCCAGCATCAGAGTCTTTTCCAGTGACTCAACTCTCCGCATGAGGTGGCCAAAGTATAGGAGTTTCAGCTTCAGCATTAGTCCTTCCAGTGAACACCCAGGACTGATCTCCTTTAGGATGGACTGGTTGGATCTCCTTGCAGTCCAAGGGACTCTCAAAAGTCTTCTCCAACACCACAGTTCAAAAGCATCAATTCTTCAGCACTCAGGTTTCTTCACAGTCCAACTCTCACATCCATACATGACCACTGGAAAAACCATAGCCTTGACCAGACAGACTTTTGTTGGCAAAGTAATATCTCTGCTTTTGAATGTGCTGTCTAGGTTAGTCATAACTTTCCTTCCAAGGAGTAAGCATCTTTTAATTTCATGGCTGCAGTCACCATCTGCAGTGATTTTGGAGCCCCCCAAAATAAAGTCTGACACTGTTTCCACTGTTTCCCCATCTATTTCCCGTGAAGTGATGGGACCGGATGCCATGATCTTAGTTTTCTGAATGTTGAGCTTTAAGCCAACTTTTTCACTCTCCTGTTTCACTTTCATCAAGAGGCTTTTTAGTTCCTCTTCACTTTCTGCCATAAGGTGATGTCATCTGCATATCTGAGGTTACTGTTATTTCTCCCAGCAATCTTGATTCCAGCTTGTGCTTCTTCCAGCCCAGCATTTCTCATGATGTACTCTGCATATAAGTTAAATAAGCAGGGTAACAATATACAACCTTGACGTACTCATTTTCCTATTTGGAACCAGTCTATTGTTCCATGTCCAGTTCTAACTGTTGCTTCCTGACCTGCATATAGGTTTCTCAAGAGGCAGGTCAGGTGGTCTGGTATTCCCATCTCTTGCACAATTTTCCGTAGTTTAGAGATGCTCAATTATAATATAGTATTTCTTATCTTTACTATGGGTTAGAAACAAATGACCTAGGAAAGATCTCATGGAATTGAAAAGAAATTTTCTTCTGCCTCCTTCTTTATAATCTTATCTCTTCCCTTATTTGCATCTAAGAGCTGTTTGCTAAAGATGTATTCTTTGCCAGACCGTGTATTAAGTCTTGCCTTTAATGTTCTTAGCTTGTCCTCTTATAGCAGAGAGAGACACATACGCAAACAACTTTGTGTGTGTGCTATATGCAAGAAGTGCTATAGAGCAGAGAGAAGGAAGCAAGTTTTCAGGAAAGGGGACTCAACTCTGTGGAGTTCTAGGGTTCCTTAGGAGCCACATAGAAAGGACAAGGAGTGGGGGATGTGTGTAATGCTTCGAACCCTTAAACTCCTACTTAAACTATAAAACTTATGACTTTATTTGCTATACATATTGGTCTTCTGGATATAATTTTGGCTCAAATAAAGAGTGCTGTGGCTAAAAACTCATTTGAAAACCACTGAGTAGCCAGCCTCTTTCCGAAAATATCTCAGACATGCCGTAATATAGCCTCCTCCAGACTGCCAGGGACAATTTGATAGACATGAGTTTGGGCGAGCTCCGGCAGTTGGTGATGGACAAGGAAGCCTGGCATGCTGCAGTCCATGGGGTTGCAAAGAGTCAGACATGACTGAGCAACTGAACTGAACTGAAGGCTGCCAGGGAGCTCACTCTCAAAGAGGAGTCAGTTCTGTTATTGAATAATTTGCAATTAATACAGAGTTCTTCTACCCTAGAAATTAGGAACTATTATTAGTCCTGAGATTGTTATTTTCTGTACCCAGTAATCGTTGTGACATTAACTTCTAACTTTTTAGTGTTCACAAAAATTTCTAGTTCCACAATTCCTCTCAGATGGAATAAGTTTAAATGTGTGTATATTATTACTTGTTTACTATACATGATCAAAGGGCAGATGGAGTCACACCCTGAGTTTTCAAGAAAAAGTCTTAAGTATTAAGATATTTTAGTTGAAGAATTATGTAATGAATAAATATGTCTAAATACTCCTTTTGGAATATGCTTCTAATAATGGGAAGATGTTTGTTTTCTAATTCTAGTGATTTATGGTTTGTAATTGACTTTCTGATTTCATTATCCTCAGAGGCCTTGGGCTTGAATATTTTCGAGTTTGTATAAGGAATTTCCTGGTGGTCCAGTGGTTAGGACTCTGCCCTTCCCCTGCCAAGGACCTGGGTTTGATCCCTAGTCAGGGAACTAAGATCCTGCAAGCCAGGTAGCATAGCCAAAAACAAAGTTTGTATGGCACCGAGAGTCTGTTTCAGACTGTTGGGAGTGTTATTAATCTACAACAATTTTTTCATGCTTTTTTAATTTTTGTCTCTTCAGTTACATTATTGAACAGGGAGTATGTTATTTGGTTCTGTGTGAAGCTGCCTTCCCTAAGAAGCTGGCTTTTGCCTACCTAGAAGATTTACACTCAGAATTTGATGAGCAGCATGGGAAGAAGGTGCCAACTGTGTCTAGACCCTACTCATTTATTGAGTTTGGTAAGTTTTTGTGCCTCACTTCTCTACCAGGGGAGTAGACAATGCAGAGAAGCTATTGATATAGTTTGACTTTTTGTTTAAAGCTTGCCCACTAATGTTTTGGATTCTGCCTCCTCTCCTATTCCATGTCTTTTTTCCTTTTGAGTGAATGAGACTTCCTTCTCATAAGTATTAATAATTGTCTCTGGCCTTTTGATATTTTACCCATAGAGCTTGTTGCCCTTTGCTCTTTTTTGTAATTTGTTTTGATTCTTCATTAGGGTAAAAAAAACTGAAGATCCAGATTGGCATGTAATTCCTGAGTTCTTCTTTTTCCCAATTCAGTGTCTTCACCCCCACACACACATACACTCACAGTGAGACCCATTTTATAGAGATCAGAATTTGGAAATCAGAAAGAATGGTATTTTGTTTCTTTTAATAGAACAAGATCTTCTAATTTAAGTAGTAAAAGATATCTGGTATTAAGGCACAACAGTTCCTACAGGCAGAAGTAGTGAGCAAGGGTGTCCATATTTGTACAAGAATTATAGAAAGACTCATTATTCCTCAGAGGTGGTAAAATATAGGATGGCAGCATATCAAAGGAAATGTCCTATAAGTAGAAGGGAGAACAAGTATGATTGGATTACATCATTGACATTTTTAGTTAAAAAGAAACTGGTTTTGAATACTACCTCTGGATTTCTGAAGTGTTTCAAGTTTGCTAGATAAATGAGTCCTCTTGCTTTGTAGAAATAAAGAAAACGTATTATAGCAAAGCATTACAGTGTTTCAAAACTAAACTCTACAAGTGCAAATTTTATCATGTCTGGTTTTGCAGTTTTTATTTTTGTAGGCAATATGAGTTCAGTAAAGCCAAGAAAAAAATAAGACTGCTGTATCAAAGTCACACAGGAAATAGTTGGTATCCTCAAATTAGCTTAAAAGATTGTATACAGAGATATGAAAGGGTTATAGATGAACTGTAAGGTACCGTAACGTGAGACCAGTAGCATGGTAATTGTTATCAACCCTTGGCTTGCATGGATAAAAGCAGTTTCTGGAACTGGGAAGAAGAAAGTTTATAGAAAAGGCCAGTTTCAAAGGAGCAGTAACTTTTGGTGGAGGATTACTACCAGCCCAAGATGACTTCTCAGGGAGGAGATAGAGGAATAAATCACTATCACTGTCCACTCATTCCCTATTCTTGGGGTGTCCTCTTTCGCTTAACCTAATTGGAAACTAGACAGCAAGGAACCCATTGATATAATTCATGCAGGTTAGCTTCCCAAAGCAGAAAGCAGGGTGCAGAAGGGTGGGAGGAAGTTTAAAGAGGCAAGTAAAGGGAAGCCAATACACTATCTTAAGATTTTAGCTAAAAGTTGAAAATATAATCTTTATTAATTTTTCTTTTCATAGTTTTATGATATGTAGACATTGGCAAACATGAATGAGCATGCAGTTTTGTAGTAATATTTTGGGAAATTCCCTGTCACACCTGATACTCATTCAAGAGTCTGGCTAATCATGGACAGTTCAGAACCAGGACTAAACTCAGAATATACTCTTACCTACTTCTTTGATGGACATGAAAGAAATTGTTATCAGTCACTTTTCTTCATCATTATAGATACCTACATTCAGAAAACCAAGAAGCTTTACATTGACAGTCGTGCTCGGAGAAACCTAGGCTCCATCAACACTGAACTGCAAGATGTGCAGAGAATCATGGTTGCAAATATTGAAGAAGTGTTACAACGGGGAGAAGCACTCTCAGGTATCTAAAAGCAGTACGAATCTTAGGAGCAAGTGGTTCTTATTCCATAGGCAAGGATAGCTTATTTGGGGTTACCATTTATGCTGTCGGATTCTATCTAGTACTATTAAGAATTCATTTCTCCAAAATGGATTACATTACAAGCTTCCAATATGATATGTTTCTTCCTAGTGTGGTTAGTGTCTATTGAGTTGGAACAGTGTAAAGTCTCATTCCATGTAAGAAACAATTACTGTTTCCCAGGTATTGACCAAATTAGATTAGTATTTATAGAAACACGTAAGGAAAACGAAAAGAAGAATGAGAGGACATTGTCAAAGGTTTATGGCAATGGTTTCATAAGTAGCTGCTCCAGGAGACTTTACTGCTGCCAGATCAACTGTTATAAAATACCATTTCCTCAAGGCGTTCCTCTGCAGAAAAACTTCTGAGACCTGTGACTACAAGATCTAGTCTGGTCTCAACTTACTTTTCATTCATCCAGTGATTATTAATTGAATACTCATAATGTGCAAGGTGGGCTTCCCCAGGGGCTCAGCATTTTAAAATGTGCCTGCAGTATGGGGGCCACAGGAGACACAGGTTCGGTCCCTGGGTCAGAAAGATCCCCTGGAGGAGGAAATGGCAACCCACTCCAGTTTTCTTTCCTCTAGAATCCTGTGGACAGAGGAGCCTGGTGGGCTACATTCCATAGAGTCGCATAGAGTTGAACACAACTGAAGCCACTTAGCAGCCAATGTGCAAGGCACTGTATTCTCTGTTGTGGAAGATAAGGAGATTGCAAAAGTGTTTCATTCTCCCTGGTTCACAAACATTCCGCCTCAGCCAGTTCAGTGTCTTCATCATCCTGGACCTTCCTTAAACTCTAGATAAGAACTGCCTCTACAAAGTAGCCTTCCCTGATCCGTACAGCCCCTGACGCATTAATCTCCTTACTCCTTCAAATTCTTAAAACACTTACATATTTTACGTAATGTAAAAAAGCATGTAATGTTTTTTAGCACATGGGGTATGTATATGTGTGTGTACTAATTTACCTAAAATATATAACTAATGTTTACATGTTACCTAAGTGTTTAATGTGAGCATATATGCTGTTTTTTATCTATTTTATATACTTATTTTATTTCTTTCACAGTAATCATCACAGGTAGTTGCCTTAATGTATATCTTTAAAATTCAGCCTTGTTACATATTCATGATTAAATGCATGCATGCGAAATCACCTCAGTCATGTCCTTCTCTTTGTGACCCCATGGACTGTAGCCCGCCAGGCTCCTCTGTCCTTGGGATTCTCCACGCAAGAGTACTGGAGTGGATTGCCATTCCCTTCTCCAATGAATAAATGGGTTTTCCTTTATTATGAACTTCAGATTTTAACCTTCATGTTTATAGTCAGCAATTGTCCCACTGTATATAGCTTCATACTCTTTAAACATCAGTTTTTGGATAAGTGAGTCTATATAAATTTTCATCATAGCAGACTCACAGGTTCTACTCAGGATAAAGTAAACCAGTATAGGAAACTTTTTTAAAGCCAAAATTTACAAACTGCTCAGTTAATCAAGAGCATATGGGATTTCCTTCTAGTGCTTTGCTAATTGCTATAGTGTTGATATGCTGATAAAAACAAAGTACATTTTTACCCTTAAGAAACTTCATGTGATTAGTAAGATAAGGAACATTGTCATAGAGTAACAAATATCTATCGAACATTTACATTGTGCTAGGCAATATGGTAAGGGGACTTTACATATATTTTATTTATTCTTTAGAGTAATCCCATGTGAAGTGGGTGGTACAAACCAGTTTTACAGATAAAGAAGCAAAGACTCAGAAAAGTACTTCTCCAAGCAATAGCTTTGTTTTTATGATACAATGTGTTTCCAATGTTCATATGTAAAGAAATTCTCATAACTGTTGCTTACTTTATATGACCTAATATTTATTTCTCTTCCCAGTTTTTCTCAGCAGATTAGATTCATTTAGCAAATACTTATTTATGGAGCACTGACTATATGCCAGATCCTGTTCTAGGCACTAGGAATATAGTAAGAAATACTGTAGTAGTTAAAAAACTCTGTCCAGTCTGTTAAACTGACCGGAAAGATTCCTTGCAGTATTGTCATGGCTATTTCTCATCCCTTAACTGTTTTTTTGCATGACAAGGTGCTTTTCTTACAGGACAAGTTACTAATTTCGAAATGGCTGACATGCCTGTGTTATTAAGTAATGCCACATTTCTCAATCAAAACCAGTCCCTATTAAGCAACTCCAAATAGTCCAAAAGCATTCTCCGAGGAAGACCAAATAGATTCAGATTGCAAAATAGTTTCTCAAAAATTTAAAGAAGTGAAAAGTTTGATTAGAAGTTATGCCAAACTGAGAGTTTGTTTTTATTATTAAAAATATGCCATATATTTTAAGCCCAGTTTAGCTTATGTGTATCTGGTTATTTCTCTAAGCGCTTTGTTAACAATTAAAAGAAGATAATGACATTACAAATGTTCGTATAGGGAAAAAAACTTTGCAGAAGATTCTAAAAAGCTTAATTTAGTATATATTGGTAGTTTTCTAGCACCTGTGATTGTATTTTCATTGTAATATAGCTTTCCTATGTCTGCTAAAATACAATTTCTGATAGTGTTATCTTCATAATAATAGTCTTTACCATCTGGAAAGTTTTAGAAATTTGGTAGTAGTCACTGTTGAGATACCGCTTAATACTCAGTGTCTGGTTCATTGAATTTTCTGGTTACCTGCATTTTTCATCTTACCTGGATTATCATTTGTCAAAATATGAGAGAATATGATTTAAACCATTAAGAGATTATGAAGATAGTTGCTATCAGCTAACGTTTATTAAGTGTTTACCATCATGTAGGCATTGTGCTCACTTTACAGATATCCTATGATATGGTTACTATTATTGTATATTCCCTATTTTTATATACAAAGAAGTTGGGTCTTAGGCTGAGTTGCCCAGTATCATATGATTGGTACAGTGGAGATTTGAACTAGGGTCTGAGGCCAGACCCTGGACTCACTCTACAGCCTCAAGAATTTGAACATAAGTTGAACTGATTATTTGAAAATGCATTGTAGATTTTACAGTGCTTTGGGATCATGAATAAATCAGTGTATACAACCTTACCCTTAAAAAAAAAAAGATAATTTCAGCTTCACGATTTGAAGTAGTGCTACTCATTTAGGTTATTTTTGTTCTTAATACAGTTGATAAAATACTTTAAAGGACTAATTAATGTTATCCTTTTTTTCCCTTTTGACAGCATTGGATTCGAAGGCTAACAATTTGTCCAGTCTGTCCAAGAAATACCGCCAGGATGCGAAGTACTTGAACATGCGTTCCACTTACGCCAAACTTGCAGCAGTAGCTGTATTTTTCATCATGTTAATAGTGTATGTGCGCTTCTGGTGGCTGTGAAGTAGTGAATCCAGTCACTGGCAAGGGAGAACCTAGCACCCCACAGGTGTATGTTTTCAGGAAGCTGAGCGCACAGAGATGTGTATTAGAATCCAAGTGGAACTTCTGCCTCTAAAGACCTTGCAAGAAAAGACATGGCCTGAAAAGGAAAGGTTACACCTCATTTAATGAAGCTTAGCCCTATGTAGAAAGCGTCTTTCCGGGGCAGAGGCTTTCTCTGGGTGCTAAGCCATATACATTAGGGAACAGTAGATTGTCTTATTTGTTTTTTTTTCCCCTTCCAGTGTTTTACATTTTTCAAACAGCACTGACTGGGGCATTCTCATTCTCTAATGGAGCTGTCAGTGAGATTTGGCTTAACCAACCTATGCTAGCAAGTCTGAAATCCCTTCAGAGAAGGCAGCCCTTCAGGAAGTTTTTTGACTCTGTTTAATCAACA
The DNA here is from genome assembly GCF_001704415.2 of Capra hircus. NCBI lineage: Eukaryota > Metazoa > Chordata > Mammalia > Artiodactyla > Bovidae > Capra > Capra hircus. The sequence continues at coordinate 97,448,668 of NC_030810.1, read as the reverse complement.
TTCCTTTTGTTGGTGACATTTGTGATTTTCAGGAATCTGAGTTGTTTGATGGCCTTTTAAACAAGACTCCAGTATGTGAAGGTTAATTGCTGTGCTGCAAGATACCCTGTCTATTGGCCCCTGTAGGAAGTTAACCTTGTTTTTCATTTATGATAATTTGCTTATTGCACAATTGCTTTAGAGTTAAATGAATTAAATGAATTATATTAAGATGCCTTGAAATTATATTATAGCACTCCTTGATTAAGAAGCAAAAATGTTTTCTGTCATTTACTCTTAAAAGACTTAAAATTAGTTTGGGACATTCTTGATTTTATTTTTCTGCATCTGGTTTATATTAATAGAAGAGTGAGTATAGCATATAGCCAGAGGCCCCTGACTTATTGGGAAGACAGGCCAGCTCATCACTACAGCTTTTTCCTCTTTCCTCACTTCTTCACTATGATTTTCCCCACTCTTCTCCTGCCACAACTTGCTAAGGTTTTTTTAATAGCTCTGAGCCCTATAGTTTCATGTCCCATAACTATCCTCTCAGTACATTCTCAAATTTCAAAATGGAAGATAATCAGTTGCATAGTTAATTAAATTGAAAATTTTCAGAGCAACTACTCAAACTACTAAACATATTTATCTAAGAAAATCTGAGAGCACCTCATATCTGCTTCAGTTATCTAATTCTCTAAGAATGTTCTAGAGATAGGCAACTCATTTACAGTAGATTCTGTTAACAAAAGTACCTAATTTTTCCCTTTTTTGCTCAGGGATAATGAGAATTTCCTTTTACCTTCTGAGGTGGAATTTTTTAAATGGGGAGAATAGGCCTTTTAAATATTGTCACAAGAGTCTACAATATAACCTCTAATTCCTACACATACTGCAAATATTTCTTTAAATTGTACAGGAAAATGAACCAACTTCTTACTTCTTAAGATCTTTGGAAAGAACTTTAACCAGTAAGCAGTTTTATAACTCAGGATCATCAAATCTACTGTTCTGATTCCTGATAGAGGAAAAAAAAAATCTTTTCTTTAAAACAAGGCAAGGAGAAATGCTTATTTTATTCCTGATAATTTATAGAACTAGAATAAAAATTTTTTCTTCCCACTTTGGACCTCTCTCTGCCAATTGGAGTTTTGTGCATGAAATAAGAAGTTACTTTTTACAGAGAATAAGTGCTTGAAGTCCCTAAAAGTCTTGTCCCTAAGTAATGATGTTGGTAATAAAAGCCTTTGAAAGGCTGAAAACCTAAATAGTAGTACCATAGCATTTGGTACTTCTGTAGAAGTGGAGAGTGAGTGGCAGCTCGTTGTTGAGAGTTGCATGCTGCAACCAAATGGTCAGCAATGAAATAAATATTTCTAGAATGTTCCCTTCAGTGTGAAGCTTTGTTATCTACTATAGTTAATTTACATGCACATATTCTTCTAGATACATTCCTACCTAAATTCAGAGGGGTTAATTAGAAAATGATATGGGGTGGGGGGTGAATAACAAAGGGATAAAGTTGTTTATGATTATGATGGCCGAAAATGAGAGAGCAGGACTGTCATATGGCTCCTATTTGTGTTCTTTATTGGAGGAAGTGCGAAGATCTACCTAGGTGGAATGAACCAGCAATCAAACAGACGTCTAAAATAGAATGTGATAAATACAGTTCAGGGTTATCGAGGGCACATTAAGAAAGGACACCTAATTTACTGTGACAAGGAGGATGGTAAGAGAAGGAGAGTGTGACTTCCCATACAGAGTCAGTGACTTGAGCAAAGTTATGAGTTAAAAGAATGAGGCGCATTTTGGGGGATCGTATTGCTTGGTTTGGGTTTCACTGGTGGCTCAGATGGTAAAGAATCTGCCTCCAGTGAGGGAGTTTGATTGTTGGGTCAGGAACATCCCCTGGAGAAGGGGATGTCGATTATGTCTTTGTCTTTGTGACCCATAGACTGTAGCCCACCAGGCTCCTCTGTCCATGGAATTCTCCAGGCAAGAATACTGGAGTGGGTTGCCATGCCCTTATCAGGGTCATCCAGACCCACGGATTGAACCTGGGTCTCCTGCATTGCGGGCAGATTCTTTGCTGTCTGAGCCACTAGGTAAGGCTGATTGGTGGAGGCCACACAATTAAGGCTTTTGGTTAGTGTATTTAGCAGAAGTGACTGAGCCATATGTGGTTTCTTTTTAGCTCAGCAAAAAGGCAAAGACAGAGGTCGTACAGATGTTACTACTATAATTGCACATTAACTAATTGAACCAAATAGCTTTTACTTTTTAAAAGTCCCCAAAGAAAAGTTTGTAGCATATGTGACATAGTTTGAGGTAGAAGGAGCAAATTGAGTCCCACATCCTTTTAATCATTATAGGTAGGGTTGACCCAACAGTCAACTGTCTAGAGCAGTTTAATCACTCTGTTTTAATAAAGTTTATTTCAAGTGCTGTGATTGAGTCCATGTTTTAGATTAGAAAAGTTGTTGGAAAAGAAATTTGAGTTTCGTATACTCATCAAAACTGGACTAATTTTTTTTTCTTCCATAACCTTCATTAACTGAGCACATTATTAGGCATTTTACATATATTATTATAGTCCCCTCATAACCATTTTCCCAGGTTGCCCAAGGTCACATAGCAAGTTGAAGTACTTGGGTTCAAATCCAGCACTGATAGGCATCCAACTACTACATGTACTGTTTATTTCTAAATTATTATGTAGATGTGTTTGTTCTAAGCACTATTTCACTTTGTCCTATCAGGTTATTAGTTTTTATTTTTTGGAAAAGGTTTTTGTTTTGTATATGTATACAATTTCATTATTTCTATCTCTTTTTCATTTCCTTATCTATCATTTTTCCCTTTTTTCCTTTTTAATAATTTTTACTCTTGGGTGTTTGTTGGCCTTTTCTCACTCTTGGTTTGTAACACATTTTATTTGCTCCTTTTACATTTGATCTTAATGTTAACTCAGCATTTTTCTACATCTGATTCACTTAAGATTTAGCAAAATGATTTTTTAAAATCTCCCTCTTTTTTCTTACGTCCTTTTGCTCATTCTCTTTCCCCGCCCCCTACATTTTCTATGCCTTTCCATTTTACTTCATTTCCCTAGATTCTGCTTTTACTTAGGAGTTACTGTTATGCTACAGCTTTACTTCTGTGAGTGAGAGCTTTAAAATTAACTGTTAGACTTATTATTTTTATATCCTAATTTATCTTACCTTCTGTTGATTTCATAACATACTGTGTTCTCTTATCAGTCAATGCAGATATGCCCCTGCTTTAAGGAATCCCTGTACACAATATTACAAACACTGCAAGGATTCTTCAAGAACAAGCTCCTCTGGTTTGTCTTCGGTATTGGGTGCTTCAGCTCTCACTTGTGTTACGGATGGCTCCAAATGTACCTGTCTGTGCTCACACTGAGATCTAGATCCAGTTATTTTGCTGCTTGTTGGATATCTGTGTTTTGAGTATTCCATAGAACTTTAGTGCACTTAAAACATCTTATTGCCTTCAAAGTTAAAACCTATCCTGTGCTTCCTAAGGCATTTCTAACTTTTAGACATCACCTGCCACTCCTTTACCTCAGCTACAAGTCAGGAATTGCATATGACTCCTCAGTTTTCTCCTACTACCTCTCAACTATTAAAACTTGGTTTTCTTAACCTCCAAAATAGGCGTCATTTATCACTTCCTTGCTTTTTGGCCTAAGATTCAAGCTCATTCAAGCTCTTTAAGTTGGTCTCCTGCAGCAGCCTCCTTACACAGGTCACTCTTTCATCCCAGTATTACTAAGTTATTAATACCAAAGATGTTCATAAAGAGCCAATCATGCCCCATTTCCTATTGAATAAAAGATTACGTACCCCAGTCTCCTTTCCACAGTATGACCTCATATCCTTTCAGACCCATCTGCCACTCCCCACCACCTCTTTGTCTCATCCACACCTAATTCTCTAGCTTTCTCTAATCAGTCAAGTTACCCCTTTACCTTGCCTCATTGGTACCTTCTCTCCAGAACTTTTTGAGTGTGTACCTTATTCCTTTTCATTTCCAACCTACTAAAGTTCTGCTCATCTCAAAGACCCAGCTCTAACACTTCTTTTGTAAAGCCTAACATTCTCACATCCTCCTTCCTACCAGCCTGAGAGAAGTTGTGGCTTCAAACCTCCCATAGCAACATGCTTGTATTTCCAGCATAGAACCTACCAATTAAAAATAGCAGTTTGTGTGTACTTGTCTCCTCGGCTGTATACCATGTGAGTCCCCTAAGGTGAAGACCGATTGATAGTCATGTCTTTGAATCCTTGGCACTTGGTACAGAGACATGTTGGAGGTACTCAACAAATGATTGTAGAATGAGTGCCATTGAATTATGAAAAACATATGCACATGTTTTCTGGAACTAGACTGTTCTTCAAGTCATGTCTATACACATAATTTTAATAGAAGGGGAAAACAACTTGGGGTAAAATGGTATAGGCCTAATAAGGGGAGGCCTTATTAGGAACAAAAGAGACCAACAGGAAGATAAGGAAGAAAGATAGCAAATGAAATTGGTTCTTTAAGGCAGAAACAATTTAAAGATAAAAGGGTGAAGAGTAGGACATGAAATCAAATTAGACTTGAAGTGAAAGCACAAAAGTCAGGGCAGACTTGGTCTGGAAATGTTTCCTGTTGACCTCAGAGCCTATGGTTGCTTTTATGTATAATGGACAATATTAAATGAGCTTTTCATGTCACTTAAGTTCTTACCAATTTGTCATCAGACAAAGTGACTCTAGTTTAGTGATAATTACCTTGACCCAGATGCCATGTAAAGTAAGACCGTATTTACCATGCAAAAAATAAACTGGCTAAAGGGTTAGTTTTGCCCAACCAATAGTGGTTTGCACCCGCCAGACTTCTCTCAGGGATTCCCCCACAAACAGTGTCACAAACAGTGTAGGTAGGCAGTGAAGTTTGATCTACAGTCTAAGGTGGCTCAGTGGTAAAGAATCCTCCTGCCATTGCAGGAGCCCCAGGAGATGCAGGTTCGATCCCTGGGTCAGGAAGATCCCCTGGAGGAAGAAATGAGAACCTATTCCAGTATTCTTGCGTAGAGAATCCCATGAACAGAGGAACCTGGTGGGCTACGGTCCATGGGGTCCCTAAGAACTGGGCATGACTGAGCGGCTGAGAATGCATGCACACACAGTCTGGCTATACTGCAATATTTAAGATGTGTTTGCACAGTCCATTTCTCAGCCCATAACTTGCTGTTTCCAGAAGAGGGCAGCAAAATTCCAATCTGAGGAGTCTTTACCACTTCCTCAAAGTAAAGCAGTATTTCCTTGAGAGGAAAACAACTGTACTGTAAAGAGAACAACAGCCCTTAAAATTAATGATCTTTTACGTGACAGATGAGGGAAATCCCGGTACTATAAAAGCCATAACAAGCAGTCACTCATTTCAAATAATACTTTCATTCTCCGTAATCTCTGAAGAAAATAATTGGGGCTGTTTCTTTAATCTCATTTTAACGATTTGACCTGTGTAACCAGAACCCATCCCCTCATCCATCCCCAGCCAGTTTTTCCATTTAACCCCAGATTTTCACATCTCACATTGCACTGGTTTTTAAATAAAAATGATTTTAATAGAAAAGTAAGATGTTCAGTCCTGATTCTTTCCATTTAAGATGTCTGGCTAAGTCCAAAGAATGATTTCCAAAGGTGTCCAAATATGTGTCATGGAGTTTGTGCCATTTGGAGCAAATGTTAGCTGTATCATCTGTTTCTGTTCTTATTATTTCAGTTTGTTTTAAAATATCCTTGTGCTTTTAGACCTTCTAAGGACTCAGCAGCTAACGTTTAAACTGACCTTTTTTGTTGTTGTTTTTGAATTGTTCTTAATAGCATATATGGTACTCTCATACTTGTTTTCACGTTGATAGCCACGGTCACCGTTTTACAGATAAATTTTCTCATCTGTAAGCAGAATAGCTGCTCTTTGCTTAGAAAGTGCAGGAAGGTGCCTCAGATGACAAGACAGCCCAACGGGTGGCTATTTTCCCTTTTTCTAATAAATGATAGAAGAGCTGATTCAGAATCTGATGCTTTTTTGGTCTGCTCTACTACAATCAGAGATGAGGTAGAAAGACTTTCGGTTACAGTTTTTCATTTTCTTCTGCTTTTGTTGGTTCATGTCTGGCTCTGCACTTTTGAAAAAAATGATCTGTTTCTCGCTCTACCCCCATTTTGCCACCTCCAAGTCAGAGTCTTCTTTCCATTCCAGCTAAACCTCTTCCTGTTCTTAAGAATTGCATCACATTCTTGGCTTACTGTAGACCAACACCCCCACACTGGCACCAGGGAGTGTATGGGCCTTCTTTATTGGTTGAAAGTTCTTGCCTGGTGAGCACACAATATGTCGCTCACTTCCTGACTTCCACTCCTGGCTGAATTTGTCTCTTGGAAAAAAATACATACTTCTCAGACTTTTGTTTGTTTTTAATTCCCCTCTACTTTTTCCATGTCCTTGGAATGAGCAAGATTTTCCCAAGTAGAAGCCATATTGAAGGCCTTTTGAAGTAAAGCATGTGTGTGTCTCAATGAATGAGATGTCTACCTTGTTGTTCCTAATTCTTCACTTTACCCTCACTTTCAACCCAGTTTAATCAGCATTGGCTCCCACGGTGTTGAAGAATAGAAAGGGCTTTCACTAAACACAGTAATCTCCCCCCACCCCCCAATATTACCAAAACCAAAGGATAGATCCATCTCTATCTTACTTGACTATGCCCAGCTTCTGATGCGATTGACCTCCTTGACAGACTCATCATCTTCCTGTGGTCTCCACACAGTTATTATTTTCCTGCTGTAATCATGGCTTGTCAATATCCTTTGCAAGTTCCTCTTTCTCTAGAGTTAGTGTTCCTTAAGACCCATCCTATGTCAGCCTCTTTCCTTTACACTTTCTCTGAGAAGTCACATCCCCTCTCATGGCTTTTGTTGAGATCTCTATGCCAATGACTTCCAAATCTCTACTTCTCCTAACTCCAGACTCAACTGCCTTCGAGAATCTCTCTACCTGGAAATTCCTGAAACCATATTAGCACACTCCCTTCAAACTATTCCCCCTCTGCTACTGCTGCTGCTAAGTCACTTCAGTCATGTCCGACTCTGTGAGACCCCACAGACGGCAGGCAGCCCACCAGGCTCCCCTGTCCCTGGGATTCTCCAGGCAAGAACACTGGAGTGGGTTGCCATTTCCTTCCCCAATGCATGAAAGTGAAAAGTGAAAGTGAAGTCGCTCAGTCATGCCGGACTCTTAGTAACCCCATGGACTGCAGCCCACCAGGCTCCTTCCTCCATGGGATTTTCCAGGCAAGAGTACATCTAAATATGTGTCACAATATCCACCCAGATGCTCTAGCCAGAAACCTAGGGTGCATCCTTGATTACTCTTGCTCACCCTCCACGTTCCGTCAATAACCAAGTCCAGTAAAATCTAATCCTTTGGATTTACCCACTCACCTTTATCCCTATCTGGCCTAAGTGATCACCTCTGGATTTCTGCAATTCTTTGCTAGTTTCTTGCCTCTAGTTTTTCTCCCCTTGGATCATTTTTACCAGTCACCAGAAAGTTTTTAATAAATGTAATTCTGATAAATTCACCTCCTTTGTTTAAAATCATTTACTTGCTTCCCACTGTCCTTAGGCTAGAGCTCCAACTCCTTAGCATGGCTTATAAGCTCTTCATGATCGGCAACCTGCCTACCTGCCATCTGTGCTCCACTCCCACTGGATTCCAGTGTTTCAAATACGTACCGCTTCCTCTTGTTTCTTGACCTTCACAAATACTCTCCTTTGCCTGGAATGCTGTATCAGAACCTCAAACATACCTAGTCTAAATTCTACCCCCACATTGTCATTTCTCTGATTCCTCAGTCATAATTGAATTTGGACACAATTCTAAATTAACTCTTGAATTAAAACCCAAATTAATCTTATCCCAGCTGATATATTTCTTATTTCTCTGAAAAATACCATCCAAGGATATGTTCTAATGAAAAATGTATTTGAACTAATTAACTTAGATCAGGATTGACTTTTACCATAACTGAATATAAACTGGAACATATTTTTTAAATTACTGGGATGTTTCCTTGATTATTATTCATCATGACATTCTGTCTTTGGAATTTTTTGTTCATTTCCAGTTGGCTTCTACTGCTCTCCTGTCTTACCTCTCAGCCCTTCCCCTCTGGTTAGCCTATACTTGCCCTTCGTTGGATCCAGTTTGCATGCAGTGGTAGCTGCTGTGGGGCTGCGGTTAAATAGAACTGCTCAGACTGCAACAGGAAAGCACTGAATCGAAAGCAAGGGAGAGGAAGCACAAACCGATACCCACCACAAAGCTGCTGAGTGCCCAGCATGACCCAAGCCGCACCCTCTGATGGGGAGTCTTGTGGAGGAGTAAGAAGCCACAGAGTTTAATAAATCATCAGCACAGCCTGCTCTCCACTTCCCGTGATCCAGCCTTCCTGGGTTACATGGATGTCACCAAGTTCTGGCCTAGGAAAGTGGGTGATGGCAGAATAGCCACCAGAGAAGTAGGGGGTAGGGGAAAGCCCCTCAGATGAATGGCTGTGGACCATTTATCTCAAACTGTCCATAGGGTCCAGCTCTGTAAGCAGAAAGAGCCCTGGTATATGAGTGTTTCAAAGGGGCTGTCTATTTGAGTGATTTCCAGATGTAGGTTCCCATGTTCCCTGAAATATCTTTCCTACCTGCCTTAAAAGCTGCTTAAGTACTGGCCAGTACTATTTTATTTTATAGCTGAAGATAAGGCCCTTGTGAGACGCAATCAGAGAGCTTTAAATTCATGTCAAGGTATAAATGACTATTTTCAGATTCTCTCCTGACTTCGATGGAGGGAGAAAGAGAAGGGAAGGAGGAGAGAGCATCACAGATGTATTCCCCCTACTTTATGAATTAGCCCATGCCTGCCCTGGTTATTTATATTTGTTGCCTTTGCTATCAAAGGAGACACTATGGAGAGGGAAATGGCAACCCACTCCAGTACTCTTGCCTGGGAAATCCCATGGACAGAGGAGCCTGGCAGGCTACGGTCCATGGGGTCACAAAAGAGTCACATATGACTTAGTGACTATCCCACAACAGCAACCCTGTGGTAGCCAGCCTCCAGGGAGACCCTCAGTGATCCTTGCCTCTGTGTATACCCCAGGTAGTCTCCCCGCACCGAATCAGAGCTGACCTGTGTGGCCAGTTAGTGAAGACAACTATATACAACTTCTGAGGATAGGTCGTAAAAGTCTCTGTGGCATCTGCCTTGTTCTCTGGGCTCACCTTTCTGGGGAAGTTAGCTGTCATGCCATGAGGACATTCAGGCTGCTCTGCCAAGAGGACCACATGAGCGTAAGGGAGGCCTCCCACCAGTGGCCAGCACCATGTGGCTTGCTAGCCATGTGACTGGGCTACCTTTAATTCTCCATCCCCAATCAAGCTTTCAAATGATTGCAGTCAGTATCTGGATAAAACTCATCAAAATAAAAAAAACTCCTGAGCCCCCCAAAACCCCAGATAAACCCACTGAAACTATAAGAAAATAAATGTCTATTGTTTTATTTTTTAAAAAAAGGAAACGCTAATTGTTCAGCAGCCAGAGTTCTAGGGAAGGAGATGGAAAGTGTGGAGAAATGTGTAGTAACTAGATCTAGCTTTTAAACACTGGTGAGGTTGGGAACTGCTTGAAATTGCAGAGTCTCACAGTGATCCAGTCCTTATTACCTCCGAATCTGGAGAGGTGAGATGGCCCTGCTTTTGCAGCTGGAGAGGCAGAGGACAGAAACCAGGGGTTGCCATCTTGGTCTGCAGGAAAAGCTGTTTTGCTTGGCTGGAAGTGGGCACTTGTGTCTTCACAGAGTGCCAGACTCACACTTCAGATAACAGAACAGGAAATACGGTGAGTGCAGCAGGGAGGGGAGAGAGAAGGTACTGTGTACCCAAGACTATTAAGTTACCCAGGGGCCTCTCTGCATTACACTTTTCTGTCCCTTAAGCAACGGGGACCGACTATGGGGAGCACTGGGAAGCAGGTGAAATGTGACCTGGAGGTACATCTGTTTCTCTTGCAGCATTCTTACCCCTCTTGTCATGTTCAGCTTCTTACTTCTCTTCAACCCAGAAAATCTTCCAAGATCTAGATCATCAATGAAATTTAAACGGAGGAATATGGGCATCTTGATAGGAGGTAAGGGAAAGCTGGAGTGGATGGACCATCTCTTTCACAAGGCCAGAGCCACAAGTAAAAATGTGTCCTCTGTTTTAGTAACCCCAAAAGCTGTAAGTTGGAAGGGATCCTAATCAAGGAAAAAAAGGAATGGAGTTATAGTCAGATGACTTTGTTTTGAAACTCTCCTCCCTCCTCCTTCCTTCCTTTCCTCCCAGAAAGGAGGAGAGGGGAATATAGCCATAGAATGGAATAATCCTTGAAGCTCAGAGGAATGGGGCCAGCTTCCCAAGCCTGAGTGCCCTGCCCAGGGTCTGCCCACTTTTTTCAGCAATCAAGGACATTCTTCCTTCTAAACCCTCAAGTTGTGTTTAATAATTATCTGTGATCCAAGCTGCAGGGACAGAGTGACTTTGCTCCCCTGGTGCCATCTTTCAGCTGGTGACCTGCCTTAATACATTCCATTCTTTAAGGAAATTCATAATATGAGTACAAAGAAGGGGAGACAAGGAGTGTGAGCTAATTTCTGAAAAAAAAAAAAAAAAACGTACTTATGAAAGAAGAGAGAGAGGTTAGTTAGAGGGCATGTGAAGTAAAGAATGGATTTTTTTTTTTAATGAAGAGAGGTTTAGGGATGTGCACAAAGAGTGTAGTGAGAGATCTTGAGCAAGTTACTTCATTCCTAAACATTGATTCTTTCATCTGGGGAAAACAGAAGTTTCTATGAAGATTACAATTAAAATCAAACCCACAGTAACAGCTTGTACACTGCAAAGCCCTTTAAAATATGTTAATTATTGTAACTATCATCATCTAGTGACTATACAGATGAGTAAGCCCTAGTCACAGCTGTTTCGTCTCTGTCTCTTGTACCCTGTATGACAGAGCTGTGAGGGAGAGATGAGCTCTTGAGTAGGCAGGGCCGAGACACATAAGGAAGAGGCTAATTAATAGTGGTGTGATATGTTTCTTGTCATGCTTTGAACCTTTGGGGGATGGTGTCTGTGTGTGTGCTCATCCATATATGTGTCTTACACGATACTTTGCTACCAAATACTACGAAATGTAGCCTATTCTTCACCTTTCACTGTATTCTTATTTTAATTAACATATATTACTTTTAATTCTCATTTAAAAAACAGATACATTTTAGATCTCTCCAAAAGGCTGTAATTTAGAGAAAACATTTTTAGAAATTAAAACTACCCTTCTTGAAATGCAAGGGAATGTACAAATAATATTTAGATATGAATTTTTGCTTAGACAAAGGAGCATTTTCCTAGAAGTTACCTGCTGTTAATCCACAGCTTTTGTAGGAAGGATTAACCTCTTATCTTTTCTGGCTATTTGCAGGATTGCATTATAATTTTTCTTTGAAGCAAAATTGGCCACAGTAATCATGAGTCCTTTGCCAAACACTTCCCTTCAGTTCTACCCAGTATTATACACTCAGCGAAGCAGTCTTTACCCTCATCATCATTTGCTTTGCCCCTTTCTTTGAGCCATCTCACCCCCATTCCTACACAATTTGCAGTAAAATTATCCTGCGAATTCCACTCCCACCTTTCCCTCCCCTTTCCCATGTGGCTTCCTAACACTGAGGTGATTTATGCCTTCATTTCTTGGTGCACCTCTTTACCCGTCCCTTATCATCCCTCCTCCACTCCTTTGTACTCCTCTTCCCCTGGCCCCTCTGCACCTCCAGCATTTATTCCTACCAATCCCTCAGGCCAGTCCATAGCATGCTCCTTCATGCATTACACGAACAAATGTTTCGAGCGCACTGAACAGAACAACCTGGTGTCTTTTTCCAATAACGAATAAAAATAGCTGTATTCAGATATAGTTTATGTCCTGTAAAGTTCACATGTTTAGGGTGTACAATTCAATGTTTGGGCTTCCCTCGTGGCTCAGTGGTAAAGAATCTGCTTGCCAATGCAGGAGACATGTGTTCAATCCTTGGGTCGGGAAGATCCCCTGGAAAAGGAAATGGCAATCCACCCCAGTATCCTTGCCTGGGAAATCTCATGAACAGAGGAGCCTGGTGGGCTATAGTCCATGGGGTCACAAGGAGTTGGACACAACATAGCAACTGAACAACAATTCAATGGCTTGTAGTATATATGTAGAGTTTTACATCTATTACCTTAATTAATTTTAGAACATTTTTATTATCCCCCAAAGAAAGCTTATACCAGGTAATAGTCACTCAGTATTTTCCCTCACCATTTCACCCTTTTGTGCCCCCTAATTCTAGGTAACCAATAGTAGGCCCTTTCTTTTTATAGATCTGCCTCTTCTAAACATTTTACGTAAATGAGATCCATACATTAGTGGTCTTTGGTGACTGGCTTCTTTCACCTTCATAATGCTTTTCAGGTTCAACCACATTGTAGCAGGTGGTATCTGCACTTCATTTCTTTTTATTGCCAAACAATGTTCCATTGTACAGAATATTTTTGCTTATCCATTCATCTGTTGGTGGACTTTTGGGCTGTTTTCATTTGGAGGCTATTATATGAGTAAAACTACTATGAACATTTATGTGCAAGTTTTTGTATGGACATAAGTAGTTTTTTCTTCTTCTTCTTTTTTTTTTTTTTTTTTGATAGATACCTTACGGTAACTCTACTTTTAGCATTTAGAGGGACTGCCAAATTGTTTTCCAAAGTGGCTGCACCACACTTCTTATTTTCTCACAAGCAGTATATGAGGGTTCCAATTTCTTCATATCCTAACCAAAATTTGTTAATGTCTGCCTTGCTCATTAAATCTAGTCTAGTGAGTGAGAAGTGGTATCTCATTGTGATTTTCATTTTCATTTCTTGAATGATTTTTCATGTGCTTATTAGCTATTTATATAAGCATTTTCTTTGGAAAAATATCTATTGTAATTACTCATTTTTAATTGGATTATTTGTCTTTTTATTATTGAATTGTAAGAGTTCTAGATACAAGTCCCTCATCCGATTCATGATTCACAAATATTTTCTCCCATTCTATGGGTTTCCTTTTCACTTTCTTCATAGAGTCCTGTGAAACACAAAAAGTTTTTAATTTTGACCAATTTATCAATCTTCTCTTTTATCCCTTGTGCTTTTGGTGCTGTCTCTAAGAAATAGTTGCCTAACTCAAGGTCACAAAGATTTCTTCCCATGTTTTCTTCTATAAGGTTAATAGTTTTAGCATCTACATTTAAGCCTAAAGATCCCTTTTGAGTTAATTTTTATGTATGATATTTGGTAGAGGTCCAAATGAATTCTTTTGCATGTGGATATTCATTTGCCCCAACATTATTTGTTGAAAACACTATTTGTTGACAGGACTATTCTTTCCCTATTGTCCTGACTTTTTGTCAAAAATCAGTTGTATCACTTTATAGATTACTAATTCTCTTTCATTGATTTATATGTTGTTGTTGTTCAGTCACTCATTCATTTCTGATTCTTTGTAACCCCATGGACTGCAGCATGCCAGGCTACCATGTTCTTCACCATCTCCTGGAGTTTGATCAAACTCATGTCCATTGAGTTGGTGATGCCATCCAACCATCTTGTCCTCTGTCATCCCTTTCTCCTCCTGCCTCCTATCTTTCCCAGCATCAGGGTCTTTTCCAATGAGTCAGCTCTTTGCAGCAGATGGCCAAAGTATCAGAGCTTCAGCTGCAGCATCAGTTCTTCCAGTGAATATTCAGGATTGATTTCCTTTAGGATTGACTGGTTTGATCTCCTTGCAGTCCAAGAGACTCTCAAGAGTCTTCAATACCAGTTTTAAAGCATCAATTCTTCATCACTCAGCCTTCTTTATGGTCCAACTCTCACATCCATATGACTACTGGAAAAACCATAGCTTTGACTAGATGAACCTGTGTCAGCAAAAGAATGTCTCTGCTTTTTAACACACTGTCTAGGTTTGTCATAGCTTTTCTTCCAAGGAGCAAGCGTCTTTTAATTTCATGGCTGCAGTTACCATCACACTGATTTTGGAGCAGAAGAAAATATGTCTGTCCTTATTCTAGTACCACACTTTTAAAAAATGATTCCAGGGTACCTTTTTGTAATTTATTTATTTATTTTTGTCTGTGTTGGATCTTTGTTGCTGTGCTCAGACTTTCTCTAGTTGTGGTGAGTGGTGGGCTGCTCTTTGTTGTGGTGTGTGGGCTTCTCATTGCAGTGGCTTCGCTTGTTGCAGAGAACAGGTCCTAGGGCATGTGGGCTTTAATAGCTGCAGCACGTGAGCTCAGTAGTTATGGTACATGGGCTTAGTTGCTCCATAGCATGTAGGATCTTCCTGGACCAGGGATTGAACCTGGGTCCCTTGCATTGGCAGGTAGATTATTATCCGCTTTCCTACCATGGAAGTCCCACACTGTCTTGATTACTGTCGTTTTTCAGTAAGCTCTGAAATCAGGAACTGTGAATCTGCCAACTTTTGTTTTTCAAGATCATCTGGCTATTCTTTTGTTGTTTTGTTGATTCACTTTTTAATTTGTTTTTTAATTAGAGGATAATTGCTTTACAATGTGCTGGTTTCTGCCATACAACAATGCAAATGAGTCATAATTGTTGTGTGTGTGTATATATATATATACACACACACATATACAGATATATATATATATATATATATATATATATATGCCCTCCCTCCCTTTGGAGCCTCCCTCCCCGTTTCTCATTCATCCCACCCTTCCAGGCTGTCACAAGTCGCCAGGTTAGGCTGTGTTATTTAGTAGTTTCCCACTAACTGTCTGTTTTACACACCATAGAGTGTATATGTCAATGCTACTTTCTCAACTTGTCCTACCCTCTCCTTCCCCCATTGTGTCCACACATTCTTTCTCTACATCTGTGTCTCCTTTGTGTGTGTGCTCAGTTGCTCAGTTGTGTTGCCTCTTTGTGACCCCGTGGACTGTAGCCTGCCAGGCTCCTCTGTCCATGGAATTTTCCAGTCAAGAATGTTGGGATGGGTTGCTACTTCCCACTCCAGAGGGTCTTTCCCACTCAGGGGTTGGACTGGCATCTCCCGCTCCTCGTGCACTGGCAGGCAGATTCTTCCCCACTGCGCCTTCTGGGGAGTCCGTGTCTCCATTCTTTCCCTGCAAACAGGTTCATCAGTACCAGTTTTCTAGATTCCATATATATGAGTTAATATATGATATTTGTTTTTCTCTTCCTGACTTCACTCTGCATAATAGGCTCTACATTCACCCACCTCTTTAGAATGACTCAAAATTCATTCCTTTTCATGGCTAATATTCCATTGTACATACGTATCACAACTTCTTTATTCTTTCATCTGTAGATGGACATCTTGGTTTCTTCCATGTCCTAACCATTGTAAATATTGCTTCAATAAACATTGGGATACATGTGCCTTTTTGAATTGTGGTTTTCTCAGGGTATAAGCTCTGTAGTGGGGTGGAGGGTTATATGGTAGTTTTATTTCTAGATTGTTAAGTAATTTCCATACTGTTCTCCATAGTGGTTGTATCAGTTTACATTCCCACCAACTGTGCAAAAGAGTTCCCTTTTCTCCACATCCTCTCCAGCATTTATTGCTTGTAGTTTTTTTTTTTTTTTTGATGATCGCTATTCTGATTGGTGTGAGGTAATACCTCAGTGTAGTTTTGATTTGCATTTCTCTAATAACAAGCGATAGTGGAGGTGATGGAATTCCAGTTGAGCTATTTCAAATCCTGAAAGATGATGCTGTGAAAGTGCTGCACTCAATATGCCAGCACATTTGGAAAACTCAGCAGTGGCCACAGGACTGGAAAAGGTCAGTTTTCATTCCAATCCCAAAGAAAGGCAATGCCAAAGATTGCTCAAACTACTGCACAATTGCACTCATATCACAGGCTAGAAAAGTAATGCTCAAAATTCTCCAAGCCAGGCTTCAGCAATACGTGAACTGTGAACTTCCTGATGTTCAAGCTGGTTTTAGAAAAGGCAGAGGAACCAGAGATCAAATTGCCAACATCTGCTGGATCATGGAAAAAGCAAGAGAGTTCCAGAAAAACATCTATTTCTGCTTTATTGACTATGCCAAAGCCTTTGACTGTGTGGATCACAATAAACTGGAAAATTCTGAAAGAGATGGGAATACCAGACCACCTGACCTGCCTCTTGAGAAATCTATATGCAGGTCAGGAAGCAACAGTTAGAACTGAACATGGAACAACAGACTGGTTCCAAATAGGAAAAGGAGTACGTCAAGGCTGTATATTGTCACCCTGCTTATTTAACTTCTATGCAGAGTACATCATGAGAAACACTGGGCTGGAAGAAGCACTAGCTGGAATCAAGATTGCCAGGAGAAATATCAATAACCTCAGATATGCAGATGACACCACCCTTATGGCAGAAAGTGAAGAGGAACTAAAAAGCCTCTTGATGAAAATGAAAGAGAAGAGTGAAAAAGTTGGGTTAAAGCTCAACATTCAGAAAACGAAGATCATGGCATCTGGCTCCATCACTTCATGGAAATAGATGGGGAAACAGTGGAAACAGTGTCAGACTTTATTTTTGGGGGGCTCCAAAATCACTGCAGATGGTGACTGCAGCCATGAAATTAAAAGACGCTTACTCCTTGGAAGGAAAGTTATGACCAACCTAGATAGCATATTCAAAAGCAGAGACATTACTTTGCCAACTAAGATCCGTCTAGCCAAGGCTATGGTTTTTCCAGTGGTCATGTACGGATGTGAGATTTGGACTGTGAAGAAAGCTGAGTGTCAAAGAATTGATGCTTTTGAACTATGGTGTTGGAGAAGACTCTTGAGAGTCCCTTGGACTGCAAGGAGATCCAACCAGTCCATCCTAAAGGAGATCAGACCTGGGTGTTCTTTGGAAGGAATGATGCTAAAGCTGAAACTCCAATACTTTGGCCACTTCATGGGAAAAGTTGACTCATTGGAAAAGGCTCTGAGGCTGGGAGGGATTGGGGGCAGGAGGAGAAGGGGACGACAGAGGATGAGATGGCTGGATGGCATGACTGACTCGATGGACGTGAGTCTGAGTGAACTCCAGGAGTCGGTGATGGACAGGGAGGCCTGGAGTGCTGCGATTCATGGGGTCACAAGGAGTTGGACAAGACTGAGCAAGTGAACTGAACTGAACTGAACTGAATAACATGTGATGTTGAGCATATTTTCATGTTTACTGGCCATTTGTATGTCTCTTTGGAGAAATGTCTGTCTAGGTCTTCTGCCCATTTTTTATTGGGCTGTTTTTCTGACATTGAGTTGTATAAGTTGCTTATATATTTTGAAGATTAATCCTTCATCAGTTGCTTCGTTTGCAATTACCTTTTCCCAATCTGAGGGTTGTCTTTTAATCTTGTTTATTGTTTCCTTGGTGAATTTTAGGATCAGTTGAAATTGACAAACTGACCCTAAAATTCAGTCCCCATTTTCAATAAATTATTAAAACATTTTCTTCCTTATTTAAGATGAAATTGGATAAGAAAGACCAAGCAGGTTCACTTTGGAGTTGTGAAAAGCAGGGTGGTCCTTTGAAAGGGAAACCAAACTAATGGAGGAGGGGAATACAGGAGCCAAAAAGTTTGCTGAACTTCCCACCCTAGTGAGAGGAATGTTTGTTCAGAGGAGGCAGTTTGATCTAGCACCAGGGGACATTGTGGAAGATAATTGAAACTGTTAAGTTCATTGATCTCCCCAGAAGAAAAAAAGATCTCCAAGTAAGCAGTATTGTTAGTTTGTTGATTCTTATAGAAGAAGATTCTCATCAAACTAGGCGAGCAGCTGGCCCTTTCTTGAGATGTAAGAGAAGAAGAAAAAAGGAGAAATTCCTCCCTGTCTTTTCTTAACTCTCTCTGTGGCCAGGCCTAACCTTTATCCATTATTGTTCCCCTGCCCCTTTATAACTTCCCTGAAAAGAGAGGGAGGGGAGGGAGAAAAAGAAGAAAACCATACAGGGAGACAGGGCTAGATATGCTGGGGTAGGTGAGGAATCCTGGAGCACTGAAAATGAAAGATCTTTAAGGTACTGCTGGGCTTCCTCAGTCGCTCAGGTGGTAAAGAATCCACCTGAAATGCAGGAGAGCTGGGTTCAATCCCTGGGTCAGAAAGATTCCCTGGAGAAGGGCACGACTACCAACTAGAGTATTCTAGCCTGTAGAGTTCCATGGACAGAGGAGCCTTGTGGGCTACAGTTCATGGGGTCGCCAAGGGTCAGACAGGGCTGAGTGATTAACACAACAACAACAAGGAGCTGCTAACAGAGCCCACTATGGAACGTGACAATACAGAACAAGAGGCGTGGGATGAGCATATACTTTGACTCAGGAACCCAACTCCTGATAGCTTATCCTAAGGAAATAAAACATGAAAAAATTGGGAGTGGCAATGGTAATGAGAATGTTATTTATAATAGCACCAGCTGAGACAACCTAAATCTCTAAAATAATTGTTTTATGACACTGTAGTATTGTAAAGATAGATAATCATTCCAGCTGCATGATCAAAATAGCACCTGAAGGGCATCACATCCCACTGCATTCTCTACCACTCCGGGTTCAAGTCACATAATCTCTCACCTGAATTATTCCAGGGGCCTCCCAACTCATTTTTATGCTTTCACCCCAACCCCTCATGTACTCTTAACACAGTAGCCATCAAAACCCTTTAGAAAACTTTAACATGACTATCCTCTATGCAGATCAGGAAGCAACAGTTAGAACTGAACATGGAACAACAGACTGGTTCCAAATAGGAAAAGGAGTACGTCAGGGCTGTATATTGTCACCCTGCTTATTTAACTTCTATGCAGAGTACATCATGAGAACCACTGGGCTGGAAGAAGCACTAGCTGGAATCAAGTTGCCAGGAGAAATATCAATAACCTCAGATATGCAGGTGACACCACCCTTATGGCAGAAAGTGAAGAGGAACTAAAAAGCCTCTTGATGAAAGTGAAAGAGGACAGTGAAAAAGTTGGCTTAAAGCTCAACATTCAGAAAATGAAGATCATGGCATCTGGTCCCATCACTTCATGGCAAATAGATGAGGAAACAATGGCAACAGTGTCAGACTTTATTTTTGGGGGCTCCAAAATCACTGCAGATGGTGATTGCAGTGAGATTAAAAAACGCTTACTCCTTGGAAGGAAAGTTATGACCAACCAAGATAGCATATTCAAAAGCAGAGACATTACTTTGCCAACAAAGGTCCATCTAGTCAAGGCTATGGTTTTTCCAATGGTCATGTATGGATGTGAGAGTTGGACTGTGAAGAAGGCTGAGCACCCAAGAATTGATGCTTTTGAACTGTGGTGTTGGAGAAGACTCTTGAGAGTCCCTTGGACTACAAGGAGATCCAAGCAGTCCATTCTAAAGGAGATCAGTCCTGGGTGTTCTTTGGAAGGAATGATGCTAAAGCTGAAACTCCAGTACTTTGGCCACCTTATGCAAAGAGTTGACTCATTGGAAAAGACCCTGATGCTGGGAGGGATTAGGGGCAGGAGAAGGGGACGACCGAGGATGAGATGGCTGGATGGCATCACTGACTCGATGGACATGAGTTTGAGTAAACTCCAGGAGTTGGTGATGGACAGGGAGTCCTGGCGTGCTGCAATTCATGAGGTTGCAAAGAGTTGGACATGACTGAGCGACTGAACTGACTGATCCTCTATGTAAAAGCTTTCACACCTCCTCCTCATTTAGTATAAAGCTGAAGCCTTCTGTTGGTCCCAGACCCCACCTCCGTGGCCCCCATTGTTCTCTGGCTTCATCTGATGCCACTTTTCCGTTTTCACACTCCACTCTGGCCATATAGGCCTCCTTACTGCTTCCTGAACACACCAGCCCTTCCCCCACCTCTGTGACTTTGAAACCTCTTTTCCCTCTTCTTCCAGATATCCATTTGTCTTGTTCCTTCACCACCTTCAACTCTCTGCCCTAATGTTGCATATGAGACATTCTTTCCCTGAACCATTATATAGTTTGGAACTGACATGTACACACTGCCGTATTTAAAATGGATAACCAACCAGGACCTGCTCTATAGCACAGGCAACACTGTTCAATGTTATGTGACAGCCTGGATGGGAGGGGAGTTTGGGGAATAGTGGATATATGGATATGTACGACTGAGTCCCTTAGCTGTCCACCTGAGATTGCCACAACATTGTTAATCAGCTATATGCTAATACAAAATAAAAAGTTTAAAAAAATTAATAAAATAGAAAAAAAAAAAAAAAACGTTTAAATTGCTTTCTGTCCCCACCCGCCGGCTCCCAGTACTTCTCATTTCTTCCATGCTTTATTCACCTCCATTGTACCTATCACCTTATCTGATTTATTTACTTGGGTTACTACCTGATTCTCCCCATAGGATCTGTGCGCTATGGGAGCAGGGATTTATGTATGTTGCTCACTATAGTCCTTGACTGCCTGGCATGGAGTAGCTGTTTAATAAATATTTACTGAATGAATGAATGCATCCATAAATGTTGTAACTATGAAAACTAGGCTGTGATTTTGCAAGTGGGGAAATACAAAGATATAAACTGTGAGGTGCACAGTGTCTGTGGCAGTGTGGTATGGGAGGCGCCATCTGGGAGCTAGGGAATTGCAGAGACCTGGACTCAAATCCTGCCTCCACCACTTTCCAGCTATGTGTCTTTGGGCAAGCGGGCCTAATCTCTTAGTTTCACACTCTGTGAAACAGGTATGATAATGACTCCCTGATAGTGATGTGAAAATTCAATGAGAAAATATAAGTGAACACATGGCACATAGTAGGTACTCTATGAACCTTAAATGCCCATCTTCTCCTAAGGAAGGCTGAATATCCAGTGGAGAAGAACTGGGTGGAAGGATACAAAAGTAGAAATAGTTGGGTGTGTCAAATAGAGGGATTGAGAATATTTAATTTTACTTATTTGACATAATCAAGTCCTCCCTATGCATGGGTATGTGAACAGAGGGGTAGACTGGGGGCAGTGGGGAGGTTCTCCCAGGTATCTCCTGGGTCTGGTTTTCACCTCTGACACGTACTAGATGTGTGACATTAAGTAAATCTAATCACTCTGGGCCTGTTTCCTTAACTATAAAATGAAAAGGTTGAATTGAGTAACTTTTAGTGCCATCAGTACTTACAATTTCATACTTCAAATAGGCAAGTCATTCCACCTGGCTTTGCCCCACTTCGGCCCAGCCTTACTCACATGTGATGGCCAGATGTTTCTAATCTTAGGCATAAAAGACTCTATTCTTTGGTTTTCAGAAGCCAAAAGAAACTGGAAAGTTTAGGAAAACTGCTAAGCAGATGAACTTTCCTTCTCTCTAGTTCTTAAACAGCCACATTCAGATTGTTCAAACTTAGAAAATATGAAAAGCAAAGCAAAACAAATATTCACCTTTGGGTTTGAATCAACTATGTGAAGTTTGAAGCCATGAAGGAAAGTATATGTATGTGGTTTCATTTTATTTTTTTAGCAGCAACCAAAAAGCAGATGTCAGCAGTTTTCAATTGTAACTATAACCTTGTACCCGCATGGCTGTGAGCCGGAGCCAGGAGAGAAAGGCTGGAAGAGAGTGACTGGAGCCTTCTCCTGCTTTGGAAAGCCTGTGGCTTTGTTTTCTTCGCATTGCTTCACCAAGGCGGAGGAGAGGAGGATGTTTGGGTTTGCAGGCCGCCAGCCACTGTCAGCAAGTTTGCAGCCCTGGCTTCACTTCCCTGAGCTGGGGGTGGGGGGTTGGGGGTGCAAGGAGGGTTAGAGGGGTGGGGGGTGAGGGTCAGCTGCCCTGGCCTCCTTCTAACAACAGAGCCACAGAGGATTCAAATACCCCACCAGTTGCAAGGCTCCGACTTTGCTCAGCTGAAAACTGACGATCTCATCTGGGAAGGGTCAGTTAAAAAATGACAGAACTGCCCAAAGTAAACAGAGGGAACAACCACAACAGAAACTTTCTCTGCAGTGTTTCCTTATAATTACCGGCCCAGCCCACCAGAGCTCTGGCTAGAGTCCCCACCCACCCTCTCTGTTGCCCCCATGGCCTTGTTTGAGTAAGCCCTGGCTGACCCAGCAGCGCCTCCGGTCCTCAGGCCTCTCTCCAGAGCTCTCTGCAGAGAGCAAGGAGAGTTCAGTTTGCGGAGTATTTTTCGAATGGAGTTTGGGGATCACCGAACAAGAACACCCTGTAGAGCTTATTTATCAAAACCCCTAACCAATGAGAAAACTCGGCTTAAATGATGTGCTGGAAGGCAGAGAATAAACACTGGGGGTGGGGGTGGGAGTGGGGGCCCAACTGGTCTCTTCATTCCTGACCGAGGGCTCATGGCAGATTATCATCCAACGTTGCTGCAAAAAGCACTAAAATAGGGAAGTTAATTAAAGTTCTCTTTCTCCACTTTTTCTTTCTCACCAAATCCTACCTTGTTGACCTTCAGGGCTGGGCAGGAAAACGTATTTTGAGTGTAGACTTGAAGACAAGAACTAAACCTTACCCTATATGTATAATAGTACCTTGGGTGCACGTCAGAGCTCACAGTAACTACCCTCCCCTACAGGCTCAGGAATCCCACAAGCCTAGAACTCTGCACGTTTTAGCTGTGTGAACTCATATAAACAAATTATCTACTCTCTCCACAACTCAATTTCCACACCTGCCAAATGGGGACGATCGTAGCATCTACTTCGTAATATAGTCATGACGGGATGGTACATGTTATGTGCAATGAGAAAACCAACAGATGGTAGAAATCAATAATACCCTAAAAGACATGTATTGTACCCTTTTCACACCTGAGGAAATCAAGGCTCAGAGAGGCTACAGGGCTGCAGTCTTACAACTGGTTAGTAAGAGAGCCTGGGTTCAGCTCAGCCTCCTGATGACACGTCCAGGGCGCTCACCCCCACACTGCAGAGTGTAGATCAAAGGTGGCTCCAGGCCATGGGTCAGAAGTGTCTGTCCTGGGACTATTGGAATGACATGGTATTTATTAAGCCTTCACATGCTCAGGGGACTGGGAAATGGACGCTTCAGGGGGTAAGGTAGGCTTTCATGTGCAGCTTATTTTTTAAATCAGTCTTTACACAGACACCAGCTAGGAAAAGAGATCTAGCACTAATCCTGGCTCAAGCCCAGGGTAGCTGAGCTCGGGGGCTACATCAGAAGTCCTTGATTATCCTCAACTGTCCTTTCCTTTGGCAATGCTTCCTTGATGCTCTAAGGATATTTTGTTTACCCTGATATTAGAGCCTTCTTCACACAGTCTCATGTTACAGTATTTTGGAGTATCCATCTCATTTCCTGTTGGAACAGTGAGCTCCAAAGCAGAGTGCCTAAGATGACACACTGAGACATGGGAAGGAAATATGTGAACACTTGCTTCTATTTATTCTTCAATCCAAATACTAACAAAATCAGACTTTACCAATATTTAAAAATTAGTATAGGAGAACATAGATGCTTTACAATAAATATGCAGTTATTGGGAGTACATGCTCAATATTTTTGGTGGAGTGGGATGATGAAAAGAATTTGGACATAGAGGCTCTAGAGATAAGCTTCTCAAGGGCAAGAGATGTGCCTAGCTCCGATCTGTAACCTACCTTCATCCTCAGTGTCTAGCACTAAACCATTCCCCAAAGAAATATTTGGCACCAACATGACCTTGGTTGTCTTTCTTCCCCCAACCCTCCTTTTGTCATCCATCTAATATAATCCCACGTCTTGTTCAATATTCTGCCAAGACTTGAAATAAAAATGATAAAGTTGTGTTTGAGAAGTAGAGTGCAAGTGTCATAAGAAGACTGAAAAGTACAAGACTGAAATAGAAATAAAAGCAAAATTAAACAAGTGGAACCTAATCAGACTTATAAGCTTTTACAAAAGAACCATAAGCAAAACAAAAAGACAGTCTAAAGAATGGAAAAAAAGATTTGCAAATGATGTGACTGACAAGGGATTGAATTCCAAAATATGCAAACAGCTCGCATAACTCAACAACAAAGAAACAAATGATCCAATCAAAAAATGAGCAGATCTAAATAGACATTTCTCCAAAGAAGACATATAGATGGTCAACATCACTCATTATTAGAGAAATGCAAATCAAAACTATGATGAGATATCACCTCACATCGGTCAGTAAAGTCTACATATTAAAAAGACTACAAATAATAAATGTTGGAGAGGGTGTGTAAAAAAAGAACCCTCCTACACTGTTGGTGGGAATGTAAATTGGTGTAGCCACTATGGAAGACAGTATGAATGTTCCTTAAAGAACTAAAAATAGAACTACCATATAATCCTGCAATCCTACTCCTGGGTTTATATCCAGAAAAGATGAAAACTCTAATTCAAAATGATATGTGCACCCCAATGTTCATAACAGCATTATTTAAATAGCCAAGACACAGAAGCAACTTAAATGTCCATCAACAGATGAATGGGTAAAGAATATGTGGTATGTATATACAATGGAATATTACTCAACCATAAAAGAGAATTAAATAATACCATTTGCAGCAACACAGATTGACCTAGAGAATTTCACAGTAAGTGAAGTTGTCAGTCACAAAAAGACAAATATCATATATCACTTATGGAATCTAAAAAAATGATACAAGCGAACTTATTTATAAAACAGAAACATACTCATAGACATAAAAAACAAGCTTACGGTTACCAAAGGGAAAAGGGGGAGGGGAATAAATTAGGAGTTTGGGATAAGGAGATACAAAATACTATATAAAGAATAAGTAAACCACAAGGTTCTGCTCTATAGCACATGGAACTCTATTTAATATCTTGTAATAAAATATAATGGAAAATAATTTAAACAAGAATATATATGTATAAACATATTTAGTTATATATGTAATTCTGAATCACTTTGCCATACACCAGAGACTAACACAACATTGTAAATCACCTATACTTCAATTATAAATAATAAATAAGTTGATAAATAAAAGTTCAAGACTGAAAGTCCCAAAGAAGATAGGTAGTGGTAGTTCAAGGTACACAGCTGACTAGAGCAAAACATCATAGAAGAACCACGGGCACAAAGACAGACACGGAGCACTGGCTCTGCTGTCTGAGAAATCAAGTGTGGTCGGAGCATCTGAATGTTTTCAAACTGAGCACCATCCTCTTTTTCCTAAAGCTTCAGGAAACAGTGCAACACAACACAAAGAGCAGGGATCCTGGAGGAGTCTCAGCTCCGTCACTGTCCCTCCCTGCCTAGGTGCTCCTGGGTTAGGCCCCTAACCGCTTCTCCCCCTTCTCTTCCCGGGAAAAGCGCTCTTTACTTACAGGTGAGTTTGGACTAGACGATTATGGAGATGCCTTCATGCTCTGAAGCAGCCCTGAATATAGATGAAGTTGGTGGTTTTCTACATGAGACAACTTCACTTTGAGGGGCACCATTGCGGCCCACTGGACCAAAAACGTGACCTGCAGTGGTGTGTGACATCCCCCACTTAGATGCTGTGTTTCTATGCGGGGCTTACCAAACCACCAGTGACTACAGACATGCTGCCACTTGGAATCTCAGCAATGTCCATTAAACATGTAGAGTAAGACAGCAAGTTATAAAAGACTTGTGTTGCACGTATCTATAAATAAATATAAATATATACATATATATACAGAAAAAAGAGAAGGAAATGGCAACCCACTCCAGTCTTCCTGCCTGGAAATTTCCATGGAGAGGATTCTGGTGAGCTACAGTCCATGGGGTCACAAAGAGTCAGACATGACTGAGCGACTAAGCACACACACAGAAAAAGAACTGAGGGATATGCACCATATTTTAATACTGATAATTCCTAGGGTGTAAGAGAGTGAAGATGAGGGTAGAAATTTTATCATTTACTTTAAATTCTTCTATTTTGTTAGCTTGTTTTTAATAAGCTATTTACAAATATATATATTTATTTGTCTGTGCCAGGTCTTAGTTGCAGCCTTAGGATCTGGTTCCCTGACCAGGGATAGAACCTGAGCCCCCTTCATTGGGAGTGTGGAGTCTTAGCCACAGGACCACCAGGGAAGTCCTTAATAAACTATTTTAATACTTAAAGATAAAACTGTTTAAAAAGTAAGTCTGAAAAGTCCTATACAAATATTTCAATGATTGTTGTACTAAATGGCACCTGCTATTCAAGAAGAGGCTCTGTTAGAAACAAATCTGATCTTGCTGCTTCATTCTTGCCTTGAGAACCCCATGAACAGTATGAAAAGGCAAACAGATATGGCACTGAAAGATGAATTTCCCAGATCAGCAGGCACCCAATATGCTACCAGAGAACAGTGGAGAAATAGCTCCAGAAGTAATGAAGAGGCTGAGCTAAAGCAGAAATAACACCCAGCTGTGGATATGTCTGGTGGTGAAAGTGAAGTCTGATGCTGTAAAGAACAATATTGTATAGGAACCTGGAATGTTAGGTCCATAAATCAAGGTAAATTGGAAGTGGTCAAATAGGAGATGGCAAGAATGAACATTGACATTTTAGGAGTCAGTGAACCAAAATGAACCTGAATGGGTGAATTTAATTCAGATGACCATTATATCCACTACTGTGGGCAAGAATCCCTTAGAAGAAATGGAGTAGCCCTCATAGTCAACAAAAGAGTCTGAAACATAGTACTTGGGTGCAATCTCAAAACAACAGAATGTTCTCCCGTTATTTCCAAGGTAAATCATGCAATATCACAGTAAGCCAAGTATATGCCCCAACCACTAATGCTAAAGGAGCTGAAGTTGAACAGTTCTATGAAAAACTACATGACCTTCTAGAACTAACACCAAAAATGATATCCTTTACATCACAGGGGACTGGAATGAAAAAGTAGTAAGTCAAGAGATAACTGGAGTAATGGGCAAGTTTGGTCTTGGAGTACAAAAAGAAGCGAGGCAAAGGCTAACAGAGCTTTGCTAAGAGAATGCACTGGTCATAGCAAACACCCTCTTTCAGCAATACAAAAGATGACTCTACACATGGACATCACCAGATGGTCAATACTGAAATCAGACTGATTATATTCTTTGCAGTCAAAGGTGGAGAAGTTCTATACAGCCAGCAAAAACAAGACCGGGAGCTGACTGTGGCTTACATCATGAACTTCTTATTGCAAAATTCAGACTTAAATTGAAGAAAGTAGGGAAAACCACTAGACCATTCAGGTATGACCTAAATCAAATCCTTTATGATTATACAGTGGAACTGACAAATAGATTTAAGGGATTAGATCTGATAGACAGAGTGCCTGAAGAACTATGGATGGAGGTTCATAACAGGAGGCAGTATTCAGAATCATCCCCAAGAAAAAGAAATTCAAAAAGGCAAAATGGTTGTTTGAGGAGACCTTACAAATAGCTGAGAAAAGAAGAGAAGGAAAAGGCAAAGGATAAAAGGAAAGATAAAGCCATCTGAATGGACAGTTCCAAAGAATAGCAAGGAGAGATAAGAATGCCTTCCTAAGTGATCAATACAAAGAAATAGAGGAAACAATAGAATGGGAAAGACTAGAGATCTCTTCAAGAAAATAGGAGATATCAAGGGAACATTTCATGCAAGGATGAGCACAATAAAGGAGAGAAACGGTATGGACCTAACAGAAGCAGAAGATATTCAGAAGAATTAGCAAGAATACACAGAAGAGCTATACAAAAAAGATCTTCATGACCCAGATAACAACCATGACATGATCACTCACCTAGAATCAGACATCTGGAGTGTGAAGTCAAGTGGGCTTTAGGAAGCATCACTATGAACAAAGCTAGTGGAGGTGATGGAATTCCAATTGAGCTATTTCAAATCCTGAAAGATGATGCTGTGAAAGTGCTGCACTCAATATGCCAGCAAATTTGGAAAACTCAGCAGTGGCCACAAGACCAGAAAAGGTCAATTTTCATTCCAATCCCAAAGAAAGACAATGGCAAAAAATGTTCAAACTACCGCATAATTGCACTCATTTCATTTGCAAGCAAAGCAATGCTCAAAATTCTCTAAGCTAGGCTTCAACAGTATGTGAACCAAGAACTTCCAGATGTTGAAGGTGGATTTAGAAAAGGCAGAGGAACCAGAGATCAAATTGCCAACATCCACTGGATCATAGAAAAAGCAAGAGAATTCCAGAAAAACATCTACTTCTGCTTTATTAACTATGCCAAAGCCTTTGACTGTGTGGATCACAATAAACTGTGGAAAATTCTTCAAGAAATGGGAATACCAGACCACCTTACCTGCCTCCTGAGAAACCTGTATGCAGGTCAAGAAGCAACAGTTAGAACTGGACATGGAACAACATACTGGTTCCAAATTGGGAAAGGAGTACATCAAAGCTATATATTTTCAGCCTGCTTATTTAACTTCTATGCAGAGTACATCATGCAAAATGCTAGGCTGGATGAAGCACAAGCTGGGATCAAGATTGCTGGGAGGAACATCAATAACCTCAGATATGCAGATGACACCAACCTTATGGCAGAAAGTAAAGAGTAACTAAAGAGCCTCTTGATAAAAGTAAAAGAGGAGAGTGAAAAAAACTGGCTTCAAAAAATAAAGATCATGGCACCCAGTCCCACCACTTCATGCAAATAGATGGGGAAATAATGGAAACTGTGGCAGGCTATTTTCTTGGGCTCCAAAATCACTGCAGATGCTGACTGCAGCCATGAGATTAAAAGATGCTTGTTCCTTAGATAGTGATTGCAGCCATGAAATTAAAAGACACTTACTCCTCAGAAGGAAAGTTATGACCAACCTAGATAGCATATTAAAAAGCAGAGATATTACTTTGCCAACAAAGGTCCATCTAGTCAAGGTTAGGGTTTTTCCAGTGGTCATGTATGGATGTGAGAGTTGGACTGTGAAGAAAGCTGAGCGTTGAAGAATTGATGCTTTTGAACTGTGGTGTTGGAGAAGACTCTTGAGAGTCCCTTGGACTGCAAGGAGGTCCAACCAGTCCATCCTAAAGGAGATCAGTCCTGGGTGTTCAGTGGAAGGACTGATGCTAAAGCTGAAACTCCAGTACTTTGGCCACCTCATGCGAAGAGTTGAGTCATTGGAAAAGACTCTGATGCTGGGAGGGATTGGGGGCAGGAGAAGGGGGCAAGAGAGGATGAGATGGTTGGATGGCATCACTGACACGATGGACATGAGTTTGAGTGAACTCCAGGAGCTGGTGATGGACAAGGAGTCCTGGCGTGCTGCAATTCATGAGGTCGCAAAGAGTCAGACACAACTGAGTGACTGAACTAAACTGAACTGTTCCTTAGAAGAAAAGCTATGACAAACCTGGACAACATACTAAAAAGCAGAGACATTACTTTGCCAACAAAGGTCTGCCTAGTCAAAGCTATGGTTTTTCCAGTAGTCATGTATGGATATGAGAGTTGGACCATAAAGAAGGCTGAGCACTGAAGAACTGATGCTTTTGAAATGTGGTGTTGGAAAAGACTCTTGAGAGTCCCTTGGACTGCAAAGAGATCAAACCAGTCAATTCTAAAGGAAATCAATCCTGAATATTCATTGGAAGGACTGATGCTGAAGCTGAAGCTCCAATGCTTTGGACCAGATGCAAAGAGCTAACTCATTAGAAAAGACCTACATGCTGGGAAAGATTGAAGACAGGAGGAGAAGGGGACTTCAGAGGATGAGAATCACCATCTCAATGCACATGAGTCTGATCAAACTCTAGGAGATGGTGAAGGACAGGGAAGCCTGGTATGCTTCTGTCCAAGGGGTCAAAAAGAGTCAGACATGACTGAGCGACTGAACAAGAACAACAACTTCATTAGAGCCTTTATTAATGTACTGACCATGCACAAAGATTCTTTGGAGGATAGAGGCACAGACTGAGAGGCCCTAATCACATCATCAAAAGTCTCATTTAGTAATCTTGGGCAACATAAATTTGCCCAAGCTTAACTTGAGTTTGCATTTCTCCATGATAAAATAAGGCTGTTAAACCAAATGACCAATAAGCGACCTTTCTACTCTGAAGACCTATGGTTCTGAGTTACAGTGCATGCAAAGATTCAGCTAGGAAAGTGAGTATGACAGATGCGATCTAGGAAAGAATTTCTTACTTTCTTCCAAATCTGTATGAAAATTGATTGGGAAACTCTCTCTTCCTCCCTTGCCCCTCTTTTCCTTGCTACATCCCATGGTCTAAATTTTCTATATTGGCCCACTTCCTGGGCCCTGATATGTTACAGAGACAACCCTCCTTTATACAAGCTGGAAAATATCAGATACTTATCTCCCAGCCTTCCTTGCAGCTAAGCACAGGTATATTGATCTGCACTAGATTTTAACCCTGGGACTAATGACTTGAAGTCTGCTCTGCAAGGGAGTAGCATCAGTTACAATAAACACCTTTCTGTGTCCAGATGCTTCAGTAATCGTGATTCTAACAGCAGGGATCAGCATCCAGACGTGGGATATCCACTGTCCTAGCAGTCGTGTCCATGCGTGCAGGCATTGGCATCTTCGTGGGGTTGTTCCGCAGCATAATTTTGAGAGTCATTTCTTGATACGCAACCTCTAAACCTGGGTCTTGAGTCATTCTGGAGAGCTTGTGAACCACCCAATATCCTTTAATACATTCTTTTTCTGCTTAAATTAATCAGTTTGTTTCTTTTGCTTGCAACCAAAATCCATAAATAATGCGATCACTACTTTTTAAAAATACACTTGGTTAAAAAATAGTAAGCAAAAAGAATGTTTTAAGAGAAAAAAGCAAGTTTCATTTCCTTTCTTGATTTCTTATTTTCCAAGTTCCCCTCTCTTGAGGTAGCTAGTACCCACACATTCTCTGAGAGACATTCTGTGTGTATGTAAGCATGTCCATGTATCTAAGGAAAAGAATTTAAAAACCACCAGTATAATGGGATCATTCCATATACATTGTTACATATCTTGCTTTTAATCGTAACAATGCATGTTGGAGATAATCCCATAAATATAAAAGTGCCTCATTCTTTTTAATGGCTGCTTAGAATTCCATACAGTATATAGAATGAATATGCTATTATCTATGTAGCCAGTAGCCTACTGTGAACAGTTGGGTTGCTTACAGTTTTTATGACTACAAATAAGGCTGTAATAAGTATCCTTGTAAGTAGTTCTTAAATATGTCTCTTTAAGAGAGACAGTGCCCAGTGCAAGCGTATTCATAGGACAAATTTCTGACAGTGAAGTTGCTGGATCAGAGTGTAACTTTTCAATTTTTACAGATAGTACCAATCTGTACTACAGGGAGACTGCATCAATTTTTGATCTTGCTAAAAATGCTTTAGACTCCATGTCTCCCTGTATTCTTGCCTCATGAATGTGTATTATTAGATTTTTATAGTGTTGCCATTCTAATAGGTGAAAAATGATTTCTCATTGTTTTAACATTTATTCTTTAAACCATAAGTGAGGATGAGTATTTTTCTTATAAGTAAAGAGAAAAGGCATTTTTATACGTACTATTTTATTTACCTATGTATTCTCTTCATGCCCTTTGCCTGTTTTTATAAATTGGATTTTGATCTGTTTTAAATTAGTTTGTAAGAACTCCATATTTTAAGGGACCTAGTCCTTTTTCATATTTGTTGCAAAATTTTTTTTCCTGATTGTTTTTGGTTTTCTGACCTTGTTTACTTTACTTGATTTTTTTTCCTCACAGAAATATTTATTTATTTATTTTTAGATAGGGGGCATACCATGGGCTTCCCAGGTCATGCAGTAGTAAAGAATCTGCCTGCCAATTCAGGAGAAGCAAGAGACACAGGTTAGACTCCCAGGTCATGAAGATCCCCAGGAGGAGGAAACGGCAACCTGCTCCAGTATTCTTGCCTGGAGAATACCATGAATCCAGTCTGGCGGGCTACAGTTGATAGGGTCACACAGAGTCAGCTACGACTGAGCATCATATAACACGCAAGCTCCATGCAGCTTGTGGGATCTTAGTTCTCCAACCAGGGATTGAACCTGAGCCCTCAGCAGTGAGAGCTTGGAGTCCTAACCACTGGACTTCCAGGGAGCTCCTAGAAATTTTTAATTTTCATGGAGTCAAATTTGTCCATAGTTTTGCTTAGAAGGGCTTTTGATTGGAAAGCTTATGGTCTCAACATTGAAGCTGCCTATTTAGAAAAACAACATGAGATTTCTGGTTAAAGACAGCAGATTAAGTACATGCATTGTGTTCCACTCCCTCGTAGACCTTAACCAAAAGTTAACATTTGATAAGGTAATACATTCACATGGTTCTAAAGTTAAAAAATGTAAAATAGCACAGAGCAAAACATTTCCCTCATCCATACCTCCCATTGGACTGGGTCCCACCTCCTTCACAAGGAAGCACTCCTGCTAGTTTCTCATGTGTGTTTCCAGAGTTTCTTTTTGCACGTGTAAGGAAATAAAGACTTTGGTGAAGGGATGAACCTACCAATGCAAAGAGAATGTGAAAAGGACAACAGCTGGATGACTTACAGCTGGAACGCAGATAAATGAGTGATGCTTCCCAGGTGGCTCAGTGGTGAAGAATCTGCCTGCCAATGCAGGAGATGTAGGAAACACAGGTTTGATCTCCAGGTCAGGAAGATCCCCTAGAGAAGGAAATAGCAACCCACTCCAGTATTCTTGCCTGGAAAATCCCATGGACAGAGAAGCCTGGCGGGCTGCAATCCATAGCGTCACAAAGAATTGGACATGACTGAGCAACTGAACACACACACACACACATTCACATGATTCAAGAGAAAGATGAATTCTAAGCCAGCAGAAGTGAAAGCTATAGAAACTCACTTGACATTTCAGAAGCCTCCATGTATTCAGGAACTGGAGGCACTAGGTAACGTTTTTAATTTTAATTTAAAAAAATTTTTTGGCTGCACCGGGTCTTCATTGCTTCGTGTGGGCTTTCTGTAGTTGCAAGGAGCGGAGGCTGCTCTCCGTTGTGGTATGTGGGCGTCTCATTTCTGTGTCCTCTCTTGTTAAGGAGTACAGGTTTTAGGCGCAGGGCCTTCCGTCGCTGCAGTCACAGGCTCAGTAGTTTGTCTCAGGGGCCCTGGAGCACAGATTCAGTAGTTGTGGTGCCCAGGCTGAGTTGCTCTGCAGCATGTGGAACCTTCCCTGACTAGGGATCGAACCTTTGTCCCCTGCTTCGGCAGGCAGATTCTTATCTATTGTGCCACCAGGGAAGTCCGACACCAGGTACTTTTATGAGTTCTTTGGTTCCAAATAGGAAAGGGAGTACGTCAAGGCTGTATATTGTCACCCTGCTTATTTAGCTTAGATGCAGCTTACATCACGTGAATGCTGGGCTGCGGGAAGTACCAGCTGGAATCAAGATTGCCGGGAGACATATCAATAACCAGATATGCAGATAACACCACCCTTATGGAAGAGAGTGAAGAAGAACTAAAGAGCCTCTTGATGAAAGTAAAAGAGGAGAGTGAAAAAGTTGGCTTAAAGCTCAACATTCAGAAAACGAAGATCATGGCATCTGGTCCTATCACTTCATGGCAAATAGATGGGCTGACTTTATTTTTTTGGGCTCCAAAATCACTGCAGATGTTGATTACAGCCATGAAATTAAAAGATGGTCACTCCTTGGAAGAAAAGTTATGACCAACCTAGAAAGCATATTCAAAAGCAGAGACATTACTTTGCCAACAAAGGTCCATCTAGTCAAGACTATGGTTTTTCCAGTGGTCATGTATGGATGTGGGAGTTGGACTATAAAGAAAGCTGAGTGCCAAAGAATTGATGCTTTTGAACTGTGGTGTTGGAGAAGAATTTTGAGAGTCCCTTGGACTGCAAGGCGATCTAACCAGTCCATTCTAAAGGAAATCAGTCCTGAATATTCACTGGAAGGACTGATGTTGAAGCTGACACTCCAATACTTTGGCCACCTCATGCGAAGAACTGACTCATGATGCTGGGAAAGGCAGGAGGAGAAGGGGACGACAGAGGATGAGATGGTTGGATGACATCATGGACTCAATGGACATAAGTTTAAGTAAACTCCAGGAGTTGGTGATGGCCAGGGAGGCCTGAAATGCCGCAGTCCATGGGGTCACAAAGAGTCAGACACGACTGAGTGACTGAACTGAACTGAACTGTGAATAAAGTTGTGGTTAAACAGTAGGCTGAGTTGAAATTCAGTTCAAGAAGCAGCGAGGTCCCTGGACCCCTTTTTCCCTTTCCCCACAATGACCAAAGAACAGAATTTTTCTTTTTCTGGTGGTGATCTCCGGTGGCTTCGGCCTGCAACAGCTTGGAGCAGGGCTTGGCTTCTCAACCAGAAATAGAGGCTGGGTCGCAGCGGTGAAAGCACCAGATCCTAGCCACTAGACCAGTGGTCAGTGACAAGGCCCTGGCCCCTCAGCTTTACAGAAAAGAATTCCACAAAGATGGAAAGAATTGAAGCAAGTAAAGTATTTATTATGAGGAAAAGGGGTACAGTATCTTTGGATAGACACATGGGCAGACTCAGAGAGAGAGTCCCTGAGTTGTTGAGTTGCACCTTGTGCTAGTTTGAATTACTTTTATGGGATATTTCTTCTGGGTTTCCTTTGGCCAATCATTCTGATTTGCCTGGTTCACAGTCCACATTTGGTATATCTCAGGATCCTCCCATGTGTGTGCATGCATGTCTTAGCCAAGATGAATTCTACCACAAAGGCCTATGGGTATAATATCCCTTGACATAACTCCCCTTTGGCCTCCAAGGAACCTTTTCTGTGCCTGTTGGATCAGGGAGGTCTCCTGATTTCAGGAACAAGAAATATGTGGTCTACGCAGGGTCCAAACTCCTCCCTTAATTGCCCTCCTATTCTTGTCTTCTATTCTAAACCGGCTTCCCTGGTGGCTCAGACAGCAATGCAAGAGACCAAGGTTCAATCTCTGGGTTGGGAAGATCCCCTGGAGAAGGGAATGGCAACCCACTCCAGTGTTCTTGCCTGGAGAATTCCTTGACAGAGGAACCTGTTGGGCTACAGTCCATCAGGTCACAAAGAGTTGGACACAACTGAATGACTAACACACATTTTGTCTTGGAGTTTCAGTCAATAGAGAATGAATCTCCAATTGCTTTACCCTGCGGGGGTTGGGCGATGGGGACACTTGCCTCCTGCCTCCCATGGGAGAGCAAGATGGAGGGAGGACCAGATACAGATGTGTGAAAGGACAATGTGCTGAAAAAAATGATTACCTAGAGACCCCTTGCCTTCTTCCCTTACATAGGTTGTACGATGCCGGTGTACAGTCAGGAGACAGGAAAGTGTTATCTGGGAGCCTCACGTGCTGGAGAGAAATGCCCTAAAGAGCACTGGGAAACAGCAGCATCTCTAAGAGTACAAGAAAACACAAAATTATCAATATCCTCAGAGAGATAAGAGGGGAGAGTGCACACATGGAATAAGAATGGAAGGCTATTTTTTTTTAAGGAACATTTAGAAAACAAATGCCAGATCTGAGAAATTTAAATATGATTGCAGAAATAAAAAAGCTCAATAGAAGATTTGGAAAGTAAAAAATAAAGTAAACAGATAAGATATGGGAAATAAAAGATAAAGAGCAAAAGTAGTTTAAGTGGGAGATGACCCCAGCAAACACCTGAAGGGCAGTGGGGAAGTGAAACAAGGAAACCAATATATCTAGCAAGTTACTGTGAATAGCTGGAACTTCATTCCTCTGGGGAACTCTGGGAGACCACTGTAGAAATCTTACCTCAAATTTACCCCAACTCAGGGCTCAGGAGACGGGGATATTTATCTGTCAATTCTCATCAGGAATTGGTTAAGGGCTGCTCCTAGGGAGAAGGGGGTTACTTTACCAACACTTCCATGAGACTTCTCTGGTGGCTCAGACAGTAAGGCATCTGCCTACAATGCGGGAGACCTGGGCTCAAACCCTGGGTTGGGAAGATCTCCTAGAGAAGGAAATGGTAACCCACTCCAGTATTCTTGCCTGGAAAATCCCATGGACGGAGGAGCCTGGTAGGCTACAGTCCATGGTGTGGCAAAGAGTTAGTTGGACACAACTGAGTGAGTTCACTTTCTTTCTTTCTTTCCTGAGCAAACTTTCACTGGCCAGAAAAAGCCCTCAGGGAAAGAGCCATTATGCTGGTGATTTAGAATGCATGGATATGGTAGGTACGGAGAGAACATGGGCAGGGCATTGATGGAAATTGATGGAAGATTGTTCAATCTTCCCTGCACTCTTTCTTAGGAAATTACTGGAGGATGTGCTCCAGCCAAACAATGGAGCCAGTCAAAAAAGAAGAGATGGAATCCAAGAACTAGAGCTTCCAAAATGAGAGGTGAAGAGAATCTCTTATGTGGTAACAGGAGATCCCAGATGTCCAGCAAGTCTAGAGATGGATCAGCCCAGATAGAAGCAGATCAGAAGGTTCCAGAAAAACTCTCTTTAAGATGAAATTCATTGGATATCAAATTTGTTTGAAAACGTTGTGAGGAGACTTAAACACCTAGAGGACAGTAGGGATTAAATTAGTAATGCACGTAGGAAATCTAGGCAATTATTAACTCCAGAGGAAGCAAAATGTTTTTCAGGAAAATGATCATAACTTATTAAATAACACAGGCGTGAATAGAATTTATTTGGTTGAAAGTAATATAAATATGCATAGCATTCTAGTAATGATATAGGTATATAAGTTCAGGAAATATATGTGTGTGTGTTACGTTGTTGTTCAGTCACTAAAGTCATGTCTGACTCTTTGCAACCCCATGGACTATAGCTTGCCAGGCTCCTCTGTCCATGGAATTCTCCAGGCAAGAATACTGGAGTGGGTTGCATTTCCTCCTCCAGGGGATCTTCCCAACTCAGGGATCAAACCCTATCTCATGCATGGGCAGGTGGTTTCTTTACCACTGAGCCACAGGGGAAGCCTATATGCTATGGAAGGCGTGAAAACTAAATCCCCATTTCCTACAGTAGAAAGTGATTAGGTTCAGTTCAGTTCAGTTCAGTCGCTCAGTCGTGTCCAACTCTTTGCGACCCCATGAATCTCAGCACACTAGGCTTCCCTGTCCATCTCCAACTCCCGGAGTTCACTCAGACTCACATCCATCGAGTCTTTAGGTTAAAAAAATTAAGAAGTAGCTATTCAGAGATATGAAGACCAAAAAAAGTGTTATTTAAAGTATTTGAAATGATTTCCTCTGAGGGGTGAGAAATGGGGGGGATATGGAGTGGAGAAGTGCTATTTAGTAATGCAGAACTATTTGATTCTTTAAACTATGTGCATATTAAATTTTGACATAATTAATAAAAATCAGTAATTCATCTTTTGTCTTCTGCTGTATGGAAGAAGGAGGAGTTGAGGTGAAGAATGGGCATCATTCTCAGCTGAGAAGGAAGCTGAGAAAGTAAAGTGAAATTTGTTTCTTGAGCCCATCCACCCAGCAAGGCCACTGCCTTTTCATCTCCTTTTGAGGCATGGAAAAGTCAAAGTGAAAACTCAGTCGTGTCTGACTCTTTGTGACCCCATGGACTATACAGATCATGGAATTCTCTAGGCCAGAATACTGGAGTGGGTAGCCTTATTCCTTCTCCAGTGGATCTTCACAATCCAGGAATCAAACAGGGGTCTTCTGCATTGCCGGTGGATTCTTTACCAACTGAGCTATCAGGGAAGCCTTGAGGCAGGGAAAAGGGAATGGAAAACTGCTTCAGTATTCTTGCCTTGAGAACCCCATGAACAGTATGAAAAGGAAAAAAGTTATAAACAACTGGGAAATTAAGACAATAATTTTTAAAAGTTGATGCCCAACTGACCTGAAATCTGGGACTGGCCTAGGAGGATTTTGACCCAAGGAGGTGATCCAGGTAGTTGAAAAGAAAGAATTCTACCAAATTAGAAAATAAAAACAGCATTCCATTAAGGGAGACATTAATAGCACTAAAATGTCAGTGGACTAAATTCTTAATTGTGTCTGAATATACATTTCTTGAAACTTTAAATGCCTATTGCCTTACAATCCAAAACTTTAAAAATATGACTATTTTGATTTACAGTTTTAAAGAAAACATGGAAATGCTTTCTACAGAGTTTGATTAACCACCTCTGTCACTGAAATCACATTATTTAGGTGTGTGGCCCATTAAGACACCAGAGCCTGCCGCCTTCAGTTGCTAAATACCCATGGGTCTCTTGAAAGCTGACTCAATCCTCTTTTCTCTTCTTGTTTTCAATCTCTCTCTATTGGATCCTTCTCCTCAGCCTAGAAAAATGCTCAAAAGTTACCCATCTAAAATTAAAAAGGAAGAAGTTATCACTTTGGCTATCAGCTCTACTTTCTCTTTTCCTTCATCACAATACTTCTAAAAAGAACACATGCTGACTTCCTTTATTTCCTCACCGCATGCTGCTTCTTCACCTTGTGCAACCTGGCTTTCACTCTGACCATCTCACTGAGCCTGCTGCCTCAGAGGTCTCAAGACTTCCTGCCTGCTAAACCCTCTTGGTCCTATCTCATCTTCATCCCCTTCTATCTCTCTAAGCCTTTGACTTTTAAAATCTTCCCCTGCTGGCTCTCTGTCTCTGTCTCTCTGCCTCAGCCTCTCTCTTGATTCCCTTCCACCTCCCCTTAACTCTCAGACTTCCTGGTTTTCCCACCTCTCTTATCCTCTCTTTGGCTGTCTTCTCATCCATCCTCTTCTGAAGAACAGGCTAACTCAGAGATGCACAGACTCCCGGCGTGATCTGGTCTTGTCAGTGTCCCACCTCGTGTGTACCCTTGCTCACCATACTCTGGTTACATTGCTGTTTCTTTCAGTTCCTCTAAAGCACCCAGCTCTTATTGCCTTAGGGCCTCTTCCCTCTACCTGGGATGCTCTTCCCCACCCACCCCACCCCT